>NC_066623.1:67176600-67501732 GCF_025201925.1 Gopherus flavomarginatus
CCTGTCTCCGTGTTCCCTTCCCCTGACCGCTGCTTCTGCTCCCGCCTCTGAGGGTCCCCTGGAATCTTCCATCAGCCCGGCTGTGGGTGGCGCCCTGCTGATGGCCGCTGAGCCCATTGGGGCAACGGCCGGTGCCCCGCTGCCAGGACCCGATTCCCAGGAGGAGTCCCTCTTGGGTGTGGAGCACCGACCTCCTTCCCAGGCAGGGACCCCATTGACGAACATCTATCTCTGGATGTCAGGGCTGCTGCACGAACCATAGTGGCTGAGCCCGGCATTGTTAGGAGTCCCCTTTCCACTTCCCAGATCCTTGAGCCTGACCAGGAGGGGCCACCTTCCAGTGGCCTGACTATTGAGGCTGTGGATCCTACTTCTACCCCTCTCCCTGTTTCTCCTCCTGATCCCCGTCTTACTCCTGTCCCCTGCCCTATCCCTGATGCCAACCACGTCCTTGTCCTTTCCACCTCCCGTGATCCCATTGCCGCCCCCGGGGTTACCCCCTAGGGAGCAGCTTTAGATGTTTTTCCCTGTCCCAACCCATCAGGGGCTGCTCTTTTCCTTCCACCACCCTCTGTTGAACTGAAGAGCGGGGCAGGTCACGTGATGTCAGCCCATCGGACGCCACATTGGGGGTCTGCCTCCTGCCTTCCCACCTCGGTGGGCCTTGGGGCTGTGATGGGGGCCCCCCTGGGGGACAGCCATAGATCGGTGACCCCGCCCCCCCATGCGCTGAGGGAGGAGCTGTGGGAATTCCTTGAGGACGTCCATGGCTCCCGTAACAAAGTCCAACTTGCGCTTCAGCGGTGGGGGGATTTCCAACAGATCCTCCAGGCCACGAGGGCCCTCATGGGGGAGGGTAAGAAGACCGGGAAGCAGGCCGCCATGGCCTACCAACGGGTCCGCCTCTTCTGCGACTCCTTACTCATGTACGGGATAGGTCACGGATTGCTGACCGGCCCGACGGAGGCCGTGGGCATGTCTGCCGGCGAGGATCCCTCCCAGTCCTCCTCATGGCACCGATCATCTTTGCCACATTAAACACCCGGGGCTGTAGGATGGGTCTCCGCAGGAGCCAGGTGCTCTCCTTCCTTCGGGAGGGGGGGTACTCTGTGGTTTTCCTGGAGGAGAAGCTAGCTGGCGGCTGGAGTGGGGTGATGGGGTCTACTTTAGCCACCTCTCTGTTCACATGGCTGGAGTGGCAACCCTGTTCTCCCCTGACCTGCGGCTCGAGGTGCTGGGGGTTACTGAGGCTGTGTCAGGCCGCCTGTTGCACCTCCGGGTCCGCATGGAGGGGCTTGTGATTAATCTCATCAACGTTTACGCCCCAACATCGGGCCCGGAGAGGTTGCGTTTTTATCAGCAGGTGTCCACCTTCCTCGGCTCCCTGGATCCTCGTGAGTGCCTGGTCCTAGGCAAAGACTTTAAGACCACCTTCGAGGAATGGGACTGTTTGGGGACCGAGCAGTGCCCGGCCGCCGTGGAGGTCCTCTGGGAGATCATCAAACGCCACTCCCTGGTGGACGTCTGGCGTGACCACCACCTGGACGACGTCTCGACGTTCACCTTCATCCGGATGGTGGCCCATCGGTTGCGCCACTCCCAGCTGGACCACATTTACCTGTCATGTCTCCACCTTTCATGAGCCCATTCCTCCAGCGTTCGGCCAGCCCCCTTTTCAGATCATCACCTTGCCACCATGACGGCCTCTCTGTGCGGAGAGGCCGGGGCCGGCCTATTGGCACTTAAATAATAGTTTGCTGGAGGATGCGGGCTTTGTGGCGTCCTTCCTGGAGTTCTGGCTGGCCTGGCGAGGGCAGAGGCGCGCCTTTCCCTTGGCGCGGCGGTCGTGGGACCTGGGGAAGGTGCGCGTTGGCTCTTCTGCCGTGACTACACCCGGGGCGCCAGCCGACGGAGGGATGGGCGATAGAGCAGTTGGAACGAGAGGTCTTGGAGCTGGAGAGGCATCTGGCTGCCAGCCCCAAGGATCCATCCTTCTGCGGAGCGTGCCGGGGGAAGCAGGAGAAGCTCCAGGCCCTCGAAGACCATCGCGCCCGGGATGCCTTTGTTCGATCCCGCATGTGTCTCCTTTGGGAGATGGATCGTGGCTCCCGCTTCTTCTACGCCCTGGAGGAAAGGAGGTGGGCCAAGAAGCACGTCACCTACCTCCTGGTGGAGGATGGCACCCCCCTCACGGATCCAGCAGAGATGTGTGAGTGGGCCAGGGCCTTCTACGCGACTCTTTTCTCCCCGGATCCGACCGATTCTAATGCTTGCAGAGTGCTCTGGGACAGACGTCCAACAGTCAGCACAGACGACCGGGACCGGTTAGAGCTGCCTCTCACTCTGGCCGAGTTCTCGGAAGCCCTCCGTCACATGCCCACCAATAAATCTCCAGGCATGGACGGGCTGACCGTGGAGTTCTGCCGCCTGTTCTGGGACGTCCTCAGCCCAGACCTGGTCACCGTCTGGGCCGAGTCTTTGCAGAGCGGGGTCCTCCCTCTCTCGTGCAGGCGAGCCATGCTCGTCTTATTGCCGAAGAGGGGTGACCTCCGCGACTTACGGAATTGGTGTCCCATCTCGCTCCTCAGCACGGACTACAAAATTGTTGCGAATGCCATCTTGATGTGGCTAGGGTCCGTGCCGGTGGACATGATCCACCCAGACCAGACCTACACGGTCCCGGGCCACACGATTTTTGATAACCTGTATCTGGTCCGGGACCTTCTGCAGTTAGGGTGTAGGGATGGTCTGTTGTTCGACCTCTTGTCCCTGGATCAGGAGAAGGCATTGGACAGGGTGGACCACAGGTATCTCCTGAGCACTCTGCGAGTGTTTGGCTTTGGACTTCAGTTTGTGGGTTTTCTCCAGGTGCTGTATGCTTCTGCGGAGTGTCTGGTCAGGCTCAACAGGACCCTGACCGAGCCGGTCAGCTTCGGGCGAGGACTGCGGCAGGGGTGTCCCCTCTCGGGTCAGCTGTACGCTCTGGTGATCGAGTCCTTTCTCTGTCTTTTCCATCAGAGGCTGATGAGTTGGTGCTTTGAGAGCCGGAGCTGCAGCTGGTTCTGTCGGCGTATGCCGACGATGTGCTCCTCGTGGTCCAGGACCCAGGCGACTTGGGCCGGTGGAGGCTTGCCAGGCCATCTACTCGGCGGCCTCCTCCGCCCGGGTCAAGAGCTCTGGCCTGGTGGTCGGGGACGGGTAGCAAGCGAGCTCCCTCCCACCCACGCTTCAGGACACCCAGTGGAGCGCGGGTCTGCTGCTCTATCTTGGCGTTTATCTTTCTGCCATGCATCCGTCTTCGCCGGATAACTGGCACAGTTTAGAAGGCAGGGTGATGGAGCGGCTCCGGAAATGGACGGGACTACTCCGGTGCCTCTCCCTTCGAGAGAGGGCACTGGTGCTCAATCAACTAGTCCTGTCCGTGCTCTGCTACCGGCTCAACACCTTGGTCCCAGCCCCAGGTTTCCTGCCCAACCTCCGGTCGGCAATACTGGCGTTCTTTTGGCCAGGAATGCATGGGCTCTCTGCAGGGGTCCTCCACCAGCCCCTGGAGGAGGGGGGGCAAGACCTGAAATGCCTACACACTCAGGTCCTTGTCTTCCGCCTCCAGGCCCTGCAGAGGCTCCTGTATGTTGCAGGTAGTCTGGCGTGGAGCGTATTGGCGCACGCCTTCCTTCGCTACTTCCAAGGGCTCCGATACGACCAGAAGCTCTTTTACCTCCATCCAAGAGGTCTTCCGCGAGACCTCTCCAGGCTGCCAGTCTTTTACCAAGACCTCCTCCAGACCTGGAAGCTCTTTTCAACGACCAGGTCCATGGCGGCCACCATGGGGGCTGATCTCCTCGCGGAGCCCCTGCTACACAACCCCCAGCTTCGTGTGCAGGTGGCGGAGTCCCCCATGGTGCGCCAGAGGCTGGTCTTGGCGGGGGTCACCAGGATCGAAGACCTCCTGGATTACGACCGAGGAGACTGGCTGGATCCCCTGACGCTCACTCAGCGCATGGGGCTCTCCAGACCTCGTACTCCCCGGCGCGTACTTCAGGAGGTGAAAGCTGCTTTACTGCCCACTGCTTGGGCCCACCTTGACCGGGTCCTGTGAGAGGGCATGCCCTGCCCAGCCTCCACCCCAGGCCCCATGGACCTCTTTATCGGGCCCCTGCCTCGTGGACCCAATCGGCCCCCTCACCTTTTCATTGCGAGCCGGCTGCACAATCTGCAGCTGGTTCTGTTCCAGACTGTGCCAAGGAACCATCTGTAAACGCTCGTGCTCCACACTCTTCACTACCTCACCCTCGCGTCCCGCCCCGATACGAAATGGCAGGACCTCCTGCCACCTCTCGAGGGTGAGAAGCCCCGGTGCGCCAACTTATACTCTGACCTGGTCCTGACGCCCGGCGGGGATGTCAGTTGGCGGCTCCTTCACGGGGCCATGAGCATGGGCATGTACTTGGCGCGGTTTACCCGTCCCCAACACCTGCCCTTTTTGTGACATGAAAGAGACCCTGGCGCACATTTATTTAGAGTGCTCCAGATTGCAGCCCCTGTTCCGGCTCCTCTTGAATCTCTTCTTGCACTTTTGGTTGCACTTTTCTCCTCACCTGTTTATTTATGCACTCCCCATCCGTGGCCCCACGAAGTCGTGGGATCTCCTTATCAACCTCCTCCTGGCTCTAGCCAAACTAGCCATCTACAAAACCAGGGAGAGGAGGTTGGCTGATGGGATTTCTTGCGACTGTGGGGCCTACTTCTGCTCCTCCGTCCATTCACGCATCCAGGCAGAGTTCCTCTGGACGGCGTCCACTGGCTCCCTTGACGCCTTCAAGGAGCAGTGGGCATTGTCCGGAGTTCTCTGCTCAGTGTCCCCATCAGGTTCCCTTCGTTTAGCCCTATGACCTCACTCCTGATCCTGTTTTTTTTTTTAAAAGACTCCTGTACCCCACTGGTCTGGGTCTGTCACAATAAGTGCACAATAATATATATGTTTGAGTGTTCAGTACTGCTACAGTGCAATCTGATTTTCTAGCAATGGTAAGGAAGATGGTGTCGAGACAGTCTTCATGCTGCTTTCATTTCTCAGATGGTTTATTTCACAGCTTTGTGAAACTTTGAGTATCGTGAAGAAAAGAAAATAGTCATCATTCACCACCAGTATTTGGATCAATATTTTACATTTTTCAGACACAGACCAGCAATTTGACAATCCGATATATTTTCCATTTCCACAAAAAGTACAGCATCCCATTTGAAAATAGCTTTTTCTGAGGAAAGGATATTTTCTCCTGCATCCTTCTCACTCTACTGTATTTTAATGGTGGAGGAAGACTTCCACTATAAAATGTTCAAATCCCTTTTAATGTGACTAAAGAGGCAGTTTTGGCTGAAATGATCAAAACGCCTCCTTTTCTGTGAATGTTGTTTTACTGCTGTAGACAGAGTGTATTTTTACTCACTTAAGAACCCCATTTAGTACTTCATTTGCCTGAAAATTAATCTTAACAGCTTCCTGATAATACAGTTCTTCAGTTTTCTCTGAGCACTAAGTTAACTGAGGTAATGATAATGAAGCAAATGGTTGAATTGGATAAGGGATCAGCAAGATACCAAAATTCTTTTCATATATTTCTGATAAAATGCTAGCACATTCATGGGGATTTATCTGCAATAGGGACAAACTGTTGATGGTCTTAAAATGATTCTCAAGTGACATTAAATAATCAAGTCTGTAAACAATATTTCTCAGTCAGGTTGCTGCTGTTCTCCCCAGCCACTATATTGCTTGTACACATTCCACCTGTTTACTATTTCTGAGCCTCTAAGTTAAACAAGAAAATATTATTATAGATCACCTAGTTGATAACCTTGGGTATAAAACTGAACCCCTTCTCGCTGGACAAAAAGAATACACTGTATTAGTGACAGGAAACCTTCAGGATAATCTACTTTGCAGTCTACATCAAATGCAAATATTTAATTCTAACAACTAGAAAATATTGATCCACATCCTCAGCTGTTGTAAATGAGCATGGCTCTGTTGATTTAAGTGAAGATATGCCGATTCACAGTAGCTGAGGATTTGGCTATATACTGAGATCTATATGACATTGGGTAGATTTTTCCTCCCCACATGCTATCTGTAAATTTGAAAATTAAGCTCCTGATCATGTGTCTCTGATCTGTAGACAGCTCATATCCTTCCTATGTAGAAAGAGATGGATGGAATACAAAACTATCTTCCCCCACCTCTGCCCTTTCGCTACCAAGGGGTTTCTGTGGAAATGGATCTGCAAGTAGGGCCAAGGGGATGGATATGTTTTTCTTCCCAATGTCCAGCAGATTTCCTCATGGAAAATTAATACAGCCTCACCTTATATTTATTTTCCTCTGCTGCTTCTGACGTGGTGGAGATCAGATGGGTCCACTGTATGGCCAGGATTCATGGGGGTAGGGGTAAAGAGATGGTGCAGAGGCACGGGGTGCCTTTGCAAATGGGGCTGTCTCCTGCTGCTCCACAGAATCTGCAGGTTTTATGGGCTGATCTCTGGTCTGGTCTTGTCTGCAGGGAGCAAAATGGAGCATTGAGTATAAATCCCATGAGGAAAATTGAGGGTGACAATCAGACCACAATGGACAGATCTGGAATCAATGTAAAGACACCATATCAGGTCACAATCCTGCAAATGGCTCCCCACACGTGTCTGCTGCATGCAGGCAATGGCACGATCAGTAACTAAGTTACTAAAATACTGCTAGTAAAATGTTTGCATGTACAATGTGGTGCATGACCATCTATGCTGGGTGCCTAGTATGGTATGTAAGACAAAATATTACCAAATATGTAAATTATCATGAGACGTTTGTAACCAAAGATAGTAACTATGAAGAGGAAATAGGTTTTTAAAACAAAAATCTAATTTAATTGATGTCTTTAGATAACTCCAGTCTATTATACCATGACACTAAGATGGGTCTGATCCTGCTTACCAAAGTCAATAGTAATACACTATGACAATGGGTCCAATCCTGCTCCCATTGAAGATCCTTGTAGTTTTGCCATTGATTTTGATGGGTCAGATTCTCCATCCCTCTCTCAGTTTGAGAAATACGTACTTAGACCTTCCATGGCACTCCTCACTTCTTTAAGTACTACTTGTTAGGAATGAAGGATGCAGTATCTAGTGGAGAGGAGAAGGATAACAGTACTAAAATCACATGGCTACACAGTTTACAGCAGATGGAATACGTACATAGCTTGATGGATAGAAAATATTTGTGAGGTTTTCTTCTTTTTAATAAATAAATAAATTCATCTATTCTGATCTGCCACTCAGTCTAGTTATTTTTCACCACAAGTTTTATGTAACATGTTTCCATTTGGATTTAGTCATTCATTGGTGAACAGCCAAGATGGTAAACTCTTGCTAGTCAGCCAACCCGCCTCCCACCCCCATACCACATTTGTGTTCTTCAGGCGGAATTAATTTTAGGAGGAATTAATTGTTTTTAAAGAATTCTAAATCAATGTGGAACATATTGCAAATCAGATATAATCAGCACATATACATATATGTAGCTTTTTTAGATGTACTGTGTGCAAAAATTAAGCACTCTAAATAAGAAATGAACTATTAACAAACTGATCCAATGTTAGTTAAAAAGCTCAGCCTATATTTTTGGATACCCACTTTTGCTTTAAAGGGGTTTAATTTTCAGTAGGCAGGTGCTCATCATTAATATGTCCCACATTTGTGCAACCCAGAGATTGAGGCACATGCAATCACCTTTTGAAAATGTAGGTGTTGATAAAATCCCAATACCCTCCTTTGACAGGCAGCTACACACACACAGTCTCTGTGTCTCTGTCTCCAAAATACTTCCTCAGAGAAAAGCCTGTGCAATTAAATAGGGCTTGCACCATGCCTTGAAAGTCACCTAACTGTGGCGCTACCACATCAGCATGAGAAGCAAGCTCCACATTTACAGGTTTTTCCCTGAAAATGCTCTCTCATCAGTGCCAAAATGTGCAGATCTCCGGAGGGGTTCTCTAGTGCCTCAGCTGATCTTGACTGTCAGGTTAGTGCACAAGGAGAGAGTGTGTTATGGATAAATCCATAAAACATCAGATTTATAGTAATTGCATGAGAACCACGTAACAAGTTGTGTGAATTCCCGGATAACTCATTTAAGAGCTTTGTAGAGAAGTGTGTGTAATCCAGCGCATACTGTAATGATAATGGTTTTCCAGGAACATTTCAATGAAGAATCATAGAGAATCAATCAAGTCTTTTTCTGATTAAGAAGCACATAGTCCTTGTTTCACCAGTAATATGACATTTAATTGTCCCTCAGTGTAAAGAGAAAATATACATTCTCACTATTCTTTTAGAATAATTTGGCAGTTTGTTGTTTGTTTGTTTTCTACAACTCTGTGTTCTGTAATTAGAAGATTAGCCATTTTCACTTTTGAATTATTTTCTGATATTGTATTTATAGTTTTTGTTTTTTTCATTATAGTAATGTAGAATGAAAAGCATTTAAAGTCAGAAGGGAACCTTGTAATCGTCTAAATTAACCTCCTGCCTGTCACAGATCACTAGATTTCCCTGTATTAGTTTCTTACTTCAGATTCAGTAGCTGTGCTTAACTAGAGCATAGCTTTTAGAAAATTATTCAAACTTGATTAAAAAATGTCCACTGATGGAGAATCCACCATAACTCTTGTTAAGTAGTTCCACTGATTGGTTACCCTCACTGTTAAAAATGTCCTCCTTATTTTTAGACTGAATTTGTCTAGCGTCAGCTTTCAGCCATTAGTTCTTGTTTCTTCGTTAGCTAAAGATTCTGTTAATATTATCATCGAATATCTGTTCTCTGTGTAGATATTGTGTATATATACAGTGTATCAAGTCACCCCTTAATCTTTTATTTGATATATAGATTGAACTTCTGTGACATTTTGGGGATGACGTAGACTGGTAAGAGGTTCTGTCACTGCCTGCCCTGTAACCTTGAAGATCTTTATGACATGCAGTTGTGGTTCAATTCCCTGACATCAGTACCTTGCTTGCAAACACAAGGTCCCACTCTGGGTCTCACCAGCTAGTTATCCCTTGTAAGGTGACACCAACAGCCCTTACAATGCAGAGTCTCTTCAAATCCACCCTCCTCTAATTCTTCAGTACCAGTCACTCAGACTGTTCCTCTCTGGTTAGTCACCCCTGAAGGCATGAAACCAGCCCTGCACAACCAGCTGACTTTGGCATGCACACTCCGCTCATCAGAGACCTACTTGGGTAAAAAATAAACACAGACAGCCTCCTGCCACAAGACTTTCCCTCAAGGTCTGGATAAAAATCCTCAGTCCTAAGTCTCTTTATATCAGGTTTTTTCCCTTCTCTCTCCCTGCCCATTCCCTCCCCCAGCCCCTTTGTCAGTAGGTGCTGACTTATGTTTATTCAGGATATGGAGATTTTCTCTTGACTTGATAGCTGGAATGTCTCAGGCCTTGGCTACACTGGCACTTTACAGCGCTGCAACTTTCGCGCTCGGGTGTGAAAAAAACACGCCCCTGAGCACTGCAGGATACAGCGCTGTAAAGCCTCATTGTAATCAGTGCCGCAGCGCTGGGAGCGCGGCTCCCAGCGCTGCAAGCTACACCCGTAAGGGATGTGGTTTACGTGCAGCGCTGGGAAAGCTCTCTCCCAGCTGGCGCTCTGACCACACTCACACATCAAAGCGCTGCCGCGGCAGCGCTTTGAAATTTCAAGTATAGCCATACCCTCAATGTCTTTCCATTAACTCTAATTGTCCATCATTTTCTTTTCCTGGGCTGGGCAATGGATCTTTACTTAAATCTGGTTTTAACTCCTGGCTTTTAAGGATTCTTTTTTCTTTTTTTTTTTTTTTTTTACTGCTCACTGCATGTCTGTGAGGTGTAGTTGGAATTGTAGTACAGATGATGATTAATTTTCTATATGTACAAATACATAAATTCATAACCCCAGTCTGTATACATATCTCATAATGACCATCAAGTTCAGAATATTATAAGCTTTCATAAAAGACCTTACTTAATATACTTTTCTAGCACAATCTTTACAGTATGTAATTAGTTGGTTAACTGCTCATTTTGAGGGGTTAAACCTTCTGTTCTCCGCAGTGTGTGTCTGGATCCTGATTGTCATAGCTCCTTAACAAGGCTTTCACTATACGGCAAGTTTTCTAATCCTTTAATCATTCTGATAGCTCATCCCTGAACTCTCTCCAACTGTTTTCAAAACTCTTCCTGAAATAAGGACACCAGAACTGGGCACAGTATCTCAGTACCACCAATGCCATATAAGAGGAAAGGTATAACAAGTGGGGTTCAGCAGGGGTCTGTTTTGGGACCGGCTCTGTTCAATATCTTCATCAACGATTTAGATGTTGGCATAGAAAGTACGCTTATTAAGTTTGCGGACGATACCAAACTGGGAGGGATTGCAACTGCTTTGGAGGACAGGGTCAAAATTCAAAACGATCTGGACAAATTGGAGAAATGGTCTGAGGTAAACAGGATGAAGTTCAATAAAGATAAATGCAAAGTGCTCCACTTAGGAAGGAACAATCAGTTTCACACATACAGAATGGGAAGAGACTGTCTAGGAACGAGTATGGCAGAAAGAGATCTAGGGGTCATAGTGGACCACAAGCTTAATATGAGTCAACAGTGTGATACTGTTGCAAAAAAAGCAAATGTGATTCTGGGATGCATTAACAGGTGTGTTGTAAACAAGACACGAGAAGTCATTCTTCCGCTTTAATCTGCGCTGGTTAGGCCTCAACTGGAGTATTGTGTCCAGTTCTGGGCACCGCATTTCAAGAAAGATGTGGAGAAATTTGAGAGGGTCCAGAGAAGAGCTACGGGAATGATTAAAGGTCTTGAGAACATGACCTATGAAGGAAGGCTGAAACAATTGGGTTTGTTTAGTTTGGAAAAGAGAAGACTGAGAGGGGACATGATAGCAGTTTTCAGGTATCTAAAAGGGTGTCATCAGGAGGAGGGAGAAAACTTGTTCACCTTAGCCTCTAATGATAGAACAAGAAGCAATGGGCTTAAACTGCAGCAAGGGAGATTTAGGTTGGACATTAGGAAAAAGTTCCTAACTGTCAGGGTAGTTAAACACTGGAGTAGATTGCCTAGGGAAGTTGTGGAATCTCCATCTCTGGAGATATTTCAGAGTAGGTTAGATAAATGTCTATTAGGGATGGTCTAGACAGTATTTGGTCCTGCCATGAGGGACTGGACTCGATGACCTCTCGAGGTCCCTTCCAGTCCTAGAGTCTATGAGTCTATAACCTCCCTAATTCTACTAAGTGTTCCTGTTTATATATTGTGATAGACCCAGGCCAGTTGGGTACAACAAAGTAGTCGAGGCAGATATACCGGCCACTGGATTAGCAGTTTTCTGTTCCCTGACTGACCAGAGCAGGGGCTGCTCCAGACTAATGGTAACACTTGACTTCAATTAACCTGCAAAGAGTCAGGTGAGTCTATTAAGGTAATGTGAACACCTGACTCTAATTAAGGCTCTTTTTATACTATAAAAGGACTCACTCCAGTCAGGCTGAGAAGAGCCACGGAGCCAGAGGAGAGGAAGTGCAGCTGAAGGGCTGGTTAATGAAGACACCCTCAAGCCATGGGTAAGGGAGACCTAAAATAAGGGTGAAGAAGGGAGAAGCAGCAGAGCTGTGGGGAAGTGGCTCAGGGAAATGTAGCAACTCTCGCAGTGAAAGGTTAGCTGCCAACGGCTGCTACCATTATGGTTCCTGGGCCAGAACCTGGAGTAGAGGGTGGGCCCGGGTTCCCCCCTCCTCCCCCAACCTGCCACTACAGAAACACCTCCTGGGAAGGGAAGACAGGCTCCTGTCAGGACAGGAGGCTAAACTGTTCTTAAATAAGCTCTAGGGACAACAGAGACTGTGGAAGTTCTCTCACCAACTTCCTTGCTGGCTTATGATAAAAAGGGCTCAGTAGACTGTAACCCTGGCCCTAGAGAGAGAAGGGCTATGTGGAGGGTTGCAGTGAGCCACTGAGGCTAGCATAAACCGCCTAGAAGCGTGGGACCCACAGGGACAAGGTCGGAGCTCTGCCACAATATATATAAGGATCTCATTAGCCCTTTTGGCCACACCATTGCAATGGTGCTCCTGTTCAGCTACTTATCCACTATGAAACCCAGGTCTTTATCTGAGGTATTAGTTCTCAGGATAAAGCCCCATTTCCATCCTGTAAGTTTGGCTTGCATTCTTTGTTCCTAGATATATGAACTTAAATTTGGCTATGTTGAAATGCATATTGTTTGCCTGTGCCCAACTTACCAAGCAATTCAGATCACTCTATCACTGACCAGTCCTCCTCATTATTCATTTATACTCTTTTTTTCCCAAGTTCTTGATAAAAAATGGTAAATACTAAGGGAACGAGAATAGAGCCCTGTGGGATCACACTAGAAACAGTCACTCAATCAATGCCCATATATAATTACATTTTGAGACCTTTCACTTAACCAGTTTTTAATCCATTTAATGTGTGCCATGTTGATTTTATATCATTAAAGTTTATTAATCAAGATATTGTGCAGTACCAAGTCAAATGCCTTGCAGAAATCTAAGGAAATGATATCAACGCTATTACCTTTATCAACCAAATTTGTAATCTCATCAAAAAGGCAATTGATTAGCTTGCTGAGACTTATTTTTTATAAATTTGTGTTGATTGGTATTAATGATACTACCCTCTTTAATTCTTTATTGAGTCTTGTATCAGCCATTCAATTTTTTCTTCTTGGGATCAATGTTAGTCTGACAGTCCTCTGGAACTTCCCTGGTGTTCAGAGTCTTACTGATTATCAACATTTAATGATTCAGAGATGATGTTGGCCAGCTCTTTCAAAGCTTTTGGATGCAAATTGTATGTCTAACTTTAGTAGCTGTTATTTAACATTATCCTTAGTTGCTGTTGCAGTGGAAAGTATATTTTCATCATTGGCATCATATGATAAATATAAATACATGGTCTCTCCAATCCCCAAATACAGAAGGGAAATGTTTATCATACCATGCATATTTTATCCTATCAATTGCTAATACTTAGCATTATAATATGGAATATATGACAATTGAATGCATAGCAAGTGAAAGTAGCAGAGCTGCTTGAGTTGTAGCCAAGTTAGTATAAATGAGAAGGAGCTTCTGAGAGGGTGTACTGTTTGAGGGCCCCAACTTTGGAATTATCTTCCCCACTTTGCTTCAAGTATAGCCTGAAACCGGTGACCGTCAGGGCATGTTGCAAAGCTCATGGTTTTTTTCCCCAGGCATATGAAAATGGGGCAGGGAAGGATGTGTAAGCGTGGAGGATTGTTGAGACATAATTAAGTTTTTAAGTTTCCTGGCTTATTGCATAGCCATTCCATTCAATCTCCCATTGATTTTAACGGGATTTAGAAAAGGCTACAGGATTGGTCCTGGTGTATGTCTGAGTCTGAATATATATCATAGTAAAATCATCTATATAGCACTATACAAACATCATATGTGACATTTTCCCTACCAGAAAAGGTGTATAATCTAGTGGTCAGATCCTTCCCTTTGCTTCATTGAGGAAAGGAGCCAGAAGAGTTGGAATGTGGCAAAGGGACACAGAAACAGTTCCCCAGTGTGCTCTACCACCTTAAAAATCCTTACAGAAGCCTCTCTGCTGGAGCTCATTTGCATCAAGCCTCTGGTTTCTGTGGGGTTGGATAGGGGAGCGGCCACACTCTGTGGCATGAACCTCTACTGACCCCAAAGATTTGTTACTCGAAATACACTCACAAATAATAATGCTGCAGACAGTATTAACTTCCACCAAGTGCTACTGTGTAGCTGTAAGAGGAGACCATCAATTTCTTTGTGGAAAGCACTGTGCTGCCAAAGGGAAGAGATGCCAGCAAGATTCTTAGTAGTGAGGCTAGAACTGGTTGAAAAATTGGATCTTTTGGGCAAAAATAAATAAATAAATCACAATAAATGTTTCCTGGTTTTCACTGGAATATTTCAAAATGTGAAATGTTCTGACCAGCTCTAGTGGAGGCGCAAGATTTCTATGGGTATCCAGAGTACTGCATAGACTGAAGGACATTTGCTGCACTAAGGTGTACCCCATCTGTTCTGTGAGAGGGACAAACCCTGATGTCCCAGCTGAACAGTGAGCAAGAAGCTCTATACATTCCAACTCCCTTAGGTTTCTTCCCCTGTGTGAATACCAATGTAGAGGAGAATATTGCCCTGTGCTATACAGCATGTATATGTGAATCGACAATCCTGGCTAGGAAGACTGAATGAACCCTAGACCTCTGGATTTAAAAGCACACAAGCCTCTTCTGTTTGAGGCTAAAGTACCAAAAGCAATGGCAGACTCTCAAACCTCTGTGGCCCATCTACTAGATGAGGAACAAAGGCATACTAGGTCAGTGTGTGACACATTTTATATATATATGTGTGTGTGTGTGTGTATACTGTGTGCATATATATATATAACCACAAATACAAGCATATGTTTATGTATAGATCAAACTAGAGAGGATTCTGAGCTGCAAAAATCACATCTGTGCTTAATTTTATCCCTTCAAGCTAATAGTTCATTGCCGACCTGTAATATACATTAAATAATGTTAGTTTCATTTTTCTATTACATATTCCCCAACTGTCTCTGATCTAATGCCTAAAAACATAGTGGTGGCACTTACTTATCTCATAGATGTTGTTGAACAGGACATTTTGCTGCTTCAGACTTCTTTTATTAAAAAAAAAATAAAAAAAAAGTTCAGGGATATTTCTGTTAACTTTTTTAGCCTTTAAAAAAAAATCTTCCTAAACCACTAGAAAATATAATGCATGTTTCTGTAAAATATGAAGCACTTTTTGAAGCTTCACTTGATATCCCCTGTCTCACTTTTTTTGGTATAAGCCTACTTATTTTTCAGAAAGCTTGCAAATTATCGAATATAGTCATAAAATGCCAAAAGTACAATTAATTTCCAAGATGTTTAAGCCAGATAATTCCAAGGCAAATTATTATTTGATTTGGAAATAGTGAGCCTCAAAAGGTGCAGGATATTCAGCTCAGTTGATGTCTGAGGGAAGCGACACATACTCTACAACACCCTTATAAATAAAACATCCACACATGCGGACACTTGAGAAACAACAAACCTGACAAAATGTAATTTGTTCCTGAACCACTACCTTTTATGCTGTAAATCTTAATTTGCATGATGCTCTAATGAGCCATCACAAAACCTTGAAAGAAACTGAAATTAATGAAAAGCCTGTTTAGAAAGTTGGGTATTCAGTGTAATTTCTGGAAAGAAAATAGCTCAACATCTGGACAGCTTTTTTTGCATCATATCAACTAATATTTTTCTTTACTGTCTTCACCTATTTTCCTAAAAGACACCAGCTAACCTCTTTAACTATGATATTTTGATATCTTATATTAAAGCCTTATTTAAACATGTCGACTAGTAAACTAATATCTGCGGGAAGTAATCATCCATGCATAATAAATAGAATCCACTTCTCAGTGCTATTCATTCAATTATTTGCACGTCAAGCTGCCTATCACTACCATTCACCAAGAAGTGTGTTTAACAAGTTCAGCAAATAGGAAAAAGAGATGGTTGCAAAACATTGTTAAAATCTCAAAACAGTAGTTTAAGATAGCTGATCCCTTGATGAACTGTAGACTACAGTTTTGCCATTTAATTTATGAGCTTATGACAGATGCATTAATAATGTACTATGGAAATCCAGAGGAGTGCTGGAGAATGGTAGAAGGACTTGAAATAGGGTATTGGTTACAATAAAATGTAAAAATTTGAAGCCCAAGAAGGGTCTGGAAAAGCCCTGAATGCAAGGGAAACTAGTGCATTTATAGTCCATGGCCCTCCGAGGGAGGGACTGAATGCCAAGAGCCCAGTCCAGTGACCGCCTCATCCCTTGTGTACTGGAGGGCACAGTTCTGTGGTTACCTCTGCATTAGGTCCTGAGAGAGAAGTTTTGGACATGAATGAGTGAGCGAAAGATAGATAAGGACAGCTAATAGATCTGTGTTTGAAGATCCACTGGACTTACTATGTATATAGGCTTTTCATTGCAGACTATGGGGGCTATTGTGGTATTCAGTCACAATTATGGAAAAGATGCTGTGCATCCTGTCTCTGTGGTGGATATTCTGACCATTCAGTTTCCTACAATAGTTTTTCTGCACATATCCTGTTTTTTTTGGAGACCATGCACACAGCTTTCGGTGTAGTGAATGGTTCCTATGATCTGTACAGAATGTATTCAAAATGTATTAGCTCAACTTGAGGCCTTATGCTCAATTTGATATTATTTATTTCTCTGTTTAAATATAATGTTTTGCTGTGTTGTTGAAGCCAGATCGGTCCCAGTATATTAGAGCAACAAGGTGGGTGAGGCAATATCTTTTATTGGACCAGCTTCTGTTGGTGAAAGAGAAACTTTTGAGCAGCACATAGCTCTTCTTCAGGTTTGGGAAAGATGCTCAGTATCACAGCTAAATAAAAGGTGGAACAAATTGTACCTTTCCCAGACCTGGAGAATAGCTCAGCACAGCTTGAATACTTGTCTCTTTCACCAACAAAAGTTGGTCCAATAAAAGATATTACCTTGCCCACCATATCTGTGAATGTAATGAGATTCTTTTGAATGCTGCATCTAATCAGTTTCAAAATTTCAGGGAATGTTGTAGACATTGGATAGAACCCTATTGATTTGGAGAAAAATCAGACAACCAGAAGGGGAGAAATGGGGAAACATTGAGCCCCTGCCATTTGTATTGTAAAGTCACCATTTTAAGCACCTTTGCAATTGTCTATAAATTAATTGGTGCCATCAGCTAGTTCTTGAACATCTTTACATAATAATACCTGATCTCATCTCTCTCCATCCTCCAAAGATCCTCTTCTGAGGAAGAGCTCAGTGTAGCTCAAAAGCTTGTCTCTTTCACCAACAGAAGTAGGTCCAATAAAAGATATTACCTCACCCACCTTGTCTCTCACATCCTCCCAGTAGTGTAGAATATATTGACAATCTGAATGACTTATCTCACCAACAGAAAGAAGATAATAATGGTGGAGGATGGAGGAATTATAGAGAAAGGAGGCACACAAAGTCCCTAGTAGGAATGTGGGTGGAAATCTGGCATGGGAAGGCAGGAGTCACACAGAGCCCTTGGTTTGGAAGGGGAAAATGAAAACCCTAGCACAGGGGAAGGAGGGAATGGGAGTACACACAGGGTCCCTGGCTTGAGGGAATGGGGTACACTGACATGAGGGAAGGGAAATGGGAGCACACAGCCCCTGGCATGGCAAAGAGGGCAGTGTGGGGGATTGCAGAGAGTCCCTGAAATAGAAGGGGAGAGGAGAGTGGTACTCAGCAAGCTTGTGGGTGAGAACGGAGGGATTCAAGGAACTTCTAGTGTGTGTGTGCGTGCAAAGAGTTCAATCTACTGAAGCAGTAAAGTGAGCAACCCACTTTTATATACTAAGCAAAGAGAGCTTTATTCATGAATGGGTTTATTCTAGCTTCCACTCCAAGTCTGCCCTCCCCGTTCCCCGCCTCCCCCTCCCCCCAGTATACCTCTGGCTGTGCCTAAATGACATAATCAAGCCTTATGTGGATAACAGACAGACTAAAGGTCAGTGATGTTGTTTTTGCCACATTTACTGGTGTTGACTAGTAACTTATTCCATGATTAGTCCCCCTGTTTTCAAAGGTGCTACCAGAGGAGGAGGGTCTTTTCTACATTTGAAACACTACAGCGACCCCGCAGAAGAGTTTCAGTGTGGGCACTACGTATGCCGATGGGAGGTGTTCTCTCCTCAGCCTCACCCTCCGTTTAGGTAATCCACCTTCCCGAGAAGTGGTAGCTAGGTCAATGAAAGAATTCTTCTGTCAGTCTAGCACTGTCTAAAGTGGTACTTAAGTTGGCTTAACTATGTCACTTGGGGGCATGGATTTTTCTCACACACCTCCGAGTCACAATGTTATTCTGACCTAATTTGCTAGTGTAGACAAGGCCTAAAATACTAGTCACCATGTTTCGGAGTAGCTGAGTAGGGTCTTGGTGGGGAGGTGAAACAGGTTACAAATGTTTTTGGAAAAAAAATAGTAATACATTTTTTTCCTTTTTTGTTTGGTTTTCTCATATTTGTGTTTATTTTAGTCTATTAAATAATGCTTGTCTTCTGTTGGGTGGCCAATCTGTAGTACTTAGAAAATGCTTGTTTCTTCCCTAATCCCTTTCCTAATTCCAACCTTGGATTTTTGTTTCTTTTTCTAAACTATTATTTTTCTGTTTAGCTTGCATTTATTATTTATTTTGTGTGGTTTGTTTGTTTGTTTATTTATTTATTTTACTAACTATGATTGTCATAGGCTGACAAGCCCTTTAAGATAGTCAAGATGAGTTGTGTTGGTGATGGATTAGCTACTTCCCTCTCCCGCCAGGAGATCCTGATCAGCTGGGGATTAGATGATTTGGGGCAATCAGTAGGCTCAGATGGGAAGAAGCTGGATCATTTCCCTAAAAGGCTGAAGAGAACTCAGCTGAGGGAGAGCTGCAGGGCAGTTGACAGGGCAGCTATCAGAGGGAGGGTATCTTTTGTGGCTCTCTCTGAAGGAAGAGAGTAAATGGAGAGGAGCAAACCCTGGAAATGGCCAATCCCCAGTCAGAGAGGTGGGGGTAAGGACCTACCCTGGGAAGAGGCAGCCAAGGGGAAGGATTTCAGGGATGAGTGCTCTAGTGATTAGCTGCTCAGGAGATATGGGTGTCCAGGGACAAAGTCCTTGGAAATAGTGCTCTGTAAAAAGAGTGGAGAAGAACAATTCAGAGCCTGGAAGCAAGGCCGGCTTTAGGTTTTTTGCCGCCCCAAGCAAAAAAAAATTTGGTTGCCCCCAATCACAGGCCTGGACTCCCCCCCCACACCTCCTATCGCCCCAGCCCTGGGCTCTCCTCCCTCCCACCTGCACCCTCCTTCTGATGCAGTCCTGGGTCACTGGTAACGCGCTCCCAGGGTGGGTCATTCAGCAGGAATTTTGGATGTGCACAAAACAGACAGGATTGGTTCCCATACGGTTACAGCGCTGCAGTAAAGTGGAACAATTTTCAGCTTGTGTGATTGGAGGATATCTGGATGCATATTATAAGACTGTCCTCCATAAATGAGGAAAAGTTGAGGTGCCTTTATTATTCTTTTGTTCCACTCTTTCTTTCGATGGGGAATTTGCCAATGCAATATCACTGTCTTCCTTTTAAACAACAAACAAACAAACAAAAGGCAATGGCTGTTGAAAATAGCAATTCCAGTCCAGTCCACTGGGAAGCATTTCTTGCTCAATTTTATCCTACTTTTTCTAGAGCAAGTTACAGTGGATCAGTATATTTGATTTGAGAGAAATGAAGTAACAGCTGCCCAAATGGAGCTTGAGCACTCTTGAATTTTGAGGTGTTCAAATCTGGAAGACAGGTGCTGGGTGCGTATGTGGAGGGGGGGCTGTGGGCTCCGCGGAGGAGCACGGCAGCATGTATGCAGCAGCGTGTCTGGAGCTGCACGGAGCCAGACATGCTGGTCTGAGTGGCACGGTAAGGGGGTTAGGGGGTTGGAGAAGGGGTAGGAGGTTCCGGGGGGCAGTCAAGGGACAGGGAGCAGGGGGGGTTGGATGGGGCAGAGGTTCGGGGGGGCAGTCAGGGGACAGGCAGTGGTTGGATAGGCATGGGAGTCCCAGTGGTTTGTCAGGGGACAGGTAGGGGATGGGGTCCTGGGGGGAAGTTGGGGGGCGTTTCAGGCCAAGGCAGTTGGGGACAAGGAGAAGGGAGGCTTAGATAGGGGTGGGATCCCAAGGGGAAGGGGTCCCGGGAGGGGACAATCAGGGGACAAGGACCAGCGGCGCTTAGGGGGTGAGGTCCTAGGGGGCAGTTAGAGGCAGGGGTCCCAGGAGGGGAGGAGCAGGGGGGGTTGGATGAGTTGGGGTTTCTGTGGGGGGCAGTAGGAGGGAGTGGATGGTGGCATGGTGGGGCTTCCCTCCCCCTGGAGTGTCCTGTTTTTTGAATGTTAAAATATGGTTTCCCTACCATTCACAGCACTCACAGCACGCTGCCGCATGAGGTCCCCCTCCTTCCTTTCCAGGTGGTAATGACCAAGGGAATGCTGGGAAATGTAGTTCTTTCCCTGCTCCAGGGCTGGCTCTATAGGCAGGGAGCTAACCAAGGAACTACAGCTCCCAGAGCCTCCTGTTGGTTCTCAGCTCCCATGCCACCCCAGCAAATCGGCTGCCCCAAGCAGATGCTTGCTTTGCTGGTGCCTAGAGCTGCCCCTGCCTGGAAGGGAGCCCAATAAGGCTGATAGTCATGTCCCATTACATCCACTTTAGACTTTGGAGAGTGGAACTGAAGATGAGCCAGGTGGGGTGGAAGAGCTTGTGTTTATTTCTTTTTGATTTGTGAAATATTATTTCTTTTGGATGTTAGTTATCTTGGAATGGGGGTACAAAGGTACAGAACTGTATATGAACTGGCAGGCGGGCCAGGTTGCCAGACTAGACCACCGAAGCTGTAAGAAGGAGATGAGGTAGAGTCATTGTAATGCTGGTCTTGACAGGAGGATGTGCCTCCAGGAGAGTGAGTCTATAACAGTGATACTTTTATCTCCTTTTTTTTTTCCTACCAGAGTTCTTCAATTTGAGAGTTTAATGAATTCAAGACTTCTGAATTCTTTATTAAAAATCTTTCCTATTGGTGGATACTATCAGACTTCTATCAAATTTGAGCAATTTTTAATCCTTGCACCTTGTGCTTATGACTTTAAAATAAGGTGCCTTTATATTGCTACAAAATATTTATCATTTGATGCAAAGTGGGATTCCTCACAATCTGAAGTGCAGTTAGTCACCATATAGTATATGCAAACTTCAGACTAAGCATTCAGAATATGACCTGCATCCAAGTTCTGATTCTGCCAAGATAATGAAACAGCACCACTAAAATAGGTGGAACTTTTCCATGCATCTTAGTGGGCTTTTAAATGTAAGCCTAATTATTATCACTTAAGAGTTAATATTTTCCATGGCAATCATGAAAGACACATGTATTGTATATGGTTATGTAGTAAGTCTTGAGTGTATCTTTTATGTCTTGATGTTCCTTTCATTTGAAAGGGTGCTCCATAGGAATAAAGTTTTAAGTTTAGAGCATACAAAGAGTGGAATGCTGTTTTCATTGAGACATTTGCTGCTGTCTTTAAAGATTAATGTAAAAGTGATATCTTCAGCTGAGGCATGTTGAATTCCCACAATAAAATACACCTGGTATAATAGCAGTAGAGGCAGCAGCATTTAATCATCTGAGCTTCTACTCCCTTCTCCCATTATAAAAATCATGGACTTGAGCATCTCAGCAAGTGTGAGCAGGGCCCATACCCCTCAAATCCCATGATCTGCTGAATGTCCTCTGTTCTAAATCCCTTCCACCTCCCAATTAAGCTTTACTTCTAAAGACTCTTTCACCCATCATTGCCCTGGAATCCCATTGAATGCAAGTTCTACAGCATAAAGGGACTAGTGCAACTTCAGTTATATTAACTTTTAAGTGGATTCCCTATGGGGATGGTAGATTTGAACTACATGTAGTGTACCCATCCCCTTTGACAGCCTTGTTCCCGTGTGTTAATTCAGGAAGGGAAATGCCCATATGCAGTTGGACTGCCTGCAGGCAGATCTCAGTGCATGAACCAGCCTTGGTTAAAGTATTCTTTTGTAACAGCAACCCTTCTTGGTAAATTATCCGTGTTATTCCTAAACTCCTGCAGCAGTGCATGACAAACTACTTTTAGAACACAGGGCAAGCTCCGCAGACATAAATTTCTGTTTAATCAGGATGCTGGCCCTTTCTACATTTGTTAGATACTTCATTTAAAGTTGAGATCTACAATTATTTCTCAGAAAGCAGTTTTTAAATTAAAATTAAAAAAAAAATCTTTTGTTTACTTACAAATTGGTAACATTACATTTTGATCCTCTCATTAGAGGCCTGATACAAATCCCACTGAGGAGACTTTCCATTGTCTTCAGTAGGCTTTAGATTAGTGTTTGGATAAACATTGGATATGAAATCTTCAATTGCAACAATCTTTACTGTTCAATTGAGGATAAAAATGTATTGTGAACGTGACAAAACAGAAGCAATAAGTTTCGGAAGTGAGAGTTAAATAAGAGGCAATTTCAGATCCCTCTCTGCTGAGACCCTGAATTTAAAATTTATACTGAAGAAAAATACCTGCATGTTGATCTACGATAAAAATACAAAAATTGTATGGGAAGTAAACTTCAAAAAGCAGTGTGAGTCAAAAAGCAAGCGCTAAATATAACAAGTTATTTAAACTAAATATTAAGAGCTGCCTAAGCCTTGTCATGTGAAAGTACTAAACGCACAAAGTGTAAAGAATTATCACAGCTTGCAATTATCAGTATAAGAAGATTAAATGGCTCAATTTGTTTCTTTTCTTGCCTAAACTGAGTTTATCTTCATTTACACAGTAACCACAGAACAAGACTGAAACTTCAAAGGCAAATGTTATAATGTTCCAAGTTTCATCTTTAAGGTTGCTTATTTTTTTACCATTTTCCCTTCCCCTCTCCAAAAGAGAACTTTGTATAACCAAGCATATAATTTTTAAGGAAATAATTTATCTGTAACTTCAACTACTGTAGGAAGGACAGTCTTGAAATGTTGACGGGCTTTTTAAATCTTGGGAGTTTTGGTAAATTGCTTTTCATATTCTGCTAAATTGACACATTTAAACTGTTGTATGGCAATAATAGTTGAACAAGTGGTAGATGGAGCAACAATTTTTGGCCAAATTTTGCAAAAGTGGCATGCATTTTGGGTCCCCAAAATGAAACCCTTTAAAGAGGCCTGATTTTCAAACTTGCTGACTACCAATTAGATCTGTTGATTCTCAGACTTCTTGAAAATCGGCCCCAACAGGATTCAAGATAGAGCCAAAATCTAAGGCCACTGTTGAAAATTTTGGCCTTAGTGGATTAGTATGTGTGGCCTTTTTACTTGGGAATGTATTTAGGCATGCCCCTACTGTGGTTACCGAGTGTTAATGCTGTACGGAATAGAAAAGTTGCTGCTTAAAATAAATACCAGAAAGATGAAAGTACAGAAAGTTTCAAGATATTTTTGCCCTGTGGGACGGAAGTGTCAGGGTTGAAGAATATGCCTGCAAATTATCAATCAGGAAAGGTAAATTTCCTTTATAGTAAAATGTTCTACAATATTTAGTTCAGGTACCAAACAAACTTGGCGATACAAATAGCCATTAGGTTTAATGTTGTACTCTTCTCTCCTTTTTATTAGATTGCAATTATGATGCTAACAGCAATTCCTGTAAGAATGTGCTGTGTACACAATATTTATTGTATTCTCAATCTAACAAATGGGAACAGCCTCAAACAGGGAAGCTCCTACAGTAAACTTCTCCCATCTTCTAGGTATGCTCTATTCATCTTTCACTCCAAGGCAAAACTAAATAGCTATCAATATATAATAAATATTTATACTTAAACAATACTGGCTAACAATCCCATACATCTCTTACATTAGAACCTTTTAATTTATAACTTACTTACCTGTCTTCTTGAACTATCACTGGTATTTTAAATTTCACTTGCTGGCCTTATCTTCACTAGGAAATTTTATTGTGATTTTAAACTCTCCTTTAATGGTCAAGTTGGCTAACACAGAGGTGACTGGCCATATAGATAAGGACCTGTGTACAGTATCATGTCAGCCAGTCATGTATAAACCTGGTGTTTACCCATGGAGAACTGACATAATACTGCATGTGACTTCTCTTCGTCTACGCTGACTGTTGTGGTCAACATTGTACCACTTAACTCAGTTGTTTAAAAAATGGTTAAATTTTCTGGTGAAGACCAGTCCTCAGAGGGCAAGGGCTGTGAGAAGCAAATGCTTCTCTATTTAGAGACTTATTTCCTTCTCCAGAGTCGTCATCTGCAGGTTTTCCTACCAAAGTTAGCAATATAGGTCTGTATTATGATTAAAAAACTTGTATTAAACACACATCATAGTAGTATGTTTATATTAAATACATGGATATTTCAGTGGAAATACAGATTACCAGAACTTATGTTTTATGTTGTTAAAATGCTAAAAAAGTAAAGGAAAAACTCATCCTAAGGAAAAGATCATCAGCTGGTATAAAATCAACATAGCTCCATCGATTTCAGTGGAGATATTCTGATTTATACTAGCTGAAGATGTAGTCTTAAGTATCTGATACCATTTAGCAACATCATCTTGCTCATTGCAAATTTAAAGAGGAGTTTTCACTAATAAAATATAACAAATGAAAACAAAACAGAAAATAACTTCTCAGGCCAGTTTATGCCTCCATATAAGAGCCCTGTAGAAATTTTCCACATCTGCCAACAGGGTATGCATCAATTCCTATATTTTCTTTTAAATCTAAATCTTTCTTAGGATGTAAAATGGACTCTTTCCAATGTAATGACTGAGGGTGAGATTCACATCGATGCTCCCATATGTTTCAATGTACCTGACTTAGAATCCAGACAGTTGAAGCTATGTTACTTTTAAGAGTTAACACTCCTGGAATTTGATGATTATATCTGAAGGCTTAAAGGTGGCACAGGGCAGACTTCACTCTCTACTCTGAGCCTGCCAGTACCCTGAGGTTAATTACTAACTGACTATGGGCTCTGTACTCCATGCAAGATAACAGTAATAAAGCTGAAAAGTAAGTCAGTCTCTCAACTCATCAGCTTGGCAAAACCTTAGTCTTGTATGTCTTCCATTATTGACTTGGATAATACCTCTGATTTAGGTCCTTCCAAAAGTAATAATTGAACCTCTGAAAAGATTTATTTCAAAGCTCTGGGACTCCATATGTCTCACCTCTGTTTGCTACCTGTGGAGTTTTAATATTTTTTCCCTTTAGACCCCATGAAAAGACACACTGCACGTTATGTTTTGTATTCCAGCAGTTACAGCAACCTAATCTTTCATGTGGATTAAAGAGTCACAGTGGCTTAACTGAGACTCTTTCAGAGTAACCCTAATACTCTTTTTCACATTTGCTCTATTTCTTCCTGTTCTTAGTTCTGGTGAATGATAGCACCAGAAAGCTAATGTTGTAGCCAGGATGAGTACTCTTTCTATATTGTGACAAATGGAATGACCTTCGAGGTGTTCACCCTCCATGGAACTCATCTTAACCTCAGTCTTGCAACTTCTTGGGAAAGTTAGTACTTATTATGTTCAAGGGAACTTCATTGAATGGTATTATTACAACTGAAGGAAACAATTCAGATCAATGTGATCTAATATGGAACTGAGGAAAAGAGTGGAAATAATCATTAGATGCTGATGAAGTTAATTCTTATGTAAAATTGTCAGAACTATAAAATTAAATGTGTAGATGAGACTAGTGAAGTGGTACCTTTCAGTGGACAAAGCAGTAATTTATAAATATATTATAATTGTCATAGCAGCATTGGTCAGTGGTTCATCTAGTTTGGTATCATGTCTGCCAGTGGTGAATGCCAACTGCTTTAGTGGATGGTGCAAAGGGTTTTTTTTGTTTTGTTTTGTTTTTTACTTGCAATTTGGTTTGGATAGGTTTACAGTAAGTATTTGCTACTGTTCATTCAAAATTTGCAATATTTCTATTGGAAGCATTGGTCATTTGTTACATTTTTGTCCCGGGAGGTGATGTGACTTTCAGAATTGGGGTTCTAAAGTGGAAATGGGTGGATTTTGAATTCATAAACGTGTGCAAAATGGTAGTCTGTAGGAGCACCTGTAATGGACCAGGAGCCCACTGTGCTAGGCACTGTAAAAACACAGACAAAAAAGATGGTTCTGGCCCCAAAGAGCTGATAATCAAAGTTAATACTTCTGAGTAATATTCCTTGATAAAATTAAAACTTATTTTACAATTCATTATTTGCAAATATCCCTGATTAATCTGGCTCACTAACATGTTCCAAAACAATGACCCAAAAAAGGAATGTGAACATTCATTTTAAAATTAAAATGTGTATGAGCGAACAGTTATTCCCATATTCAGTCAGATCTTGATTTTTGTATTGATCATTTAATGCAAAGAAAATCATTATTTCATTATTTTCTCGTTCTCTTTTTTCCTTGGCACGTTCCACTTCATTTGGAGGAGGGGAAATGGTGCTTTCTTTGGGGTCTTAAATCAAATCCATGTACTCTTTATATCCATCAACTCTATTTTTTTTACATATTCTGGCCAAATTTAGTCTTGTAATACATATACAGTGCTTTCATTGACTTCATTGGGAGCTTCATACATGTATGCCAAAGAGATTTAGTCAGAGGAGGGAGCAACTAAAAATAGCAGTTTACTTCTCACAAAAATCTTTGCTTCTCTTCTCCGTTCTATTCTCTCTGTCAATATTCTTTATCTTATCTGTGTCCTCCCTTGGAAACATGTTCAAGATAATGTTAGGATGCAGGATCGCATTCAGCAGCAGATGCTTCATTTTGACAACATTATGTGATTCCACAGGAGCAAAACTTTGCATTTATCACCTGTCCAAAACAGGGCTGTCTGGGAAACAGCATAGGTAGTTCTCCCAGGCTCTGAGTCTGTGCTGTGTTGCTATGAGTAAGAGGCAAAATCTCTCCTTTCAGAAAGTAGCTCAGGCTTGTGCTTTTCTCCTAGGGCAACCAGTGCTTGGGTTAATGCTGGAGACATTGCAATTTGAATTCATTACACAGAGCCTCCTCCACTAGCACAAAGAACTCTAAGTGCAGTACAGACACATCTGGGAAGGAACTGAGAAGAGATGTGTTCATGAAAGAAAAAGTGAGAAATATGCAGAGGTGGGGGGAGCAAATGAGGGAAATCAAATAGTCAGTAGGGGCAGAAACAAAAGTGGGGAACAGAGAAGGGAAAGAAGACAAGCCCCAAGGTGTGGGAGGTAAAATGAGCCCTCTTGGAGGAAAATGGAGGCAGGGCCAGCTTTAGGAAGTGCGGGGCCCAATTCGAACACTTTCGGCGGGGCCCTGGCAGGGATGACTTAAAAAGAAAAAAAGTGTAAAAAAAAAGCCTTCCATTTCTTCCATGTATTATTTACTTTCCATAACTATATAAATAATAAAATTGTATATTATGTACATTGCATCATATATGCTGTTGATTGGTTATTAATGACTGCCGTTTCACATGTGTGGGTCCCCACCACTCCCTGGGGGTGTGCACATGTGTGAGTCCCCACTGCTTCCTGCCCCCCTCATTGAAGCAGGTGTGCAGGTTACGGGCCTGGGAACTGCAGGGCAGCAGTGGACATGGGGCTGGTTCGAGGCAGGGCAGGGGCTGACTGGAGGTAAGGTCTGGCTGCAGGCAGGGCAAGGGGTGTGGGGCTGGCTGGAGACAGGGGAGTGTGGGGCGGGCTGGCTTCAGGCAGGGCCACAGGGGGGTGCAGCAGGGGTTGGCAGGGCTGGAGACAGGAGTATGGACTGGCTGGCTTCAGGCAGGGGGGTGCAGCAGGGGTTGGCTGGAGACAGGGCAGGGCGGGCAGTGCAGGGCTGGTGCGTGCAGGGGTGTGTGGCAGGCGTTGGCTGGAGACAGGGCAGGGGGTTTGGTAGGGGCTGGCTGTGGGCAGGGGGTGCAGAGCTGGCTGCAGGCAGTGGGGGGCGGGGCTGGTGCGGGCAGGGCAGGGGGTGCAGCAGAGGCAGCTGGAGCCTCAGCCCTTTAAAAAGCCCCCAGAACCCCCCGCTATCCCAGGGCTCTGGGGGCTATTTAAAGGGCCCGGGGCTCCCTTGCTTCTACCCTACCCCGGCCCTATTAAATAGCTGTGGGAGCTGTGGGGAATGCATGGAGGCGGTGGGGCTCCGGCGGCTATTTAAAGGACCGGGGTGGCAGAGGCAGCTGGAGCCCTGGCCCTTTAAATAGCCCCCAGAACCCCCTGCTACCCTAAGGCTCTGGGGGCTATTTAAAGGGCCTGGAGCTCCAGCCGGGGGCACGGGGCTTGCTGCGCTCCAGCCGGAGCTCCAGCCAGGAGAGCGGGGCCACAGGGCTTGCAGCGCTCCGGCCGGAGCTCCAGCCGGGGCCACGGGGCTTGTCGCGCTCCGGCCAGAGCTCCAGCCGGGGCCGCGGGGCTTGTCGCGCTCCAGCCAGAGCTCCAGCCGGGGCCGCGGGGCTTGTCGCTCTCCGGCCGGAGCTCCAGCCAGGAGAGCGGGGCCGCGGGGCTTGCGGCACTCCGGTCAGAGGTCCAGCTGAGAGAGCGGGGCTGTAGGGCAGCCTCGCTCCTGCCGGTGCTTTGGTCAGGGGAGCGGGGCCATGGAAGACCCCGGAGCAGACCGCAGCCAGGGTAAGTAAAAAAATTTAAAAGGCGCAGGGCCCTCTTAGGTACAGGGCCCGATTCCCAGGAATCGGGCGAATTGACCTAAAGCCGGCCCTGAATGGAGGGACTTGGCTCCAGAAGTAGCCTCAGAAGAAATTAGGCTGAAACTTTCAAAGAGGTCTATCAGATCTAAACATCCATTTCCCACTGAAATCCCCTGTGCCAGGTGTTCTCAAACTGGGGGTCGAGACCCCTCAGGAGGTCATGAGGTTATTACATGGGGAGTCTTGAGCTGTCAGCCTCCACCCCAAACCCCACTGCCTCTAGCATTTATAATGGTGTTAAATATATACTTAAAAATTGTTTTAAGTGTTTTTTAATTTATAAGGGGGGTTGCACTCAGGGGCTTACTATGTGAAAGGGGTCACCAGTACAAAAGCTTGAGAACCACTGCCCTATGCAGCCTAAGAATCCCAGCCCTTATTTCTGCTCCTTGCTCAGGGCCCAGTGCATCTATCTGCAGCCAAAATTCATATTTCCATGTCTACTTTAGACTAGTGTCCTTATGCAGCAAATGGCAGAATTAGGCCTCTTGTCAGAGCTTGGAGTTGAAGGGAACAGTTGACTGCACTACAAGAATGTAGATCTGTAGCTTAGAAAATTTTTTCTTCTTTGAAATGACATACAATATTTTTACAAGATCCAAAGGTTTGTTCATAATCAGCCCAATACAACTGTGATTAAAATTAAGTTCAGAATTATTATATAATTATAACAACAAGTAATCTGCTATATTCTGGTAACTGTCTTAAAGATTACCTATTACTTTTTCAATTTTCCCAATTAGATTGAAAAGGGGCAACCAAACTGTTAGATCTGCTCAGTGACATTCAGATAACTGGAGTAACATTCACTTTTTGTATTTCTTGTGCCTTTGGTATGTGCTGCTTCACCATTTTAAACAAAAAATGAAAGAAGCTGGTATTTGCTGTTAACATGTTGCAAATCTGATGCCATTATACTATAGCATCTAATGTGAGTACTTTGTAATCAAAAAAAATGGTTGTGTGAGCAGCTGAGGAGCCCTCTGTCATGGTATAATTCCCCACTCTGAACCTTATCGTCCAAAAGATGGGGTACCAGCATGAATTCCTCTAAGCTTAATTACCAGCTTAGAACCTGTAGCGCTGCCACCAACCAGGAATTACAGTGCCTGGTACACTCTGGTCCTCCCAAAACCTTGCCCGGGGACCCCCAAGACCCAGACCCTCTAGATCTTAACACAAGGAAAGTAAACCCTTTCCCCCATCATTGCCTCTCCCAGGCTTCCCCTCCCTGGGTTACCCTGAAAGATCCCTGTGATTCAAACTCCTTGAATCTTAAACAGAGAGGAAAATGCACCTTCCCCTGCCCTTCTCTCTCCTCCTCCCAGACTTTCCCTGAGAGAGACAGTAATCCTAACAAAGAGAGAAACTAACCTCTCTCTCCCCCTTCCCTCCTTTCTCCCCTCCAATTCCCTGGTGAATCCAGACCCTGTCCCCTGGGGTCTCACACCAGAATAAAAAAACAATCAGGTTCTTAAACAAGAAACTTTTAATTAAAGAGAGAAAATAAAAATTATCTTTGTAAATTTAAGATGGAATATGTTACAGGGTCTTTCAGCTATAGACACTGGGAATACCCTCCTAGCCTAAGTATACAAGTACAAATTAAAATCCTTCCAGCCAAATACACATTTGAACTCCTCCCAGCCAAATACACATTTGCAAATAAAGAAAATAAACATAACCTAACTCGCCTTATCTACCTAGTACTCACTATTCTGAACTTATAAGAGCCTGTATTGGAGAGATTGGAGAGAAACCTGGTTGCACATCTGGTCCCTCTGAGCCCCCAGAGTGAACAACAACCAAAAACTAACAGCACACACACAAACTTCCCTCCTTCAAGATTTGAAAGTATCCTGTCCCCTGATTGGTCCTCTGGTCAGGTGACAGCGTGGCTCACTGATCTTGTTAACCCTTTAGAGGTAAAAGAGATATGAAGTACTTCTGTTCCATTAACTCTTAACTATCTGTTTATGACACCCTCCATCAAGGGAAGGCAAAACTTTGCCATCTCTGTATGTAAAAGTTTAGGATTTTAAACTTGTCAAATACCAAAACAAAAAGCCTTGGTGAGAGGGCCCAAAATGTTGCTAGATTTGGGCCCTGATTAGCCTTGATTCTCCTCAAATAATCTACTTTCTCCCTAGGAAGAATTTACCTCCATTCTTGGGAGAGAGCAATGTCTTACGATGGTAAAAAGTGAACTTCCTTACCTCCATAGAAGTAATGCTAACTTACTCTGTCAGTCTCACTGCCCAGAGTTTATACATCTGCTAGAGTCCTCCAGGACCTTTACAAAAATGAGAATTTGTCTCATTAAGGCCCTGATCCTTGCACCACTGAAGTCAATGGGTAGTTTGTGACAGGCTTCAGTGGCACAGCATGAGGCTTCACATTTCTTAGGTGAAATTCTTGCTCTAGTGAAATCAGTGGGAGTCTTTCACCCTTGGTTTTTTTAAAACCCTTTCTTATTTATAGTTTATTCTTGTTTCAAATTGCAAGGATGTCCTGCTTCAGTATGTATTTCTACCAGCCATTAGCTAGCTGCAGATACATGACATTCTGCTAAAGCAAATAAAAATAATGAAACCTAGTACTGGGCCTGATTCTGCACTGTCTTGTGTAGTAATTTACTTCAGTACAAAGAGGCTGTAAAACATTACCATTCTAATTATACTCAGTTTGCCTTGGAGTAAATAACTATACAAGGTGCAGGGCAATGGAAAATCATGTCCATTGGGTGTACATTGTGTCATATGAAAAAATAATTTTTCTAATAAAAAATGAACAGTTAACATCAATGTATGGTACACAGTGCTATGTGGAATTTAAGCAATGCATGACACACAATACAGGAAGGGAAGTCTTTCAGGTTTGAAATGCTACTGTAAAATTTATAAGTTTAAGAATATGTGCAAAATGTTATACCATACATCTTAGAAAACTTTTTTTAATATGCGGAATTTGCGCTTGTTAGAAATATAAATTGGTACAGATGTACATTTTAGTACATTATACAGATTGACCGGGTCTTCTGATTTGTCCTCATAAGTACAACTTACCAAAAAAAAAAAAAAAAAAAAACCACTCTCGTTTTTACTTTCACTTATATCTGGTTTTATTTTATTTGCTTTTAATACAATCCATTATTTACTTTTCCTCTAATTTTATTTTGATTTTTACTCTGATTTAATTTTTCACTTCCATTTCCTTTACCCTAATTGTTCTTCTAACAAAGATTTCACTCTGTGCTTTTCACTTTTTCTTACATTTTATTAACCACCCATTTTAAATTATTTTCCAGAAATTTTTTGTAGGGTTACATATAAATAGTTTATGAAAACTTTAAACATACTCAGTCCCACATATATTGACAAGCACGTAAAAGGGAGAGGGCCTGCAGTACTGTGTAACTCAGGGACAGATGTAAAATACCATAACACTATCAGTTTAAAAGGAAGAAGGAATGCACAGCTCTTCACTGAGAAGATGTGTGTTGGAAAGTTTTAGGAATTTATAGTCCTTTTACTGGAGAGGATACAAGGTAGATATTCCAGTCTGGCCGCCTTCATCATGACAGGAATGATTTCATTATCTTTAGACCATCTGTATAGATGAGTGTCAAGTCCAGTCCTGACATCTCTGGTCACTATTGAACTGTTAAATTAATAAAGGTCTTTGTGGAGAATGAGGAAATTGCTCTAGATTTTTATGAAAAGTATGTGTGATTCAGTTTCCCCACTCACTTTTCCTTGTAACCCACTAGATATGAAGGGATTATTTTTTTACTGGGATGGAATAAGCAGTGATATGTCTGGATGTGAGTCACGTAGACATGTCTAGGTTGGCATAAATGTAGTATGAAGAATTGTAAACATGTGAATGGAGCTACCCTGGAGATATAATGGAAGACAACTGGACCATTAATTTTTAATGATATACTGCCCTCCCTTGGCCAACATGAAAACAGTGTCACTGAATTTACAATGGACTTTGAGAGAAGGAACTGAGATCTGAGCAGACCGTACTTAGACAGTGTCTCCCAGCACTGGGGAGTCAATCTAGTGTGATTGGGGAATGTTTTGCTGCAAGCAATCTTCAGTCACTGTAACATACATATTCAGTGGCTTCTACAAACATCATTATTTTTTTAAAAAGAAGATTATTAGAACTGAATAACTTTTTTTTTTGGTTCACTAGCTGAATCAAACAATAAAAAAGCGTCTCAGGTCAACTTGGAATGAAAATTTTTCAGTGAACTGAACAAATGAAAAATATTTCACAAAAATATTTCACAAACAAAACACTTAATTTAACCTGAAATGCAATGTTTTGTCTAAAACTAAAACCACTTTTTAAAAATAAAATAGAAGTAAAATTCAAAAAGAGAAGTTCTTTAGAATAAAAGAAAAAAAATCACAAGTCTTCCTGCTGATATTGTCAAAACAAAACACTATGGGGATTTTTTTTCCAGATTTTGTTTTTCAGACCAAAATAAATTGGCAGATTGAACACACATTCTCTCAAATGTTTTGATCAACCTGAATCTGCATTTTCTTTTTGGCAAAAATAATCTCATCTGAAAAACTTCACCCACCTCTATATTACAGTAACATAATAGACATACATAATGAGGTAACCTTAGGACTTCAAATGATTTGGTTTGGACAATAATCCATGTGTTCAGATGATACCAAAAGCCTTTCTGTGGAAATCAACAGGGTAATTTAATTTCATTATGTAGGGCATTCTGTTGAGTTTTCCATTCTAGGCTTTTGAATACTAAGATGATCAGCACCATAACAATATTAAGTAAATAATAAATACTTGCTGGATTGACCAAATCAGAAATATTGTAAAATTAGCCTGGTGAGCCATTTTGATGTTTTCTCTTCTGGTCTCTGCTAAAACAAGAAATGTAGAAAGCTGTGAAATATTCTGTTTTGTGGCTTGGTGTTTTGCTTTAGCACTTAAAAGTTAAATATTTTTAAACATAAAAAGTTTGGAGTTTGAGTGTTGCTAGAAGTTTACATGAAATATGTATGAGTACCATTTTACATATGGGAAAAAGAAATCAGAATTTGAGATTTGTCAAAGGCCATACAGTGAGTCAAAGTGGATTAGATGTGAGGACTCACTGTCTTCCATGACTACTCCACTAGAGCACCCTGACTTTCATCGTCCAGTCTTCTATCTCAGTAGTTATTAATCTGTGGTCCATGAAGTTCTCTTTAGGGGTTCAAAGAAGGAAATATTTTGAGAACTGTGTGAAGGATGCTAGGATTGGAGATAAAATGTTTCAAAGTGGTTCAGACTGAAAAGGCTGAGAATCTTTGATGTATAAACACTACACAGGTGACTATTCTAACTGCAGAAAATGGAAAATGCCATGATTCACCTTGTTCAAAGCAGCACATTGATCCCAGGAAACTTATACGTGGGTTATGTTGGGATTATGATGTTACCTCAATATTTATGGTGAAGAAAGTTCACACTTCTCCTGTGGAGATTCCTTATCAACAGATATCTGCTAGGAATTAGGGTAACAGAAAGTTATTTGCATCATTTCTCTGAATGATTTCACTGAAGTAAGCATCCTATGTATCGTCTTTTAATTCTTAATTTGCCCCTTTTGAGACGTAGTGTGTAATGGGAAGAATGAAATGAAACATACTCTTTCCCTTCTTTTCTGTATAAATAACCTTTATTAACCACAAATTACCTGGGATTGCTGTGAATCCGTTGTGTGTTCTTCATCTGAAATAACTAAAAAGAGGAGAGAGCAAGCAAGATAAAATGGTTATTCCAGAAAATGTGAAAGGGAAATTAGAAGTCTTCAATTTAGAAACAGGCTGCTAAGACTGAAACCTAAACACAACCACTCTCAAGATTATTTTACTCATTGTCTTAATGTATATAGGTTCCAAAAGAGACTGCAATTGTTGCCAGATGTATAGCTTCTTTTCCTTTTTCCTTTAATGTATACTATCAAATGTGGTCCTAAGACTTCTGCTACTAAAGAATATACTTGAGTAATAGGATGGCTAGTAACAACTTGATATTTCAGTTAGGTAGTGTATTTTTTAATCTCTTTATTTAAATCTTATTAGGGTCTGAGTGCTCATTAACTTTTTAAGCAAACAGAGGTACATAAGTATGAATAATGGATGTTTGATCCTAAAATTCAATTGATATGAAGGCATGATATTGCACACAGCATTTAAACCAATGTTATTGGCAGAACAGAACCTCTTCATTAAAGTTGTTGCCGGTTTTAGTTCAATTCCTTTGGCCTCAGCCTAGATTAAGACACCTGAGCTGCTGGGAATGAAAGGAAAGATCAACGATGAATTGATCATTTGGCGAAGAAATAGAAACATTAACTGGAATCTCAAAGGGCATGTTGGTTATGTTAAGCAAACGAACTAGTTACTATCAGCCTTATTTCACCAATAATTAACACTGCAGTCAATGGTATCTACTATTCCAAGAGAGTATGTGAATTTCCAGAATCAGTAGGGTTTGGTTTGAATGCTTTCCAGTTCCACCCAAAAGTCTGTTGGAAACCCAACTACAAAATTAGCCCAACTAGAGATTCATCTTCCGAGTTTGTGTTGAACAGTTTTGGCATTTTTACAAAATTAAATGAAATTTTCTCCCTAGCACAGTTCCTGTCATAACATTGCTGTCACATTTTTAAAAATACATGTGTTATAAATAGTCATTTAAACATAGATGTGAGCAAATGGGGAGAACTAAATTGTTATATAAATTAACATAGGATTTCAAAGGTGTTTTGGGGCATCTTTTTATTTTCAAAATATTAGACAGTTAATTTTAGGATGTCAGTGTTTTGCAAATTGATGTAGACTATAATACATCCTTTCGTGACATAGAACTAATGTAACAGTTCCTGTTCCAGCACCCTCCTTGCAGCTTGTGTAGGGGGCATCGGAAACAGAACCTGATCAAGGCTTTCCTGTGTCCTAGTAATCACCCACTGCCATAAAAATGCATTGGAGTCACTGGCAGCTGACATAGGTGAGCCTGAAAGATGCTGTAAACTAACATACAAGGACCAGCTTGGCAGGTGCAAAGCAGGCTCAGTATCGGGGAATGTGAAGGTTGATTGATTTTCAAAGGTGCTGAGCGATTGTAACTAGGACGAGTCAAAACTGGTGTTTGACAGAAATATGGGTTTTCAACAAAACAACACTTTGAGAAGTGTCTTTCTGTAGAAAATGTCAATATTTAACTGAAAAATCACTCAATGATTTTGGCCAGAGCAAAATATTTCAATTCAAAATGGTGCCACTGTGCCTCATGGGAGGAGTTGTAGTTCAAGTATCTCATGCTCTTATTCTTTGTCTATCTTGCCAGGCAACATCTCCCATGATGCATGGTCAGGGACTCCTGTGATTCACCATTCATCTCACCATGATGAGGGAAAGTGGTGCATCAGGGGAGATATAGTCAAGACAGAGAGCTTAGCCCATAGGGAATAGGTGTATCAGGCACCTGAACTATACCTCTCATGAGGCACAATGGTGCCATTTTGAATCTAAATATTTTGGGCTTTGGCCAAAATACTTTAATTTTTGATATTTCACCTAAAAAGTCACCATTGTCTGCAGGAGAAAAATCTTTTTTTTTCCCAGGCAGCTCTGCTCACAACTCTTACAACCTTGAATTGGAGATATGGCTGCTTGATATTTCTGAAAATAAATTCCTAGATGTCTCAAGTAGGCACCAAAATTTGGTGGCCACTTCTGAAAATGTGGGCATCTACCACTGATTTATTGTGTGACTTTTGGCAAAGAACTTAAACATCTATTTCCCATTTGTAATTGTAAGAATTGATTGATTAACAATTGTCCAGTGCTTTGAAAATGCCAGCCCACATTTACAGGCTAAGTATTGTTTTGAGGTAATTCACTAAGCATAAAGAATACAGAAAATGTGGGCCTCAGTCAATTGTTTCCAAATCCTATGAACCACAGAGAAAGAGCAAATCTTTCTTTTTTGTTATTTCCAAGCAAAATAGCTCAGGGGTATGCAATAATGACACTACTCTGGTTCCAGGAAAATAGCGTGTACTCTACTGTAAGCTCATAAGTGAAGAATTACCTATAAAGAATACTTGTTTCTCACTTTGTCATAGAAATCCTGATGAAGGTGAATGCAGGCTTGGAGATGTCATTACATTGCTCAAAAAGTGTGTACGCTCTCTACTGTTATTGTCAAGTTCTAGGTCTCTTTGCAAGTCAAATGCTACTTTATTAACTTCCTTCAGGTGTCTAACGAACTTTCTTTGTATCCACATAAGGGAACTAAAATAATTGAGTAAATATCTACTGGTAGAAATTCTCATTATTAATCTTTCACACTTCACTCTCTGGGGTATTGTGTAAGAAAGAGTTTCTGCCACTTGTTAGCTTTGTATTAGAAGTATCTTGTTTTATTAAATATAATGTTTAAGCTTCTGTAAATGTAAAACAGAAATTGGGACCTGGCAGATAGCTGGAATGGTAAACTTATAGGTCTGCCAGAAGGCAGTAATGATAAGCCAGAGATGCACAGAGCCTAGTACAAAAGAGTGGCAGGTGTGATTAGGTGAGAAATATGATTAGAATAAACCCAGGTTTTCTGAAACGTCATGAACCTGGGCTGATGTTTGTGAATTTGACTAGATTTCAAACTTACCCTACCTTTTGAGTGGGTTCAGGATTGTACCTGAAATTTTTGGCACGACTCTGGAGAGCACTCCTATGATATCTCCCAGTTGACTTCATTTTTTTAAGAACACAGTCACAGCAAGATTACTCTAAAATTATAGAAAGATATGTTATCTACAGGTTTTTGAACCATTCTATATTTAAAATATGGTTCAGAAAACCTGTAAATAAGTTTCCATTTTCTATGGTGTTCTGCAGAACCTTTCAGTAAGGCCTGAAGTAATGTTCTATAAAATCCTACTGCATTACTATAGAGTGATTATTGATCTTCTCTCTCTCAAATATTAAAGGAGTTTCCTAAAGGAAATATGAAAGGTTATGAAGATTCCAAGGGTAGAAATATACTTGAAACTGCATACTATAAATGCAGCTAAACCTAGATTTCTACTTTTCTATCAGTATTTCCTACATAACTCCCAGTTAGGTTGCCAGTTCTTCTACAAACTTTTTTCTCCCATGACAAAATTTCAGGTCCATACTTGGCTAATGGAAACATTAATTACTCATTTGGGTCTTGGTGTTGCAGTCAGATTGCAAGGAGTTCAACTAAAGTCATTAAGGATGCACACAGGGCAAACGTCCACTAATGTGGATCTGTGTCTCAGTTATAAACATAGGTGCTGGAACTGGGGGTGCCAAAACACCTTCTGGCTTGAAGTAGTAATAACTCAAATACATGGTTTCCACCTTCATCATCCCCACTATCGAAATTGTTCCAGAATCTCTGGTTGTAAATGGCACTACATCTCAATCCCCAACTACATCCCCAAAGTTTTGTATTGCTAATCAATAGATGAGGGTCTTCTGAGCTTCCTTGAACCATGAGGTAGCTTCTGTCCTTCACTCCACCAAAGTCACACAACTAATTGCCCTCCTTTGGCTGTCTCCCCAACTCCTCAAATAAATAAATAAAAAGCAAATCCACATACAAACATAACATTCATATTAAAGGAGCCTAACATACCATGCAAAATTTAATGAAAAGTTTCCCACACAAAGTAGTAGCTGAAGGAGTAGCTTTGCTTTATACCAATATTTTCCGTATTGTAACAGCTGTTTTCACCAATAGCACTGCTTTGTACATAGAGAAAACAATAAAAATCACATCATACCAAAAGAGTCAGATCTTGATGGTTGAAGGCTAATCATACTTACATGATAAGCAAACTTAGGCTCCTACAATGGGAGGAGTTTGAGGAGTGAGAGAATGCACTGTGATGTTGCACTTTTACATTTGTTTGTTTCTTTGATGATTTATAGTACAATATCTAGCCGTGGATCTCTGAGCCTTGCTAACATTCTCCTCAATTGGAGTTTTGCCCACAGATTGATGGGTAAGAGGCGGTTCTCAACAAAATAAGGGTGTTAAATCCTCCATGTTAGGAGATGAATGAATACAATGTATTTTGAGAGTGGAGAGAATCTGCTACAAAGCTGTTTCTCCTCTGATGGGAACAAAGGGGGAATGAAACCTTTGGAACCTTGGAGCGTTTTTTCTTTTTGCTTTTTTAAAATATAATTCCCCTTCCCATTCTTCCAGCTTTACCTGATGTCCTCCTTACACCAATCAGGAATACATAAATGTAATAAAATAAATATAATTTTAGGGAATTTTGAAGATGACTTTGTTTAGGTTAGTGCTTGTATGAGACTTCTGTAACCTCTCCTTTGCAATGTCTCTTCATTGTGATAGCAAATACTAATCATGTGGGGAAGATTAAGATTTTGCAAAATGAAATTGAACTCTGACATTCATCCTCCATTGCAAAATACTTTTTTTTCTTGACTGAAAAGCAGTGTGACTACTGCTTTGTGTAGTGCATAAGCTCATGACCGTGGTTGCCTGAAAAGTGTGGGTTAGGGTGCAATCACATGAGAGAGCTGTGATTGAACTCAGCATGTAGTACTCAAAAGTACTAGAGAAGAAACTGGTCTTTATTTTAAATATGTATCACAAAAATTCCATACATCATTTTCCATAGCAGGCAACCACAAAATGGTCAGGATCCACCCAGCCCTGTCCAAAGGATCTCAAGGTTGTCTCTGAAATCCTACCACGTGGACAGTAATATGATGTGCTACCTTATAGCATAGGACTAGTTGTAGTAAGGTAAAGCTGAGTGGATATTGCACTTGAATGAGAATGTATCAAAGCCTATATACACCCAATGGCAACAGTGTATTGATAATATCATAGACATGGCATAAAAATGCTGCAGTACAGAGGAGTATTGATTTTTAGACACTACTTTTCTATACATTTAATTGTATATTTATGGAACAGTTGAAAATTTTTTCTAAATTTACCCACCACCGCCACCACCCATTCCCTGTTTATCCCCAGATGAGGTTTATTCAAGGTAGAGTAAGTCTGTCATGTGGCTTTTTACTCAACTTTGGGGACTGGGACTGAGGTTTCTCAGTGTGGTCACCTCACACCAGACCTAGTCAGACAAGACACTAGGAACAAAGATGTATTCTGTAAGAAAACACATAGCAAGGTTACAGTCCAACAGCCTCTTTTCTGCTTGCCTCATGCTGTCCATGCTTTCTGCTAGGAGGGTAGAGGATACTACGTGGCAGGCACAAGGAAGTTCTCCCAACATGCAGCAGTTTGTAATCTATAGTCCCCACTGTTGCAACTGAAGCACAATGGACCTTTAGCTGCATAAAAATTAGTAAAACACACTTACCTGTGTATACATAAACTACATATATATGAGCATACATTTATTATAATTTACATTTTGCTATGGCTCTCTTCATAAATCATCTCTTTTCAAACTGATTATTTTTAAAGCCTTTTTAAAATTACCCCAATTACATTTCTGGGCAGAGTGAAGAAACATCCACTAACTATATTGACTAATATCAGTTCAAACAGCCACCAAACAAAACATTGTTACCTTCTTGAAAGAACAAATCTTTGTAAGTGAGTCTTACGCTTGACTCTGAAGGTCAATACATAATGTGTTTTACTGGATCAGCAGTGAGGGTAAGTACCGTAACCAGAATCCCACCATTCAGAATCCCACCCTACTGCCATTGCTGTTGAGTTCAATCTAGGGACTGTTCAGTGAAGTACCCTCCTGAGCTCAGTTTCTACACTTATGTATAAGGAAAGAGAGCGACAAATGGAAGTATGGATGATCTTGATATCAGCCCTGTCTGTGTGGATCTGGGAGCTTAACTTCTGCCACTAAGCTTGAAATATTTGGCTAAGGCAATTAAATCTGGATCCTCCAGCAGCAACCGAGCAAAGAAGTCAGTTAATTCACAGAAGTATAAAGAAATACACTACAGTGGTTCCTAATTTAATTCTATTCTGGGATTTGTTGATGACTTAGTCACCTAACAACTGTTCATGCCTTTGAAAATCTCCTTCAAGGTGAACATTCTACTTGAAATAGGACAAATATTTACCCAGACAAACTCTTGCTGGCAGGATATGCTTCATGTGTTTAAAAGGAAATACAATTTTTTCCTATGGCAGATGTAGTCATAAGGATAAAATGAACCTCAGACAAGTTCATTTTAATAAATGTAATCCAGAACCATTAAGGTGACTTATTTTGATCTTCTTCCTTGCACTTACTGCAATTAAAGATTACTTTAGGTTCCATCATCTTAATAACCACTGCAAAGTGATTTACTTTTTAGATCTGTTTTAGTTTGATTTCTTTGAGTATGCTGCCTTCTGTGATAAGATTCTAGATTTAATTTTCTTTTGGAATAGATTTTAACGTTGCTTTGAGACTTCTATATTTTAAGTCAGAGGTTCATGTTTCAGATGATAGCTTTATTCTGTTGATGCTTTATTCTGTTGATGCTGTAGGTAGCCAATTGTTTCCAAGCTAACTATGTTGTATTTGTGGCTGCTGCTGGATCATGCAAATGATCCAGTTCTAAGATGAATCTCTCAAGTAAAGTGTATGTTTTATTTTTTTCTGGTCATGTAATTTGAATGCCTGAGATCCATCTATCAAAGCAGGCTTTATATTTTGAATTAAGATCCAGCAAATTTAGTGTGGAAAGCACATGAAATGCTTCAAAGACACTCTGAAACAAAATCTGTGCAAAATGAATATTTGATTAAACCTTTGAGCAACTGGCAATTGATTGTATTGCATGATGCCACACCTTATAGGGTTGGTGTCCACAACTTTGAGAAGAATTGTGTGGAGCAGCTGGAAGCACAGTTTCAGCCATGGAAAAAAAATGTGCCGCTCAATCGACCCAACTAGGCAAATGGCTCTGTGGCCAGCGTGTTAAACACTCTTCTCAAATTGGTCTGTGGAATCACACAAAGACCCACTAGTACAAAAGGATTGTCAATGTTTTCCTCAAAATCGAGGGTGAGCCACATCGGGGTCCAATAGATTAGTCTTCTACTGCACCAGCTAACAGAGTTACTCCATTAGTTAAAACAGTAGAGATCAGAGGTGTGATGCTGAAGGTCCCAGGTTCATACCCTGCTAACTCATGCAGGCAGTAATGTCAGGTTTATATTAACTCTTAAGTTTACTTGTGTTTTTCCCTTTGACTGGGATAAATGGCTGTACAACATCTTATTGTGTAAATAATTCCCATTCTTTCTGGGAACTACAGTATGTGAAAAAGGACATATGTTAATAGTTGAAACAAAACACCACACAGTCAATGACCAGCCTTAATGAACTACATACTATGAGGCTTACTGAATTCTAACAAAAAAATTCTCACTCTGCAATGGAATAATTCAGGCAATAGCTTGTCACCACGGCTTGCTGCAGGGGGCAAACTGCTAGAATCTTCATTAAGCCTGTGCATTTTCTGCAATGTTTCTAATAGTACATATTTTTGCATATAAAATCCTTGTGGTAGACCTGAAAATGTATCATAAAGAGAAGAAAATGATTATATTATGATTGGAAATATCCCTCATGAATACAAGTTAAATGCCATTTGACAATTCTTGATTATTTTTTAACTTTAATGTGACTATATTGCTACAGGACTTTAAACTAAGAAGAATACAGGGATTTTATTAATCTGACTTCAAAATGAAATAAAGTATTCATGAATGAACCATTTACTTGTCTGTCCTATTGTAAATTTCACTCAGATGTACCATTTACTACTTGTAAAAGTTTCACACTTTTATTAGAAGAGTTAAATATTTTTTTTCCAGCAGGGCAGTCATCTATAAAATGATAAACTTGGTAAATACTGAGTCTTTGGAATATCAAGCTGAAAAGCTTGTCAGAAGAATCAGGACTTCCAACTCTCAAACTGTTCCAGTTTACTGACTGAATCCATGGAGTAAGAACAATTTGAGCATAGGTCAGAGTATTGCTGTCGTTATTTTTAGAGCAAACTTCACCAGTGTTCTCACTCAATAGTGATAGCTAGAGACTGGCAGAACAAGTTTGACATAGAGCAGGTACATGCAAAAGTAACTGTTAGGTCAGATATTGGCCAATCTTGAGATACTCAATTTGTCTATAGTTAATATTAACAGTAGAATAATTTGTACAGAGTGATCTAGTGATTTTTGTAAGAAAACGTAGGCTACCTACCTAAATAAATGTATGGTATGAAATTAAGGTTATGCCACAAGTGGAAGAAAGAAACTAAAAAAATTTCCATAGGACAAAAATTACGAAAAAATACAACAGATTGTCTTTTTGGGTGTTTCTTACAGGTATATCAGTAACTTTTCCATAGAAAGGAACATAAACAATTAACAGGAGATAAGAAAGAAATAGGAATCAATACTGGAGTCTTTTTAAACATCAAATACTCAGACTTTGCTTGGGACTGTATGAAAAGGAAGAAACAGCTATCCTATTGTATCTCCCTCTTACACACACTGTACTGCACATCTATCTCTGTCTAGACATTTATACCAGTACCTCACAATAGTATCTGATTGTCTACATGTCAGCTTACAACAGACAGACTTAGTTTGCACATCTTAGTTCTTCTTTCTTGGCTATCTTATCTTCCACTTCACCTGCCTTGCAGAAAGTCTTCATTAACAAGCCAGTTACTTTCTGGCTACCACTTTGTTGATCATGCAGAATTGACAAAGGGGATGCTGCTGAGCAAAGACAGTTGAGTTTAAAAGTTGACTCCAAAGCTTTGTCACAATTCATTTGATTCTCTCTGGTCTCTTGCACCTTAGGGATGAAAGGGGACTCAATAGAAGTAGGTAAATGGCTAAAGAAACCAGCAGATTTGTTTTCTCCTGTTTTTCTAGCTGATGTTTGTGCAGAGACAGACTCATCTGACAGCTACAAGAATGCGGCTTTAGCTACTGCTTTAAATGGCATGATGGAAGTGTTAGTGAGAGATGAAAATCTGTTAAATAATTAACCACTAAGACCAGCTGTAGTGCTCAGTGACTACCATGCTGGAACAGCCAAGGCCAGTGGTGCAGGGAAGGCAGGCTGAGCTGTGGAGGATGGCCAAACAGCACAATAATGATAGGGCTACCCCAGGCTCTTTTTATTGGCAGTTGTCTTCCTGCTGTTCCTTTCCTCATGCAGAATCACTGGAGCTAATCGAATAGCCCACCACCAGCCAGCTTTACTCCTCCACCCACTTCCAAGACTATTTCCTATCCTGCTCAACAAACAAATGTAACTGCAATTCAGTGAATTCACATGAGTCAACAAAAGCATCTACTGGATTTTGAGGAGTGACTCAGAGCAGGTGTGGTGGTTGTACTCTCAGATCCAGCTTTCTGCTCTCTTCCATGAGAGAACTCTTTAAGCTAATACTCCAGTGGAGGTACTAGGTCACCTTCGCTCTTCATTTGTTTAGGTCCAATCTCTCTCCACTTTGAACCACTATTTAATTTTACAAGTAAATGCCTGCTTAATCATCTCCCCCTCTGAGTTCTGATCCTCTCTTGTCTGCCAGCCGAATTAGGCAGTTCCCTTTTCTTCCTTTTTTGCCATTAGTCCCCTCAAGGAAAACTCATTAATGGAATAAGTAAGGCAACTTTTTGGCAGCTAAAATATTTCCCCAAACATGAAATTATGTAATTTAAACCTAATAAGATTAATTGGAAATACATATTTAAAAAGCTGATGCATACTGATCAATAATTACATTGCAAATAGCTTCATAAATATACACAGAAATGAACATATTTTTAATTCTAAACCTGTAGAACTAAGAGTTGGAGGTATAAATACAGACTGAACAAAGTGAACTGTCAAAGACCAAAAGAACAGTGAGAGGGGAAAAAAGGGTGATGAGACTCAATTAGTGAAATCCAGTTTAACCTTTTTACTTCCCTAAGTCCTTACTGAAAAGGAAAACCAGGACTCTCAGTCAAGGAAAAAAGTGATCCAATAAGTAACACAAGCAACAAGGAATATAGAAGAGAATCTGCATTATATGTAACCTGATGGGATATGAACAAAAAAGTGATTTGAAACTGTTGATTGCCAGCTAAGATGAAAAAGAGAGAGATCAAAAGCTGTGTGTGTGAATGTCCATATTTACTCCATAGAAATGTAAGTCTGGAAGGGACCTTGAGAGATCATTTGGTCCAACCTCCTGGACTGAGACAGGACCAAGTAAATGTAGACCATACCTGGCAGGGTGTTTGTCCCACCTGTCCTTAAAAATCTCCAGTGATGGGGATTCCACAACCTCTTTGGAAGTCTATTCCCATGTTAACTATGTTTATAGTTAGAAAGTGTTCCCTAATACCTAACCTAAATCTGCCATGCTACAGAGTAAGCCAAATACTACTTGTCCTACATTCGGTGGACATGGAGAACAATTGATCACTGTCAACTTTATAACAGCCCTTAACATATCTGGAAATCTTTAGGTCTACCCCTTCAGTTGTTGTTTGTTTTTTTTCCCTCAAGACTAAATATGCCCAGTTTTGTAACCATTTTTCATAGATCAGATTTTCTAAACCTATTATCTTGTTATTGCTCTCTTCTGGATTCTCTCCAATTTCTGCAAATCTTTCCTAAAATCTGGCATGCAGAACTGGACAAAGTAGTTCAGCTGAGTACTCACCAGTGTCAAGTGGGACAATTATCTTTCATGTCTTACATGTGATATTCCTTTTATTACAACCCAGAATGATGATAGCTGTTTTGCAACTGCATCAGATTGTTGACTCAAATTCAACTTGTGATCCACTATAACCCCCAGATCCTTTTCATTTGGGAGTAAAGAGGGTCCTGAGTTTTCACCCTGACTCATCCACTGACTTGTTGTGTGGCCTTGTGTTTGTGTTGTGTATCCACAGCTGTAAACTGTGGATAACAACACTTACCCACCTAACTGGCAGAAGAAGATAAGGATTAAGTAGTGAGTCTATTTAGCGCTTTGCATATGTAAACGATTATATAAATAGTAAGAATTATTAAAGGACACTTATTTTGGAGAAAAAACTTGAGCATCTGGAAACAAAAGTTGTGATGTCACCTATAGTACAAATTTTGTGATAGTGAAAGCTATAGCAATTAAAGAAACTTTTAAAGACCAAGATTACATAATAAAGTTTACTCTAAAATTGTTACTTCTAGTGCCAAATCGTGCAGTCCTGACTCAGGAAGAAAACCTATTGACTTAGGACTCCAGATTTCCCCTTAAACAGCATGCATGTATTCCTGTAAAAAAGTAGAGACACCTTCTGTTTTAAAACCATTACATTAGAGATGGGCCTGAGCTGTAAAGATTTGGATCCATATTTTCTTAAAGTGCAGGAGCATATGTGTGTGTGAGAGAGAGACAGACATTTCAGGGTTTAGATTCATTCTGGTGTGGAATTTAAATCTGGATCTGAACTTTTAGAAAGTTGTGTCTGAGGCTTTGGTTTGGACTCATTTCCACTGAAAACAGTGCTTCATCATTAGAATGACACATGTCATGCAGTAACTTCATGCCAATGGTCTGAACATGGGAGTAGGATTTCAGCCAATCATACTGAATAATATATATTCCCATCAAAAATGTTACTGAAATAGTTTATTGCCAAACCAATTTCACTAAGGTTGCACATAGATAAATAAAGCAGAATTTGGCCCTACATGCCCAGGTGCATTGGGCACAGTGGCCATTCATAGTACAGTTCCAAATACAACTTTATTTGAAAGTCTGAAATTAATAGTATGGAACTTTTAAACTCTGGAGTAAGATCTAGAAATAGCTTCAGTCATTCACTTAATGTTTTAATGTAGTAGTTGTAATTTTTTTTACTTGAAGAACTGTAGGGAATAATGTCTGTAGCAAGTGAATCTATTCACACTACATAGTTTCTGTATTTTTCAAACACTTTAGTTTGGCTTTGGTATCATCCATTTATTTTATATGTTCCATGTGATGAACATTATCCACAAACAGCATAACAGAGATGAAATAAGAATTTTTCTCCAAAAATATAATGGACCAAATTCAGTTGAAATTGAAGTTGATGGAGTTGCACCTGCTTATACCAGAAATAAATTTACCACATTGTAAGTAAAGAAAAAGTGTGTAACATCAGGCCACACTTTGTCATAGTTTTGAACCACGATCTCCATTTACATGTTTTGTGACAAAGCTCTGTCCTTGTCTCTGTGGGTCCTGCATTTCCTGGTGGATTTTGCTAGCCTCAGAGGCTCACTGTGACCCTTCACTCAACCCTTCTCTCTCTAGAGATAAGAGTCATAGTCTACTGAGCCATTTTCATCATAAGCCAGTGAGGGAGGTGAGGAGAACTATCCTCCCTTGCACAGTGTCTGTTGTCTTCCAGTCTGGTGATTAACCAGGGGGGTAAAGGAGAGGGAGCCTGGGCCCATCCTCTACTCCAGGCTCCATCCCAGGAACCCTAATAGTATCAGCTATGGTAGCTGACCTTTTAGGAACAGGACACGTACAATTCCCTGGGCTACTTCCCCACCACAGCCCCCACTTCCTCAAGCTCCACTTCACCCTTATCTCAGGGCCTCCTTCTTGTGCCTAATACAGTGTGTACAGCTCATTCTCTCCAGCAGCATATCTTCTCACAGCTCCTGGCATGTGCACCCACCAGACTAACTGGGAGGCTTTTAACTAGTTTCAGCCAGCCCGACTGGCTTCAGGTGTCCCAATCAACCTAGCATCCTCCCTGCCTTCTGGAAAGCTCTTAATTGGCCCCAGGTGTCTTAATTGACTTGGAGCAGCTGCCACTTACTTATCCTGGTACTAGGGATTTGTTTAACCTGGGGCTAATATAGCTATCTCCCACTACTTTTCTATAGCCATCTGGCCTTGCCCCATTACAGTTTCTAGAACTTGTTTTTCATAGGGTAGTCTGATTTGAATACTTGGAGACCTGACCATCTTTGGGTTTTAGTCTGAGAGACACATATAAATGCACCGCATAATCAGTACTTTATTACTACTATGCTCAAATCCCCACTGCAAAGCAGATTTGTTGTTTGTTTTCAAAAAAAATCTTCATATGATTTATTTCCCATATATAACCACTTTTTTCCCCCACGGATAAATATACTGAGGGTGCTTAAAAGTGTACTGTTTGCACAGCAAGGGGAGAAATAACATGATAGAAAAGCATTAGAAATTTTAAAACTTTTCTATTGCTTAGGAAAGTTGGTTGCTACAAGCCTGTCTAAGAAAACTAATCTTATTGTACAAAAGGATAAGCCTTTTACATTTACAAGTATTTCTCTAAGCATCTCAAGGTTATTTTATCAAGAGGAAGCAAACCTGTCATCCTTTTAATGATTCTTTCATATATTTACAGAAATATAACATATTTCATTAGTTTCTTTCTCTTTTTTCCTTATACTGATCATAGGCAATGCATCACCAGGGTCTTACATTGTAAAATTAATGAGTGATATCTGTTTGTCATAGTCTGTGAGGGCATACTGTGGTTTCTTATACAGGATTACCTTTGCTGGAAGTCCAGCACACACAGGAGGATTAATGAACTCCTTGCTACTAGTCAAAATGATGTCCTACTGATACCATCTGGATGTCTGTTGGAATCAAATTGAGTCCTGCTGATGGGAGCTGGAGTTCAGTTGGTAATTTGCATCTTATACAGGAGTCTTTAAAATGGTGATTAATCAGCAGGATGGGTTGACTGGTTGGGTTTTTATTCCTCAGCTTTGTTAGGTCAGAGACTAAGATAATAAAGACAGAAAACTTGGATAATAAATGCTTTAAAAACTCATCAAAATGAAAATAGCCTTTTTAAACTTTTCTATTTCACCTAATAAACAGTGGCCCTGACAATCTACTTCCTTGTTCTGCATAGATTGCAGTCCTATATAATTTCATCAGTTTAAATCCACAGGCATAGGGTCATTCATGCAATCATTCGGTCTTTTGTTTCCTAGGTAACAGCCTTGTCAAGAGATGAAATATGGCCACCCACTTTCTTATCCTCTATTATTTGTTCTCAGGCTAATCCATACAATTCATTAGTTTCTTTCTCTTTTTTCCTTATTTTTCCCTCCTCTCTCACTCAGTCATTTGGTTTAGGTGACAGTTGAACAGGACATTTATTTAGTGTTTCATTTGTACTGAAAATAGAACAATTATTTAGATAAGAACTTTTAAAGACTCTACATAGGAAAGCACTGAAGAGTTCATATGATCTACAGGTTGAGCCTCTACTTGAACCTTATTTTTGACAAAAGGGAACAATCCATCTTTTGGGAGTTTACCAGCCATGCCGTTGACTAATTTGAGGAAAACTAAGAAAATCTGTAAATAACCAAAATTTGTTCATTGGTAGAATTTTTGCCATGGTTGAGGTTGAATTAGCAATTTCAATAGAAGGAATTACTGCCTCTACCTTCATGCTTTAGAAGAAAATAACCTTCTCCATACACATACTATAGAAATATCGATCTGTAAATAAATATGTAACACACTGTGTGGTCCCTTTTTGTGCCTGAAGCAGAGGATATGTATGTATTATAGTCCCAGACAGAGAACTTTACTTCAACCTGTTCAAACTTTTAGGTCTGCGGATCCCCATTTCAATCCCAAGTGTGTTGACCATCGCAATGCACCTAGCTAATTGCGCAATGATAAAGTGCCCAGACAGAGAATGAAGCTTTCATCAATCTTGAAGCATGACAGTTGATTACCCCTATATTATCATGCATTGCTATAAATGTTACGGGTCATGACACTGTCCTGCCACAGTATTTGACTCTGATCAACCCAGCAACAAATTCCCTAATTTGGACTTGATTCAATACTGCATTAGTCAAATTTTATGCCAACACAACTCCATGGAAATCAGTACCATTACATTGGCATAAAGATGGTGTAACACAATAGTGAATCAACCCTTTGATTTTCTGTTTGTAAAAGTAATTTCCCTCATGTTTGTTTTACGTTTACTGACCATTAATTTCAAACTGAAGCGTGTTAATCATAATTATGAATAGCCAATTTTTGGTTATCACATTTTCTTAGGGAGAGTGAGTCTGCTGGAATTACATTCAGCCCTAGATTGAGGAAATCTAAAGAAGATAGACTTTTTGTTGTTGATGTTGTTAAGCTAGGCTAATTGTATAATTACACCATGTATTGAAATGACTATTTTGACCAACCAAACAAAAAAGGGTTCTATTTTTTATTAAAATTTTGATTTAAAAAATGTGAGTGAATGAATTAGTAATTGCTAAGAATGAAAATGTACCCTATGAAGAACGCTAGTTTTACATGTATTTGCCTTCTTAATTATGGTCAGAGAACTGAGGGTATTGTCTCACAAAGACAATGTTATGACAACTAATGACACTGACATAGTTTTTTTTGTCAGAAAGAGAAAGGTAGAATGTATAAACTGAAATGCACTGAATCCCCTGCCCCTTAGCATAATACTGGCAAATAAAGAGACAAATAAAAAATTTGGAGGTGTGTGGTGAAGAACATATATATTTGATATATATCTAAATATAGTGCAAATACAGGATCAAGTGCGCCACTGCAGGTAAATACACATGCCATTTATGCACCACTGATCACACGTCTGGCTTGAAAAACATCCTGCCTTCATAAGGCCAACGTAACATGCACTCTGGACACTATTTAGTGCTGGCTTGCAGAAGGTTAATGTGCAATATTGAACTGCTGGCACATAGCCTTTGGTGCTGATGGGAACACAATTGCTTGCTACCTTGTGGGCTAGAGATTCCCAGTTCCTAGCTAATGAGTCACCTTTTCTGTACCGTGCATGTGGAGGTAGAAGTAGATGCACTTGGGGTGCCAATCCAAAGCCCACTGAAGTCAATGGAATGATTTCTATTGACTTCAGTCGGGTTTTGATCATAGCCCATGGCAACATTCTGTCTGGATTCTTCCCTGCTACCACTGAAGATCCCAGTGTCAGCACATTTTCTCATGCTGGGATCTGTGAACAGGATTTGGGGTATATTGTAAAAAGAATTTAAGAGTCCACCTACCAGTAACCATGGAGACTTTTTGGAAATCCCTTAAAAGATGCATTTAGAAGAAAGGTCTTCACTACAGAGTTCTCTTTGATAAATGCAAAACTTCCCCCCACCCCTTTCCCTCAGCTGGATAGTTGAATGCCCATAAATTTCCAACTCTATAATGTCTGTTCTTTATCTCCATAACAAAACTGCAGTGTTTGGCTGCTGAAAAAAAGCTTTATAGTGAAGTTACCCCATACTGTCTGTCTTCAAATCCCTTTAGGCAAAAGTGTAATATCGCAATCAAACACTGAATGTTTGAAACAGCTGTATAGATCTTGGTACTATTGCAATTTAGATGCATTAGATTGCATGAATGATGTGATTTGTATATTGTAATAGACTAACGCATCCTTGTTTTACTTAGCATTACAATTCTTTTAGGATAAAATAACTAAATAAAGAGAACTCATCTATTTCATGGACATCCCTTGTTCTTATGTCAATTCAATATATGTTTTGTTCCATAATCTGTCTGCCACAAATGTTATTTTTTCTGCATTATTTATGCATTTTTTTTAATTTACAGTGTGGTGTCTCTTTCTAGTCCTAAATACTCTGTGTAATCTAGGGAATATTTCACAAAATTGACTTCCATATGAAAGCATAGAAATTCCCTATAATAGATAGAAGGTATATTTCAAATACTGAAATACTTACAATACAGAATATTGAGGGAATATTTAAAGTACTGAGGTAAATTTACTTAGGCTCCCACTGATTTCAGTGGGGGAGTGTTGCTTAAAATTGACGGTACAGTATGACCCATACTTGGACAGATCTAATTTGCCAGTTGCTAAGGATGAGCCTTCTAGTCTATGCTCTACTCTGAATTCAGGTATAAACAGGCTGTCATTTAGTGTGGATAATTTACAAAAATGGAGGGGGGACTGGTAAAGGAAAAAGCTAGATGAAATAAAGGGGATAAATGGAGCTGCTCAGGATAGGCAGGCAGGCTGTGCCCCGTCTATCCAGCCTGCCCTCTCCCCATCCGGAAAATAATAAAGCTTGAAAGTAAAAGAAAACAAATGGAATTGTACTTGATGTTTGCTGGAGCAGGAGATGCTTCAGGGCTCCCATCCCAGTCAGGCTGGATGCAAAAGGAGGAAATACACTCTGAGTAGCCAGGACTCATAGAGGTGTAAAGTAAATTAAGTCACTGCTTCCTGCGCCAAGTAGTCTCCCTTCTATCGAAAATCTCTTCACTCTCCTCACAGCGACTATGGGGCTACATAACCTTCCTGGGAAAAGGAAGGAGGGACTGGAATGGAGTGCATTTAGTTAAAAAATCTTTTCTTATGGATGGGGCTTGCAGGCTTGTGGGGACTTTTTCTCCCCATCCATATTGTTTTGGTCGGGGAAGCATTCTGATGGGACCTGACTGTGCTGACAATGTGTGTTTGGGAGTGTTTTTTGACTGTCTGGCTATCAAATGGGAGGAACCTGCCCCTCTGCCCACATACCCAGGGCCGCCAGAGTGGGGGAGGGGGGAGCAAGTGGAGCAATTTTCCCCGCGCTCCGCAGTGGCCCCCATGAGAATGGCTGAAGCTCCCTCCCTGGCCCTGGCCTGACCCCGCCTCCGCCCCTCTCCCGGAGCATCAGCGCATCTAGGAGCATCCCTGAACAGCTGCAGTGTGGCTCCGGCGGGGCCTGAGCTCCTCACCGCTCAGAGCCGCGTGGTAAGAGGGTGGGTCTACAAGCTCCAGCCCCCTTACCACGCGGCTCTGAGCGGGGAGGTGCTCACGTTGCACCACTCTTCAGGGACGCTCCTGGATGCGGTGCATTGAGGCTCCGTGTGAGTGGGGAGCCAGGGGTAAGGGGCTGGGCCGGTGCCTGGGAGGGTTGGATAAGGGACAGGGAGTCCCAGGGACAGGAGGGGGCAGAGGTTGGGGGACTGGTCAGGGCACAGGGAATGGGGGAGAGGTGGATCATGGGCTTTCCGGGAGTCTGTCAGGACTCAGCGGGGGGTGGATAGGGGTCAGGCAGTCAGAGGATAGGGAGCAGGGGTGGGGTCCCAGGTGGTGGTTGGGGGGGGTCTCTGGGGGATGGTGAGGGAACAAGGAGCAGGGTGGGTCAGTGATTCTGAGGGGGGCGGGCAGTCAGGGGGCAGGAAGTGGGTGGGGGTTGGAGAGGGGGCAGGGCCAGGCTGTTTGGGAGGCACTGCCTTCCCTACCCTAAAGCTCATTCAGCAGTTTGAGGCTTGCAGAAGAGCCAAGATGTTAGCTTTTCCATTAGGGCTACCATCCCTTTCACTTCTCAAATGCCAAATTATAGTCTATATTTAATTTCAGTGCCATAGAGGGATTCATGTCAGGGGACATGAAGCAGTAGCTCTAAGCAACACCAGGGCTAAAACTGTGTGCCAGGCCTTAGCAGACATTTTTGCCAAGGTAGGATGGCCCTCTGACATCCTTACAGATTTGGGAACTAATTTCCTGGCAGAGACCATGAAAAATCTGTGGGAAGCTCATTGGGTGAATCACTTGGTTGCCACCCCTTACCACCATCAAACCAATGGCCTGGTGGAGAGGTTTAATGGAACTTTGGGGGCCATGATACGTAAATTCGTAAAATGAACACTCCAGTGATTGGAACCCAGTGTTGCAGCAGTTGCTTTTTGCCTACAGGGCTGTACCACATCCCAGTTTATGGTTTTCACCATTCGAACTTGTGTATGGCCCCGAGGTTAAGGGGCCATTACAGTTGGTGAAGCAGCAATGGGAGGGATTTACGCCTTCTCCAGGAACTAACATTCTAGAGTTCATAAGCAACCTACAAAGCACACTCCGACACTCTTTAGCACTTGCTAAAGAAATCCTAAAGTATGCTCAGGAAGAGCAAAAGGCCTGGTATGATAAACATACCATAGAGCGTTCCTTCAAAGTAGGGGACCAGGTTATAGTCTTAAAGGCGCTACAGGCCCATAAGATGGAAGCATCATGGGATGGTCCATTCACGGTCCAAGAGCCTGGGAACTGTTAAGTATCTCATAGCATTCCCCACCTCAACCCTAAAGCCTAAAGTGTACCATGTTAATTCTCTAAAGCCCTTTTATTCCAGAGACTTAAAGGTTTGTCAGTTTACAGCCCAGGGAGGAGATGACGCTGAGTGACCTGAAGGTGTCTACTACGAAGGAAAAAGTGATGGTGACGTGGAAGAGGTGAACCTCTCTGCGACCTTTGGACGTCTGCAGCGACAGCAGATCAAGGCGCTGTGCACTAGCTTCGTCCCAATGTTCTCAGCCACCCCAGGACGGACTGAACGGGCATACCATTCCATTGACACAGGTAATGCTCACCCAGTTAGAACCCCACCCTACCGGGTGTCTCCTCATGCCCATGCTGCTATAGAATGGGAGAGCCAAAGCATGCTACAGATGGGTATAATCCGCCCCTCTAACAGTGCCTGGGCATCTCCAGTGGTTCTAGTTCCTAAACCAGATGGGGAAATACGCTTTTGCGTGGACTACCGTAAGCTAAATCCTGTAACTCATCCCGACAACTATCCAATGCCACTCACAGATGAGCTATTGGAGAAACTGTGATGTGCCCAGTTCATCTCTACATTAGACTTAACCAAGGGGTACTGGCAAGTACCACTGGATGAACCTGCCAAGGAAAGGTCAGCCTTCGTCACCCATGCACGGGTGTATGGATTTAATGTGCTTTCAGGTTGCGAAATGCACCCGCCACCTTCCAAAGACTTGTAGATGGTCTCCCAGCAGGACTGGGAAAATCTGCAGTTGCCTACCTCGATGATGTGGCCATTTTTTCTGATTCAGAACACCTGGAGCACCTGGAAAAAGTCTTCGAGCACATCAGGCAGGCAGGACTAACTGTTAAGGCTAAAAAGTGTCAAATAGACCAAAACAGAGTGACTTACGTTGGACACCAGGTGGGTCAAGGAATGATAAATCCTCTACAGGCCAAGGTGGATGCTATCCAAAAGTGGCCTGTCCCAAAGTCAGAGAAACAGGTCCAATCCTTCTTAGACTTGGCCGGATATTACAGGCGATTTGTACCACACTACAGCGAAATCGCTGCCCCACTAACAGACCTGACCCAAAAGACAGAGCCAAATGCAGTTAAGTGGATTGATGAGTGTCAGAAGGCCTTTAACCAGCTTAAGGCGACACTCATGTCTGACCCTGTGCTAAGGGCCCCAGACTTTGACAAACCATTCCTAGTAACCACAGATGCATCTGAGCGTGGCGTAGGAGTAGTTTTAATGCAGGAAGGACCGGATCAAGAATTCCATCCTGTCGTGTTTCTCAGCAAGAAACTGTCTGAGAGGGAAAGCCACTGGTCAATCAGTGAAAAAGAATGCTACACCATTGTGTATGCCCTGGAAAAGCTATGCCCATACGTTTGGGGACAGCGTTCCCAGCTACAAACTGACAATGCTGTTCTAAAGTGGCTTCATACTGCCAAGGGAAACAACAAAAAACTTCTTGATGGAGTTTAGCTCTCCAAGATTTTAATTTTGAAGTTCCACACATTTCAGGAGCTTCTAACAAAGTAGCTGATGCACTCTCCTGTGAAAGTTTCCCAGAGTTAACTGGTTAAATTGTCCTTAAAATGTGAAGAATCTTGTAGTTTTACATAAGTAGTAGTATATGTAAAGGTGCATGTGTTTTATTAATCTGTTTATTCTAAAGTTCTAGGAAGAAATCACTGCTAGTGTGGTTCCACACTGTCTGAGATTTGGGGGGGCGTGTCATAAACAGATGGTTAAGGGTTAATGCCTCTCTTACTTGTAAAGAGTTAAAAAGTTCACCTAGCCTAGCTAACACCTGACCAGAGGAACCAATGGGGGAACAAGATGTTTCAAAAGGAAGGAGGGAAGTTTTTCCTTTGTTGAGAGTTTATGTTTCAGCCGGAGTGAAAAAGATCAAGGAACCAGCCTCTAATCAGAGTAGTAAGTTATACAAAGGAATAAACAGGTTTATGTTTATTTCTTTGTAACCTGTCTTATGCAATTAGAGGTAGAATCAAATTGGGGATTTGGGTATTTTTTTGTGTAACTAAATTTGTGCCCAGGGGAACATCCTCTGTGTTTTGAATCTGTTGTCTCTGAGAGTAGCTGGTACGCTAATCTCTCCCAGAGGGTTTTCTTTTACATTTCTTTTCTTTAATTAAAAGCCTTTTTCTTAATACCTGATTGATTTTTCCTTGTTTTAAGATCCAAGGGGTTTGGATCTGTGTTCACCAGGGAATTGATGAAGTCCCTCAAAACTACCCAGGGAAAAAAGTAGTGCTTGGGGGATGGTGGCAGCGATACCAGATCTAAGCTGGTAATTAAGCTTAGAAGTGTCCATGCAGGTTCCCACATCTGTACCCTAAAGTTCAGAGTGGGGAAGGAACCTTGATATTTCCTCGACACTACTGTGCTAATAAGTGATGGTCACATAAACACCACTCTATACCGGAAACCCACTGACCGCTGTACTTACCTACATGTCTCCAGCTTCCATCCAGGACACACCACACGATCCATTGTCTACAGCCAAGCTCTAAGATACAACCGTATTTGCTCCAATCCCTCAGACAGGGATAAACACCTACAAGATCTCTATCAAGCATTCTTAAAACTACAATACCCACCTGCTGAAGTGAAAAAACAGATTGACAGAGCCAGAAGAGTACCCAGAAGCTACCTACTACAGGACAGGCCCAACCAAGAAAATAACAGAACGCCACTAGCCGTCACCTACAGCCCCCAACTTAAACCTCTCCAGCGCATCATCAAAGATCTACAACCTATTCTTAAAGATGATCCCTCATTCTCACAGATCTTGGGAGACCGGCCAGTCCTCACTAATAGACAGCCTCCCAACCCGAAGCAAATACTCCCCAGCAACCGCACACCATACAACATAAACACTAACCCAGGAACCTATCCTTGTAACAAAGCCCGATGCCAGCTCTGTCCACACATTGATTCAAGTGACACCATCGCAGGACCTAATCACATCAGCCACGCCATCAGGGGTTCATTCAGCTGCACATCTACCAATGTGATATATGCCATCATCTGCCAGCAATGCCCCTCTGCCATGTACATTGGCCAAACCAGACAGTCTCTATGCAAAAGAATAAATGGACACAAATCTGACATCAGGAATTATAACATTCAAAAACCAGTGCGAGAACACTTCAACCTCTCTAGCCACTCAGTGACAGACTTGAAGGTGGCAATTTTGCAACAAAAAAACTTCAAAAATAGACTCCAAAGAGAGACTGCTGAACTCGAATTAATATGCAAATTAGATGCAGTTAACTCAGGCCTAAACAGAGACTGGGAATGGCTGGGTCATTACACTAATTGAATCTATTTCCCTATGTTAAGTTCTTCTCACACCTTCTATGGGTCATCTTAATTATCATTTCAAAAGTTTTTTTTCTCCTGCTGATGATAGCTCATCTCAATTGATTAGACTCTTCCTGTTGGTACGCATACTTCCACCTTTTTCATGTTCTCTGTATGTATAAATATCTCCTGTCTGTGTGTTCCATTCTATGCATCTGAAGAAGTGAGCTGTAGCTCACGAAAGCTCATGCTGAAATAAATTTGTTAGTCTCTAAGGTGCCACAAGTACTCCTGTTCTTCATGTCAGGGGAGGGTAGCATCATTAAAAATTAGCCACTGGGGGAGGGATCACATGAGAAGAGCAATATCCTATACCACCTACCTCCTTCCTATCCCTACCAAGGGAGACCCCCTCCCCTGCATTCCCTGAGGATTCAGAGGGGTTAATTCAGTGGTTCTTAAACTTTTGTCCTAGTGAGTCCTTTCACATAGCAAACCTCTGAGTGCAATGAACCCCCCCTTATAAGTAGAAAACACATTTTTTATATATTTAACTCTATTATAAATGCTGGAGGCAAAGCAGGGTTTGAGCTTTGCCCCAGTAATAATCGCGTGACATCCTGAGAACCTGTGTCCATTCACATGCATGTCCTAGCTGCTGCAATGGTACATACCCAAAGAGAACCATGTAATGAATTTTATAGGCAGGGTCAGACATTACCAAGTAAAAAAACTATTGATCATAGCATGAGTTGGTCTTATAACTCTGGCATCTTAGAGTGGCCTTCCAGCTATCCAGATGAGCAACAATTAAAAATATGTGGAAAAAGTGAGGTATCTGAAGCCAGGTATTGGAAAAGACAAGATGCCTGGTGAATAGACATGGGGGATGGCTTGAGAGCTATATGCCAAGTGGGTGGATTAAAGGAGGTCAGGAGCCTGGAGAAGAGCACATAGGTAGTCCCTTTGGAGGAGCAAAACAACTCTTCTCTGTAAGTAAAGCCTGAGACCTTATTTGAAAAAAGCCTGAGATTTGCTTTCATTGGGACGTGATCTGCCACCATTATTCATACTGAGAAGAACCTTAACTCTTACTTTTGGAGTAAGAATGTGGCTACTTTCAGAGTAAGGTACTAGCAACCATGAATAAGTGTGGCATAATCTGTCTCAGAGGATGAAATTTCTTCAAGGGGGCTGCTTCCTCAACAAGCACTGCTTGTGCTGGGTAGGGCTGCCCAGAAAGAATATCTAAGTGAAGTGCACTACAATGGCCTTTCTTGGTGGCCATGCCAGCTCAAATATCACAGGATATCACATGCATGTTAAATGAGTCCAAACAGTCTAATTAAAAAAATAGGGATGCTAAGCTTTTGAGATAAAAGCTATGCTCTGTCAATTTACAGGGCAGCATTTGGCTCCATATTTCTATGGATTCCATTCATTTGGCTCCATATTTCTATGTAGTTACATGTGTAGACAGCTATTAAGGTTATCACTGTAATGGGGATGAAATAAATCTGTAAAGAAGGAAATGTGGAAAGGAAGGCACCTGTAGTTTTATGTAGGGGGGAAAAAAGCTGCTGCTAGATTTATTTATTTGTATTAATTTCTGTTTTGCTTCAAGTTACATACCAATGAAAACATAAGTCTGACTGCAGGAAGTGGAGGTTGCTGGGGCGGGGGGAGAAGCTACTCTCGTAAACAAAATGAACTGTCTCACTATAAAGGCCAATTTATTCTCCAAATGAATGGACATCCTTTGAAAATATACCTGAATGCCTGAGCTAAAGTGATAAGAATGTTCTAACTGCATTAGTCAGTCTTTTAGATTTGTATTATTTTCCAGACCTGTCAATTGAATAGTGCTTTTAATTTTTCTTTTCAGCACATCATTTTTCATTCAAGCCAAATAGGTTGGTTAGCGGTAAGGGCACCAATGAACAACCTGATCTAGCTGATTGAAACTAACGTGTAAATGCAATATTTTCTTTCTAGTGTTCTTTTGAAACCTAATGTATTAGTGAAATAAAATAGACCACAATAAGGCTAAGTCACATGGTACATTTTAATGCTTCCATTCTCACTTTGTGGCTCCCACTCACTTGATGCCTCTTAAAATACAATGGAGAGTAAAATAAGGCAATAAACACATTGTAGGTTCAGTAGTAGCCTAACTCTGGTCCCATTGAAGCCAATGGAACTTCTACCACTGATTTAAAAGACTTAAACTGATACTGAGCACTTTTGAAAATATCACTCTATATATTTTTTTTAAAAAAAATGTTTTTAAAAGCAACTTCGAAATCAGAATGGTCAAGTCCATGGAGGAAACAACACCTCAAACTATCATTATATGTGACAGTACAAGAGACAAAATGGAGGGACTAAACACGTGATTGCTGCTCAAGCTTCGTGTCCCAACTCTGTTAGGAACTGCCTGTGATAGATTGAGTCTATTTCAGGGGCGGCTCTAGGTATTTTGCCGCCCCAAGCACGGCAGGCAGGATGCCTTCGGTGGCTTGCCTGCGGGAGGTCCCAGGTCCCGTGGATTCGGTGGCACGCCTGCGCGAGGCCCACTGAAGCCGCGGGACCAGCGGACCCTCCGCAGGCATGCCACCGAAGGCAACCTGCCTGCCGCCCTCATGGCGACCGGCAGAGCGCCCCACCCCTGTGGCTTGCCACCCCAGACACACACTTGGCGTGCTGGTGCCTAGAGCTGCCTCAGGTCTATTTGTCCAGTCTTGCCTTCAAGGACAAAGTGAGTGCTCCCAATGATTTCAACAGAACCTGGACTGCAATCTTAGCCTCCCTATGCCTCAGTTTCTCATGGGTAAAATGGGAATATAAGAATAATTTTTTACCTCACAAGGATGTTACAAATATATTATTTGCAATGTGTTTTGAAAGCCTCATGGAAGGGTTACCTAAAGCTTCAGTATTGTAAATTGCTCTTAAGAATATGCTGGGACAATATGCTTTGCCTCTGGTGAGGGAATCTCATTTCTTAAATCCAGCAGTAAAAGGTGAAGCTACCAATAGAACAGCTTCCCTTGACATGAAGGTATAGGAGACACACAGAGCATTTAGGGCCACAATCTCCCATGGAAGCCACACAGAAGATATGAGCTAAACTAAAATGTAGCTTCTCAAGATCTAAATAGGGATTTTTCTGGTGACATTGTTTCCATGTTAGCACAAGTGGATATTCAAAAGGAGACACAGTCTAATTATAAAATAATGTTAATTTTTTTATCTGCATAACACAGATTTTATTATTTCAACATTTGTGAAACTAAATAGTGAATTACACAGAAATGAGCTGTTGTCCATTTGCTCAAGTAGCTGTTCAACTATTTTCACATCTGCAGGAACCATAGGCAGTTAAATTATGTGCCTCTCTACATACACAGATTGCAAACATGAACAGAGCAAAGCAAAATATTAGAAGTTGGGAATACCAAGATGAACATGACTGAATCTCAGATGTTATATCATTCTAGACTGTCAGAAATTCACTTGACATCTTCTGTGTAAGTTAACCTGATGTCCATATGTCTCTCTTTAAATGACAGGAAAATGTACTCATTTTCCTCACACCAGAAATTCAGAAATGTTCAGAAGTTAACTTCTCCACATAAAGACAAGAAGGAACACAGGCGAAAGTAACTGAGATATTCATACCTCACTGAGAAAGCAAATAGAGACAATGATTAGTGAATTGCTGTCAAATACCATGCAGGAGAGAATTCCACATAATGACACAAGCCACTAAAAACAAAACATGGCTTCCTGCGATATTCAAGGATGTTTAGCCAGAATGTGAGTAAATTGTCCTCTGGTCTGCATTATTTCATGAGCATAGTAATTAGTTTGCTCCTTGTATAATAAATAGTACTGTATGCAAACCCTGAAAGAATTTCCCACTTTAAGATGATTCCTAAGTGGGGTCAGTGATGGGGTATTCACCCCACACTAGCCTAAGAAGGATTAATAAGGCTGAGAAAGTGCCAATTAAGTGGATAGGCACACCTGAGGGGAATTAGGTGTCCTAAGTAAACATGGATGGATCGAAGAAAGAACTGGAGTACTTGTGGCACCTTAGTGACTAAGAAAATTTATTTCAGCATAAGCTTTCATGGGCTACAGCTCACTTCTTCGGATGAGTTGTAGCCCACGAAAGCTTATGCTGAAATAAATTTGTTAGTCTCTAAGGTGCCACAAGTACTCTTGTTCTTTTTGCAGATACAGACTAACACGGCTGCTACTCTGAAACCTGTCATGGATGGATCAAGATCACTTGAGAAGGAATAGGTGGAGCTAGTATGAAGCCAGGAAGTTGACAGCAGAAAAGAGGGGCTGCAGCTACTGTGTGGGTGTCCATGAGGGAAGGAAGGAAGGGAACCTAGGAGGATAGTAGAAACCCCAAGGGATCCTGCCCTGGAGTGAAGAGCAAAGGCCTGAGACAGGCTGAGTAGAAGAAGACTCAGAGAAATGGCAGAAAGGTGGGACATTGTAGATCTTGGCTGCTGATTAGTGTTGTCCCTGACCTGGAACCTGGAGTAGAGTGGGGGCCAGTTTCCCTTACCAGCCACTGGGGAAGAGGCACAGTGAATGGGAAGACTGCCGGAGACAGTTCCATGGAGACACTTTGATATCACAGAAGAGGGAAAACATAGTGACCTGGAGGACCAAGTCATGAAGAGGGAGCTGCCAGGCTCTGAAGACAGAGCACCCTGATGTACAGAGAGAGAGAGAGAGAGAGAGAGGGGTCAGGGCATGTGAGTGAGTGACAAAAGGGGGCTCGCCAGAGCAGCCAGGAGGAGGCATCTGTCATGGTATAATTCCCCACTCTGAACCTTAACGTCCAAAAGATGGGGTACCAGCATGAATTCCTCTAAGCTTAATTACCAGCTTAGTACTTGTAGTGCTGCCACCAACCAGGAATTCCAGTGCCTGCTACAGTCTGGTCCCCCCCAAAACCGGGGACCTCCAAGACCCAGACCCTCTGGATCTTAACACAAGGAAAGTAAACCCTTTCCCTCACCGTTGCCTCTCCCAGGCTTCCCCTCCCTGTGTTACCCTGAAAGATCACTGTGATTCAAACTCCTTGAATCTTGAAACAGAGAGGAAAATCCACCTTCCCTCCTCCTCTCTCTCCCCCTCCCAGACTCTCCCTGAGAGAGAAAGTAATCCTAACACAGAGAGAAAATAACCTTTCTCTCCCCCTTCCCTCCTTTCTCCCCACCAATTCCCTGGTGGATCCAGACCCAGTCCCTCGGGGTCTCACCAGAATAAAAAAACAATCAGGTTCTTAAACAAGAAAGGCTTTTAATTTAAGAAATAAAAACAGTAAAAATTATCTTTGTAAATTTAAGATGGAATATATTACAGGGTCTTTCAGCTATAGACACTGGGAATACCCTCCCAGCCTAAGTATACAAGTACAAATTAAAATCCTTTCAGCAAAATGCAAATTTGAACTCCTTCCAGCCAAATACACATTTGCAAATAAAACAAACATAAGCCTAACTCGCCTTAACTACCTAATACTTACTATTCTGGACATATAAGAGGCTGTATCAGAGAGATTGGAGAGAAACCTGGTTGCACGTCTGGTCATTCTCAGAACCCAGAGAGAACAACCACCAAACACTAACAGCACACACAAAAACTTCCCTCCCTCAAGATTTGAAAGTATCCTGTCCCCTGATTGGTCCTCTGGTCAGGTGACAGCCAGGCTCACTGAACTTGTTTACCCTTTACAGGCAAAAGAGACATGAATTACTCCTGTTCTATTAACCCTTAACTATCTGTTTATGACAGCATCCCAGAGATGAATGAACCCCTTGATAGGGTGTCTGAAATTTGTGGATGGTCCCTAAAACATTCAGTTGAGAAAAGGGCAGGAGAAATCTGCACAAAGGCCAGTCATTTTATTTCAGTTTTCATAGAGTATCCGTGAGCAGAAAAGAGAGTAACTTCCAATTAAGTCGGAGGACGGTAAGGGTTGAAGAGATTAAGCTGATAAAATTTTGCTTAAGGGTGAGAATGACTCTGTGAGTTAGATTATTTTATTATTCAAAAAGACATAATAGGAACTGACCATTGTTAATGAAAAACTAAAATCATATTAAGGGAAATGTAGCTTTAAAATGTTAAGAATTTGTCATGCATTATTCCAGTGGTGTAATCTGATTTGGAAATCAGCAACAAAGGAATGGATATAAATACAATATTGTATTGCACTTTGAATAATATGTTTGTTTTTTTCCTACACTGTCTCTTTGGAGCAGGCTGAACAGGAAAAAAGATCATCACTTTCACCAAAGGGTGTTTTCACATCCATGGAGACTGGCAATTCCAGGCAGAGTGACTGATTTAGTAAATGAGGCATTATCCAAACCATGACCCTCTTTTTCTTTTTCTTTCTTTCTTTTTTTTGGGGGAGGGGCAAATTTGAATAATTCCAGTTTGCTTGTAAGTACTAAGAACACCGTGCAAGCAGTAGGTGTTGAGTGAGTTCATATTCTGTAAACGTAATTACCATGTGCGTACCTAAAGCTGCAGATGTCTTAAGCACATCTTGTTGCCCACCATAAGTGAGAGGAGCCCATGAACTGAGAAGAAAGCAAGGTCATTCCATCAACCAGGAAAAATCTTTTAAACCTAATTAACTGGAAATATGATGACCCTTCTCTGTACACCCAAAGACTGTTAGGACATCTGTTTCCTGATTCTGGATGCCTGATACATTCCATGAGTGAGATAGCATTCTCTTCCTGGTGAGAGAAGTACACTTACATCCTGGCAGTTTCTACTGGTGAGTTCTGCAAGTAAACTGATACTTGAAATAATTTTTTCATCTCCCCATCAGACAAGTCAACACATGCCACCATTCCACAATTGTAGCCTAAATTTGTATAATAATTTGGCCCACCAGTAATGACTATCTACTTTCCTCTCTTCACTCAGTAAATAAATGTGATAGCCAGTTCATACCTATAACAACTTGAAAAAATTAATACTTGGAACTAGGTGATAGTTCTCTATTCTTGATTGGGGGCAGAGGATGAGCGGGGAAGCTTGGTTGTTAGTAATAAACATACAAGGTAGGATTTTCAAAAGTGTACATTAGTCCAATTTAGTTTCCGTTAACATCAATGGTAAAATTCCCCTCAACTGCAATGGAATCATTGTTAGGCCATCACTGAGTAGTTTTGAAAATCCTACCCATTGTGGAAACAAAACAATGACATTTCAAAAACATTGGGCTAAGTTCTCTGCTCATATAAGTCTGTTGACTTCCATGGAGTTATGTTGATTGACAATTTGGTCCAGTATTTCTAAGTAACAATCCCTTTACTGTCTGAGCAGAAAATCTTCCTAGCAGGTTGAGGAAGCATGGATAATGACCAATTATTATTTAGCTCCATAGTCAGCAAGCTAACCAAGGATTTCTTCTCAGGGCCATATGGTGTGATTCAGAGTTCACAGGAAATGGCTGGCCCATTGGCTGACTCTTGTATTGTTCCCCTTGCCATTCCAATTGAGAAAAGCTTGCTGCTGTATTTAAAGCTTGTATTTAAACCATATTTCTTCAAATAGTTGAAAAATACTTGTCTTCGTGGAAAACTTCATTCTTTGGCAAGTCTGAAATCTTAAAAATATATATATTTCTTTTTGAGATATTGTTGTTTTGGTTTATAGAATAATTCTGTGTCCATTTGAGAACAAAGTTCCACCACAAAGTAGTGATAAATGCAGAGAATTTTTAATGAAAATGTGTAACATTATCTGTTGTTACACTTTGATGGTTTGTGAAAATGTAAATACCAATTACTGTGAAAATGTAGAAATCTAATTCACAGGTGGTGTAAATTTGTGTAGCTCCAGTTAAATCAATTTAATTAACCCAGGCCAATTTACATCACCTGAGGTGCTCATGTTTCTGTGTGGGAATTCACTCTGATCAAATTTGTCCACTACTGAAATTAATGACAACTATCAATTAACTTTTCATTAAGATATGGTTTTACACTATAAGTATATCTAGCAATTTGTTTTAATGAATGTTATATCTTATAGAAAATCCTTATGAAAAAGGAGCTGATTTAGACTAGTTTTACTGCTGTAGGTTAGCCTACAATAAGTCTTGATTAAATATCTCCCTAGATAAATTCTTCTTTCTCCCATCTAATCTACTTGCTTAATTGCCAGCAAATGTGTTTCCATAGCACAACTAAAGATCAAGTAAGCATTGATTCTGCAAAATGAACTGTAGCAAAGATACAATTTATCAATAATATAAAAATAATATAGCTCTTATAATAACTTTAATCCTCAGATCTCAAAGGACTTTACAAACAATAGGTAGTATCTTTACCAACATGTTACAGATGGAGGAACTGAAGTACAGTGAGGTGAAATGTCAAAGCTCATGCAGCAAATCAGTGGAAAAGCTGGGACTAAAAACCAAGGTCTATTGAATCATAATCCAGGGTCTTGTTCACCAGTCCACACTGCTTCCCTGGCTGCCCCAAGGATTTCATTCTTTTGTCTGTGTAATAAGGGATAACAGTGCAAATGAAAATGAAGGAGAAACATTTATTAATATAGTTATAGGTGAAACATGTAAAGAGGAGAAGGTATACTACACTAATACACTGATGATTACCTGAAAGAGCTGCTGGTTTTTGGTGATTAGTAAGTGCCTGATTCCTCCTGGACACTCATGTGGAAAAAAGTGACATTTTTGCTAAGTTGTATTGACTTGTACATAGTCATCTTGAGACTAAACTGTAACCACCAAATTTGTGGGTCTCACTACCTTAAGATAGTGTAATTGGAGGCTCAGATGCAAAAGCGTTTCCAGTTCTTATCGGCCACCAAGCCATCCAAATCCCATACTAATCAGCTCTTTTAAAAGAACTCAGTCTATGAACTTGTAATCTTCTGAAGAAACATTCACTACACGAATTGTAATAAAGACAAGGGAATCCAGAGGGTCTCTGGATATGCTCCAAATACCTAAACCTATGAGAACAGCAAATGCAATTGCTTAATTCAAAAGGCAAGCGATATCTGGGGAGAGAATGAAAAGATGGGACAGAAGTCCTTAGGGATCCAACTTTAAATACGTAGTGAAGAACAACTGGGAAGAAGGTGGGATATAGTTTGATGTTTTCTTCTTATGGTTTTGATTGAGTTATTGCACTGGGACTTTATGATTCATAGTCTATTAACATCTACAGCTGGTGACAAAAAAGAAGGATGTTGTTTAAAATGAAATATACCAGGTTAAACACTTGAACGGTGAATTCATAATTTTGCTTTATCACAAAGTGACATTGTCAACCTGTTTAGGACTCAAGATGTATCTACAGTACTTAAAAATTTTTAATCTGTCAAGGAACTTCCTTTCTGTGCTGTGCAGCGTGGTCCTAAATTGGTAAATTCAGCCCAGAGTATATGTGACTTTAAATGGCACCTGTTTACACCAAAATGAATTTGGCCCTATCTAGTTAATAAAACACTTTAAGGTAATATTCAAAAACATTAATCATTTAAAAATTATCAGTCAAGCTGCATAATCAGGCCTTTATCACAAGAAAAGTGTTGGCACAGAAGCCATTGTTTTGTGTGGCAAAAAAAAACAGTTAGGAATTCTTTAAGGGTATAGTGCTGCTGAGTGAGTTCTCTGAGGCCATCTTTTTATGTTTTTACAGTGCCTACCACAATGGATCTGTAATCCTTAAATGAGCCCTACAGGTGATACCACAATACATACAATAAATAACCATGAGTTATAAGTGGTAGCCTTACTTTTTTTTAAGACAGGGTGTCTGCCCAGTAGGGCCTGATTCTGCAAACTCTTAAACATGGGTGTAACTTTCCTATTGTAAGAAGCCCTAGAAATAGTAAAGTTAAGCATGTGCATAAGTGTTTGCAGAAATAGGGCCCAGATTTGGCATATGAAAGATTTTTGGCTCATTTCTTAGCCATTATCACTATATCATACTTTCACAGTACATTTTCCTGAGTTGCAGTACAGGTATGTGGGTGGGAAGGATTCATATATTAGGATAGGGGTAGACTTTTAAAGCTGATCTTTAATTTTGAAGTAAGCACATGTTGAAATACTAAAATATGGAAAAAATCTGCTAGTTTAAAAAAAGTCAGTTTATCTTTCTAACCTTATTTTATATATTATATTTAAACACCTTCCCAAACTCTCTATATTACACTCAATTAACGTTCTGTGATAGCTTGTTTTAAGAAGTAAACACAGTTCTTGTCTGGAAAATTCAAATAATTCGGTACTTTGGCAATTGTCTAGGTATTACAAAACAGAATTGTGCTATGAAAACTCATTCTGTGATATTATTAAAGCTACTGTAAAACTCAAATTAAGTATATGTCTGTGCTTCCTATTCAGGGGTTCACAACTCTTCAGTACATATTTGCTCCCAACTAAAACTTGGATTATGAAATCTTGGCTCATAAGTAATTTTAAATTAAAAAATAAAATTTGAAATAAAAGGGGTATTCAAATGTATTTTAAATCTTGCTAAGATTCTGCCTTTACAGAGGCATGGTCTCAGGGATGTGTGCCTTGGCCCTGTGGGTCCTACCAGTCAGCAAGGTACTATATGTTGAGAATTCTAGTTAGAGGTCAATAATTTTCTTTCATTCAGTGAGAATACCATTGCAGATCCTCCCCCTCCCACTCAGGAGACCATCTTGCAGTAACAAACTTTTGTGGTTGGACTGAAGGGAGTACTGCAGTAAATATTGAAGCACAACTATCCGACCTGCCTCTTACACTGAGAGTGGTGAGATGTAAGAGTAAGGGTGTGAAATGTCTTGCAGTACCTTTGCAGATTTCTCAAATGTCCAGTCAAAGGTGTAGCCTAGATTTAGCCAAATTATTCTAGAATATCAGCGCTTTGTTATGACAGGACTGAATACATAGTCTAAGACTCTGCAACCATTTACTTAAAGACTGATTCCTGTTGGAGTTATCTCCAGATATCTTGGAATCTTTAGTTTGTCTCTGCTCTGAAGAGTGGCAGATTAGCTACTCATGCCCAGTGGTCCCAGCCGATTGGGGAATCTCCATAAAAATGGGCACTCGCATGCCCTGACCTGTTCCTCCCACCCAGTGCTCCTGCCGGTGAGCGGGGGAAGCCATATGCCCCAATCTCACTCCTCATCAGGAGTGCCGGGGGTGGGGGGAAGGACTGTAGGTGGAAGGGGTGGGGAGGGGCCTCCACTTGCTTTGGCCCAGGGCCCCACAGACCCATAATCTGCCTCTGGCTCTAAAGCATTCTTAAATGTGGAAAGCCAATTCTTTGGAAATGATTGACACAGCTGATATAGAACTAGTCCCATGAATCTGGGTTCATTAGACCTCCAGCTGGAAAAGGAAATTCAGCTGACACTCTAATTTGGGGCAGATCAGGTGTTAAAGCTCCTGCTCATGAGGTCTGCCTCTCCAAAGCATTATAGAAATCTGGTTTAGAGAGTCAACGGTAATGTTGTTTCATGACGCACACCTTGTTAAATCCAGATTTTTTTCTTTTCTTTTTCTTTTTAAAAATCTCCAATTGTGATTGTGAAGTTTAGATCTAGCTAACACACCAAACAAAAAAATACCAGTTAATCCTGCAACAAATTACTGTCTTGTTAATGACATCACAACACAATACAGAGTACAGAGAAGTGGTTTCAAGATTTGCTGCCTCTGACATTGCAATAGGAATGGAGGACAATTGGATCTTCAGTCTATCCAACAGCCAAACAGCACCAACATGTATGCTTTCCAGGAGTGAGACTGCAGAAAATAATGTTTTGGTTGTTATGTTTGTACATAAATAAGCCATCATTGCTACTCAAGCACAATTCACATTGAAGTCCATGTGCTTTCTCTCCTGGATCAAATGTATCTCCCATTACGGTCCCTAGGGAGTTCTTGCTTGAGTATGGATGACAGGATTAGTCCCTTAAATCAGCTGATACTAGAAAGATAACATTTATCCATTGGCATTAATGTTGCCTCACCATAATATCCCACATTAGGAATGGGAGAATATCCCAGATTCTCATAATCAGATCACTATTTATGATAAGTTAAATTCTTTGGGCAGATTTTCAAAAACTCTCCACACTTGCCTAACTCTTCTCCCTCTGAAGATAAACTCCCATGGATTCCATTTAGGGCTTTCAAACAATTAAAAAATGTAATCACAATTAATTGCATGATTAAAAAAAGATTAATCACATGCTTAATCGCACTGTTAAACAATAATAGAATACCATTTATTTAAATATATTGGATATTTTCCACATTTTCAAATATATTGATTTGAGTTATAACAAATTCATAGTGTATAGTGCTCACTTTATATTTATTACAAACGTTTACTTTGTAAAAAAACAAAAGAAATAGTATTTTTCAATTCACTGAATACAAGTACAGTAGTGCAGTCAATGTTCACGATAAACAGAACTTACAAATGTAGAATTAGGTACAAAAAATTACTGTATTCAAAAACAAAACAATGTAAAACTTTAGAGCCTGCAAGTCCACTCAGTCCTACTTATTGTTCAGCCAATTGCTCAGACAAATAAGTTTGTTTACATTTGCAGGAGATAATGCTGCCCTTTTCTTGCTTACAATGTCACCAGAATGTGAGAACAGGTGTTTGCATGGCACTGTTGTAGCCAGCGTCGCAAGATATTTATGTGCCAGATGTGCTAAAGTTTCGTAAGTCCCTTCATGCTTCAACCACCATTCCAGGGGACATGGGTCCATGCTGATGACAGGTTTAGCATATCTGGCACATAAATACCTTGCAATGCCAGCTACAAAAGTACTATGTGAATGCCTGTTCTCACTTTCTGGTGACATTGTAAATAAGAAATGGGTAGTAGTATCTCCCGTAGGTGTAAACAGACTTGTTTGTCTTAGCTGAAAAAGAGGTAGGACTGAGTGGACTTGTAGGCTCTAAAGCGTTGCATTGTTTTGTTTTTGAGTGCAGTTATGTAACAAAAAAAATACATTTGTAAGTTGCACTTTCACAGTAAAGAGAGTGCACTACAGCAGTGGTTCTCAAACTAGGGCCACCGCTTTTTCAGGGAGAGCCCCTGGCAGGCTGGGCAGTTTGTTACCTCCTGCGTCCATAGGTTTGGCCAATCACAGCTTCCAGTGGCTGCCGTTCGCCTCTCCAGGCCAGTGGGGGCTGCAGAAAGCAGTGTTATTTCATATTAAAAAAGCAACTTCTCACTAGTGCTATTTAGTGATTTAAACACAAATAAGCAGTCAGCCATTATTGTGTCTCAGATCAAAAATCTGCTCCTCAGTGTTACTGAATATTGATTTTATTTGGTTGACTGTGGTGGATCTAAAAGTGTCATGGTCTATTTGGTTAATATTACATGCTTTGCAATAGAGTTTTATGATGTATTTACATGATACATCATAAATCTTGAGCTACTGTTAGGGGAAATGTGTATTACGTATGGATTACAAGGTCAGTTGTAATAACTGACTTAAATAAGACTTCATAGAATTAATAGAGTAGTTAAAGTCAATCACTTCATTTGAAAAGGTATTTGCACTTCTTCAGTTCTGTCCAGATTCTCTCACTTTCAGGGGAGATTATATTTTCATAACAATTCTTAAAGACTTCACAGAAAACACACATGCGTGCACATACACAGACAAAAAGAAAGAAGGAAAAAAAGAGAAGTCTTTTATCACTTGTTACCAGTCAAAGCTCCTGAATAGCTCTTACTATGAAGAAATCAATTCCAGTTGTCCTACAGAGGAGTTCCTGTAAACCTGGTGAATGCAATTGGATCATATTGTGCTCTCTTCCTAAAGGGCATTTGGGATATTAAGGGTTTGGGGATGTAAATAAGGTACCAGATAGGAACAGATAATGCAGCCACTAGGCTATCAAAAGAATTATCCCTAGCCCATAAGCCAGCAGGAGACAGGAGTAACACACAGGTTTTGGGAGGGATAAAGCAGCTAGCATCACTCTTGAGTAACCTTCTCTGGCTGAAGAGTAGACACATTCAAAATATCCCTATGGAGTAGTGTTCTACTCTTTTTTTGTTGAACTTTGCCTCTGGACGTCTCACAGCACAGCAACCCAATGATGTAATGATGTTAGGGATCTCTGGGGGCTCAGAAGACGAGCATTGGTGGGGTGGGATAGGGTGGATGGGAGCCTACATGGAATTAGGTAGTTTTTTTCTTAAACCAACAAAACGGACAGTTTAGAATCCTGCCTTAATTTTCTCCATTGTGTTTAGTTGTAACCACTGCAGAGTTTTCTACGTCATTTCAGATAACTAGGAATTTTGAAAAGACTGCCCTTTCCCCAGGAATGAGGTCTATTTAAAAACTTTCGATGTGCTTCCAAATGCAGAAATGCAATTTGCATTTCTGTAAAAGCCTCTAAACCATCCAGTACCAAAGGATTAGCAGAATTAAAGTTTATATATAGGTAATCTGAATAAATTTATTAATTCCATTGTTTTAGCTTAATTCCTGGACGAAAGATGTCTGGATTTTAGATAAACAGTAACATCTTATTGTGCTGAAATCTTAATGCACTGTACTAAGGGGTCTACAAATTAACTCTTCATCTGAAAAGTCAGTCGAGCAATGCATGTGCATGCTGTGTATCAAATTCTCATGACACCTTACTTATATGGAATGTATGGGAGTGAAGGAAGGTCCCAATGTGGCCTGATCACTTGTTGCCAATCAAAATTTTGGGGAAGCCAGATACTATGTTGAAACCAAGTACAAATTAATCAAAACTTGCTGCATTTCATAAATCATTTTTCCAGTTTTAAGTGATTTGTACTTTGGATAATGATGGGTGTGCATAAACTCTGCAAGTAGCAAGAAACTGAAATTTAAACCATCATTTATAGGGAAATACGAATTTCCACTTTTGTTTAGTTACACTATAAGAAAGCATTTTTGAGATTGCGATAATATTTGCTAGAGTTAAATTCCCCTGTTCATTGCAGTTATTTGGGTGTATATTCTAATTATATTGTACATAAAGGCCAAACTTTTCACATCTGAGTCCCCCCCACTTAAGAGTGTGTGTGTGTGTGTGTGATGTATACAGATAGGTGTCTACATATAGATTTTGGAGCCTAAGTGTAGGCACCAAGATTTGAAAAGTTTGGCCATTATGACTTTGCTAACCACATAACATATCCCTATAGCAGAAATTATGAGTGGATAATTTCTTAAAAATCTATTCCTGGGGAAACTCCCATTAATGTCTATTAAATCAATGGAAATATTCCTGTTGACACTAATCAGAGTTGTCATAAACAGATAGTTAAGTGTTAACCCTTTACAGGTAAAAGAGGCATTAAGAAGCTCACTAAACCTGGCTGACACCTGACCAGAGGACCAATAAAGGGACAAGATACTTTCAAATCTTGGTGGAGGGAAGTCTTTGTTTGTGCTCTTTGTTTTGGGTATTGTTCGCTCTTGGGACTAAGAGGGACCAGACGTCCAGCCAGGCTCTCCAAATCTTTCTAAACCAGTCTCTCATGTTTCAAAATTGTAAGTAACAGCCAGGAAAGGCAGATTAGTTTTATTTTTGTTTTCTCAACTTGTAAATGTCCTTTTTTGCTGAGAGGATTTTATCTCTGTTTGCTGTAACTTTGAACCTAAGGCTAGACGGGGTTCCTCTGGGCTATACGAATTTGATTACCCTGTAAAATATTTTCCATCCTGATTTTACAGAGATGATTTTTACCTTTCTTTAATTAAAAGCTTTCTTTTTAAGAACCTGATTGATTTTTCCTTGTTTTAAGATCCAAGGGGATTGGATCTGGACTCACCAGGGATTGGTGGGGGAAAGAAAGGGGGATGGTTAATTTCTCCTTGTTTTAAGATCCAAGGGGATGGGTCTGTGTTCACCAGGGAATTGGTGAAGCCTCTCAAGGCTGCCCAGGGAGGGGAAGGTTTTGGGGGGGACAAGAAGTGCTCCAGACACTGAAACTTCTGGATGGTGACAGAGTTACCAGATCTAAGCTAATAATTAAGCTTAGAAGTGTCCATGCAGGTCCCCCCATTTGTACCCTAAAGTTCAGAGTGGGGAAGGAACTTTGACATGGTGAGCAGCAGTGTGGGATATTTTTAGGAACCAAAAGCCAGTAGGATTTTTTTTCTCTCCTTTGTAGCTGCTTGGAAAGCAGCCTGAAGGCAGAGGTGTTAAATTTTTTAACAAGGGTCTTTGTTAAGAGGAGGCTTCAAGCTGTGAGCAAGCAACCAGCACCAGAACTGTTGCCAACACTGACTCCAGCGCTTGCAAACCCATCTACAACTCTAACGCCAGAGGGCACCAGCGGACCTGAACTGGCAGAAGCAGCAGACAACCCTACCCAAGAGGCTCAGCCAGAGCCTGAAATATCACATAGTGCACCTGCGGAAAGCGGTTCACCATCAACGAAAACAACCGCATCACCTACATCGCTTCCAGAGGGACCAAGCCCAAGTCCACAGTCTAAGGAGGAACTGATGTCTCCAGCCTCAAAGGAACAGTTCCAGCCTGAGCAGGAAGCAGATGACAGCCTTCAGGAAGCTTGGGGGGCGGCAAGGAGCACCCCACCGCCTCTCAGCTCTTCTAACCGATCTCGGTTTGTTGTAGAACAAGGACTTTTATACAAATAGACTCTTTCTGGTGGACACCAGGAAGACCGGCGTCCTCAAAGACAGTTGGTAGTTCCAACTAAGTACCGGGTAAAGCTCTTGAGTTTAGCTCATGATCATCCCAGTGGCCATTCTGGGGTGAATAGAACCAAAGACCAATTGGGGAAGTCCTTCCACTGGGAGGGAATGGGCAAGGACATTGCTAATTATGTCCGGTCTTGTGAGGTATGCCAACGAGTGGGAAAGCCCAAAGACCAGGTCAAAGCCCCTCTCCAGCCACTCCCCATAACTGAGGTCCCATTTCAGCAAGTAGCTGTGGATATTCTGGGTCCTTTCCCAAAAAAGACCCCCAGAGAAAAGCAGTACATACTGACTTTCATGGACTTTGCTACCCAATGGCCGGAAGGAGTAGCTCTAAGCAACACCAGGGCTAAAACTGTATGCTAGGCCTAAGCAGACATTTTTGCCAAGGTAGGTTGGACTTCCGACATCCTTACAGATTCGGGAACTAAATTCCTGGCAGGGACCATGACAAATCTGTGGGAAGCTCATGGGGTGAATCACTTGGTTGCCACCCCTTACCACCATCAAACCAATGGCCTGGTGAAGAGGTTTAATGGAACTTTGGGGGCCATGATACGTTAATTCGTAAATGAACACTCCAATAATTGGGACCTAGTGTTGCAGCAGTTGCTTTTTGCCTACAGGGCTGTACAACATCCCAGTTTAGGGTTTTCACCATTCGAACTTGTGTATGGCCACGAGGTTAAGAGGCCATTACAGTCGGGGAAGGCAGCAATGGGAGGAGTTTATGCCTTCTCCAGGAATTAACATTCTAGACTTTGTAAGCAACCTACAAAGCACACTCCAACACTCTTTAGCCCTTGCTAAAGAAAACCTAAAGGATGCTCAGGAAGAGCAAAAGGCCTGGTATGATAAACATACCAGAGAGCGTTCCTTCAAAGTAGGGGACCAGGTTATGATCTTAAAGGGGCAACAGGCCCATAAGATGAAAGCGTCATGGGAATGGCCCTTCACGGTCCAAGAGTGCCTGGGACCTGTTAACTATCTCATAGCATTCCCTACTTCAACCCTAAAGCCTAAAGTGTACCATGTCAATTCACTAAAGCCCTTTTATTCCAGAGAATTAAAGATTTGTCAGTTTACAGCCCAGGGAGGAGATGACGCTGAGTGGCCTGAAGGTGTCTACTATGAAGGAAAAAATGAAGGTGGTATGGAAGAGGTGAACCTCTCCACAACCCTGGAATGCCTGCAGCAGCAACAGATCAAGGAGCTGTGCACTAGCTTCGCCCCAGTGTTCTCAGCCACCCCAGGATAGACTGAACGGGCATACTACTCCATTGACACAGGTAATGCTCACCCAATTAGAACCCCACCCTATCGGGTGTCTCCTCATGCCCAAGCTGCTATAGAACGGGAGATCCAAAGCATGCTACAGATGGGTATAATCCACCACTCTACCAGTGCATGGGCATCTCCAGATGTTCTAGTTCCTAAACCAGATGGGGAAATACGCTTTTGCATGGACTACCGTAAGCTAAATGCTGTAACTCATCTCGACAACTATCCAATGCCACTCACGGATGAGCTATGGGAGAAATTGGCACGGGCCCAGTTCATCTCTACAACAGACTTAACCAAGGGGTACTGGCAAGTACCGCTAGATGAACCTGCCAAGGAAAGGTCAGCCTTCTTCACCCATACAGGGGTGTATGAATTTAATGTGCTTCCTTTTGGGCTGCGAAATGCACCCGCCACCTTCCAAAGACTTGTAGATGGTCTCCTAGCAGGACTGGGAGAATATGCAGTTGCCTACCTCAATGATGTGGCCATTTTTTCTGATTCATGGGCAGAACACCTGGAACACTTGGAAAAAGTCTTTGAGCGCATCAGGCAGGCAGGACTAACTGTTAAGGCTAAAAAGTGTCAAATAGGCCAAAACAGAGTGACTTACCTTGGACACCAGGTGGGTCAAGGAACAATAAACTCCCTACAGGCCAAGGTGGATGCTATCCAAAAGTGGCCTGTCCCAAAGTCAAAAAAACAGGTCCAGTCCTTCTTAGGCTTGGCTGGATATTACAGGCAATTTGTACCACACTACAGCGAAATCGCTGCCCCATTAACAGACCTGACCAGAAAGACAGAGCCAAATGCAGTTATGTGGACTGATGAGTGCCAGAAGGTCTTTAACCAGCTTAAGGCTACACTCATGTCTGACACTGTGCTAAGGGCCCCAGACTTTGACAAACCATTCCTAGTAACCACAGATGCGTCTGAGCGTGGCGTAGGAGCAGTTTTAATGCAGGAAGGACCGGATCAAGAATTCCATCCTGTCGTGTTTCTCAGCAAGAAACTGTCTGAGAGGGAAAGCCACTGGTCAATCAGTGAAAAAGAATGCTACGCCATTGTGTATGCCCTGGAAAAGCTACAAACCGACCATGCTGCATTAAAGTGGCTTCATACTGCCAAGGGAAACAACAAAAAACTTCTTTGATGGAGTTTAGCTCTCCAAGATTTTGATTTTGAAATTCAACACATTTCAGGAGCTTCTAACAAAGTAGCTGATGCACTCTTCCATGAAAGTTTTCCAGAATCAACTGGTTAAAAATTGTCCTTAAAATGTAGAAAATCTTGTAGTTTTACATAATTAGTAGTATATGTAAAGGTGCATGTGTTTTATTAATCTGTTTATTCTAAAGTTCTAGGAAGAAATCACCGCCAGTGTGGTTCCACACTGTCTGAGATTTGAGGGGCGTGTTATAAACAAATAGTTAAGGGTTAATGCCTCTTTTACCTGTAAAGAGTTAAGAAGCTCAGTAAACCTAGCTGACCAGAGGACCAATAAGGAGACAAGATACTTTCAAATCTTGGTGGAGGGAAGTCTTTGTTTGTGCTCTTTGTTTTGGGTGTTGTTCGCTCTTGGGACTAAGAGGGACCAGACGTCCAGCCAGGCTCTCCAAATCTTTCTAAACCAGTCTCCCATGTTTCAAAATTGTAAGTAACAGCCAGGCAAGGCGGATTAATTTTATTTTTGTTTTCTCAACTTGTAAATGTCCTTTTTTGCTGAGAGGATTTTACCTGTTTGCTGTAACTTTGAACCTAAGGCTAGAGGGGATTCCTCTCGGCTATACGAATTTGATTACCCTGTAAAGTATTTTCCATCCTGATTTTACAGATGATTTTTACCTCTCTTCTTTAATTAAAAGCTTTCTTTTTAAGAACCTGATTGATTTTTCCTTGTTTTAAGATCCAAGGGGTTTGGATCTGTGTTCACCAGGGAATTGGTGAAGCCTCTCAAGGCTGCCCAGGGAGGGGAATGTTTTTTGGGGGACAAGAAGTGCTCCAGACACTGAAATTTCTGGATGGTGGCAGAGTTACCAGATCTAAGCTAATAATTAAGCTTAGAAGTGTCCATGCAGGTACCCACGTTTGTACCCTAAAGTTCAAAGTGGGGAAGGAACCTTGACAAGAGTTCTTTTAAAGCTTCCTTTAATTGGGCAGGAGAGAGAAGGAGCAAGAAAATGGTCAGATAGCTACTTGTGTTGCTGCAAATATACTCTTGTGAGTAATATGCTTGAAAGCAAGTAGGTTTGATCCTATATCACTTTGTAGTTTTCTAACCATCATGTAGGAAACATCACTGACGAGCAATTTTAAGTGAGGTCCAAAGCAGGGTAAATGTGTGCAGCTGAGACATGCTCCTTTTCTGCAGAAATCATATTAATATTATCTGATATAAATGATTGATACCTAAGTAATGGTGCTGGGCTCTTTCTCTAATGGATCTCTCCTAACCCACTCTAAGTATGAAAGTGGAACAGGGCATGGAATGTGTATGTATCATATCAATCATCACACAGCACATGCAATTCGGGCACACACTGCTCTTTACTTTTATGTTTTGTCAGACTGGTATTTGGAGGCAGAGGCTGAATTAGCCAGAGTTGCGGGAGAGAGAGAAGGTGCAAATGAGATTTATCCTAGTCCACTGACACTAGTGATAATATATCAAATACATAATTGGCTCAGTGATTCATCCAGAATAACCACTCTCATTTCTCCTGAACTCCAAGACATTGTTAGATCATTTTCTTTTCTGTATCTTTGCCGAAAATGGGCTGTAAATTAGCTGGCTAGGGGTTCGACAAGAATAGGTGATGACACATAATGCCAGTGGCAAACGTAGAAGGACTTTTGATCTTTTTTTGGTAGATTATTTGGAGGAGGAGGAGGAGGAGGCATAAACTTTCTCTATAATCTTGCTTTTTGTGTGTTTTCAGAATGGTGCCTAAGCAGACAATAGTTATTGTAAGTGCAGTGCTTTCCTAAACTGTGGCTTGTGCTCGTGGGCAACCTACATGTGTAGATGGAAACCTCCCACAAATCACATTTGGTTTACACTTTCATCATTCCTTCTGATTCTCCCCTCTAACCTACTGGATCCCAAGGATCCTCTGTTACGACAAAGTGTGACCCTTCAGGTCCCAAGCAATCCCTGTGGGGGTGGGAGGAAGGGGTAAAATCTTCAATTCTGGTGTCCTACCTCTTGCCTAAATTCCAGATACTCTGCATTCTTAGGAGCACTGCTAGTCTTAGGTAACTATGTTGGTGCCAGAGTTTTACATCTTTCCATGGTGGCATAATAGTATGGAGGTGGAGCTGATCTTGGTCTGCACACTATAGCTTCCGGTCAGAAATCTATCCAGTCCCAAGCACGGCATGCTACTTTGAGAGGAAGAGGAAATCCCATTTATCTACTCTCAGAAGGTGGCTGTGATTAAAATAGGTCCATCTTCTCTGTGCCTGAGCAGGTGCTCCTGGTTGAGCCAGTTTAGGGAGTGGCTCTGCACCTGGGCTATAAAAGGTCAGTGAGGGTATAGCCAGAAGGGGAACTGCAAAGTGAAGTTGCAGGAACGAAGGTCTCCTGCAGTGGTCTCTGAAGAAGGAAGTTAGGTCTGGGTAGGAATACCTAGTGACAGTTTTGTTCTTCCATTGAGAGAACACAGGCCAGGACTTGCGTCATCTTCAGCTGCTCAGTTACCAGGGAGGAGGAGCTGAGCTTAGTTTAAGGCTGGGTGAAAGATTTGTTTTTGTTTGCTTTTTGGAACTGTTGTTAATAAAGAAACAGATACCAAAAAAGGGCTGTGAGGGCTTTGGAGCGGAGCCCGGAGCTGGAGCGTGGAGCAGCTCTGGAGCAGTGGAGCTGCAGGTTTTTGCCTAGAGCTGGAGCAGAGCCGGAGCACAGCTCCAAAGCCCTGTGTGAGTGGGTGATCAAGACTGTATGGAGTCTTCTTTAAGGAGCCCTGAAGATGGGAATATAGGAACAGCATATGGCAGAGGCACCACTGGCCATGAAGGGGCACTAAGGTGGTGGCTACAAGGCTACACCACCCATCTCCACAGAGATCTTACTATGTGCCTCTGGAGCAGTGGGGCTTCCATGGTATCTGGGACAAGGAGTGTATGGAAAAGCCACTGCTGTCCACCTTATACATGTTTGGGGTTTTTTTTTACATAGTAAACGGTAGCAGGAAGCCCTTGGGATATCCTGGAAAAATATACTGAGAAAATATGAGGGATTTTTCACTTGCTATGTTCCAATTCCACTGCCAGCAAAGTCACAACTAAGCTAGACAAATAAAGACAGAATTTGTATTGCTATAGATGCTGAGTACTGGTCTGATTTTAAATGCAATACAGAGACAGCAACAGAAGTAACATATTTAATTTTGTGACCTAAAAACACTGGTAACCATGCCGATAGTGTTCAGCAAAAGAACACCTGGAGTCTAGCAGACATTCAGTGCTGGCTGCCTACCTGAGCAAACACATCTTGCTATTAAAAACCAAGTAAACTAATATGTTTTTTGTAACCTTTCTCAGCCTATTTGGCAACAGCTGATTGAACCATTAAAATACTAGGCTAAAAATAACAAATGTACAAGAAATTGTAGAAAATGTTTGAGGGCAACCATGTCAGCAGCTCCTGTAAAAGTCCAGTTCCACATCACGAAATTGCTATAATTAATTGGGTCCTCTGGCCCTGGAAATATTGAAGTTATTAGTGGCAGTCTCTCCTATGGGGGAGGAGATAAAAGCAAGAGCTACACTTGTAGCAGAGTGGATCTCTGCTCCGGCCCTGAAGGGGTTAAAACAGCCCCTGGATAAGGGCTGGGGGCTGGAGAAAGCAGCCTTTTAGGCTGGGCTGATTGGGGAAGTGGCAGCAGCTGGGGCCATGCCCCAAACTGAGCAACAGGCCCTTATATAAGGGCAGAGAAGCCAGGAGCCCAGACAGTCTCTCTCTCTCTCCATTCAGAGAGAGAAGGGCCTGGCTGCAGGGAACCAAATAAGGTACCTAGGGTGAAGCATGGCTGGGGAAAGGCAGAGGAGCTGGGGAGCTCCTGTCTGAAAAGCCCCAGGTTGCAGCCTAGCAGAAGGCTAAGAGGTACTGGGTGTTGCAGGGTGCAACCCAGGGGTAGGCCAAGGCAGCAGGTCCAACCCCCTTTGCCGATGATGAGAGGCTAATACTGCAGTCTGCCCCAGGGCGTGGGGCTAGCCAATGACTGGGCAGTTGCCAAGATACTGAGGCAAAGTGGGGATAGAGGGTGGGGGGTTCCCAGGGAGGGGAAACCCCTAAGAAAAAGGAAGGGGTTACTGCCAGGGGGCAGAACCCCACATAAAAGTGGCACCGGGGTCCAGGGAGGGACACAGGGCCAGTAGCCGAAAGGCGGATCACCGGCCTGCAGAGGATGCTCTGAGCTGGAATTTGAGCTAATTCCCAAAGCGACCAGTAGGAGGTGCTGCGGGGGTGAGTCACACCCGGTTACAACACTCTAATCTGAATTGTTTGGCTGTGTAGGAGAAGAGGGCAACTTATAACCTCCTTAACCTTTTTTTGGTCTACCAAGACTGATAAGTATGTGAAGTAAGTGGGACTATGTGGCTATTCATTCCTTTCCGGGAGCAAATGGGCAATGAGAACAGTGTTTATTTACTCTCTGGTCAGCACAGCTGAGGCACGATGAGTAGTAATTAGGGCTGTCAAGCAATTAAAAAATTAATTGTGATTAATCGCACTGTTAATAATAGAATACCATTTATTTAAATATTTCTGAATGTTTTCTACATGTTCAAATATATTATTTCAATTACAACAGACTACACAGTGTGCAGCACTCACTTTATATTATTATTTTTGATTACACTGTAAAAAAACAAAAGAGATAGTATTATTCAATTCACCTAATACAAGTACTGTAGTGCAATCTCTTTATCATGAAAGTTTAACTTACAAATGTAAAATTAGGTACAAAAAACTGCATTCAAAAATAAAACAATGTAAAATTTTGTCCACTCAGTCCTATTTCTTGTTCAGCCAATCACTCAGACAAGCAAGTTTGTTTACATTTGCAGGAGATAATGCCGCCCGCTTCTTGGTTACAGTGTCACCTTAAAGTGAGAACAGGTGTTCTCATAGCACTGTTGTAGCCCGTGTCGCAAGATATTTACATGCCAGTTACACTAAAGATTCATATGTCCCTTCATGCTTCAACCACCTTTCCAGGGGACATGCATCCATGTCTGCTTGATAACAATCCAAAGCAGCGTGGGCTGATGCATGTTCATTTTCATTATCTGAGTCAGATGCCACCAGCAGAATGTTGATTTTCTTTTTTGGTGGTTTCGTTTCTGTAGTTTCTACATCAAGGTGTTGCTCTTTTAAGACTTCTGAAAGCGTGCTCCATGCCCTCTCCCTCTCAAATTTTGGAAGGCACTTCAGATTCTTAAACCCTGGGTCTAGTGCTGTAGCTATCTTTAGAAATCTCACATTGGTAACTTCATTGTGTTTTGTTAGATCTGCAGTGAAAGTGTTCTTTAAATTAACTACATATTCTTGGCCATCATCCAAGACTACTATAACATGAAATATATGGCAGCATGCAGGTAAAATAGAGCAGGGGACATACGATCCCCTCCCCCAAGGAGTTGAGTAATAAATTTAATTAACACTTTTTTTTAATGAGCATAATTAGCATATCTGGCACATAAATGCATTGGAATACCAGCTACAAAAATACCAGCCAAATGCTTGTTCTCACATTCTGGTGACATTGTAAATAAGAAGAGGGCAGCATTATATCCTGTTAATGTAAACAAACTTGTTTATCTTACCGACTGGCTGAAGAAGAAGTAGGACTGAGTGGACTTGTAGGTTCTAAAGGTTTGCATTATTTTGTTTTTGAATGCAGTTATGTAACAAAAAAAATCTACATTTGTAAGTTTCACTTTCACAGTAAAGAGTGCACTGCAGTACTTGTATGAGGTGAATTGAAAAATAATATTTTTATTCATAATTTTTACATAATTATAAGAAAAAATAATACACATCAATTTCAACTACAACACAGAATACAATATATATGAAAATGTAGAAAAACATCCAAAATATTTAATACATTTCAATTGGTATTTTATTGTTTAACTGTGTGATTAAAACTATGATAAATTGTGATTACTTTTTTTGAGTTAATCACATGTGTTAACTGCAATTAATCAACAGTCCTAGTAGTAATATATGGTACAGATATAGGCCAACAGAGAATCACTTCCCTTTGAGCATGAGGGAGATGCAGGAAGGGACTTCTTGTTGTCTGAGCCACAATTCCTTCCATGGGATGCACCTGGGTACCGTTTACTATGCTTTTGTGACACAGTGTAGCCCATTTTAAGTATGTAATTGGCCCTATCTAAAAAAAGCTCCCAGGAACTGTGGAAGCAAATGCCCCCTAATTCCTTTAAGTCTGCTAAAGGTGTAATTGCAGCAAAGAATCCTGTGGCACCTTATAGACTAACAGACATTTTGGAGCATGAGCTTTCGTGGGTGAATACCCACTTCATCGGATGCATGTCCGCTACATGCGTCCGACAAAGTGAGTATTCACCCATGAAAGCTTATGCTCCAAAACGTCTGTTAGTCTATAAAGTGCCACAGGATTCTTTGCTGCTTTTACAGATCCAGACTAACATGGCTAACCCTCTGATACTAAAGGTGTAATTGTTTCTAGTTTAGTTCAGCCTCCCATTGAGGTCAATGCAAAGACTCCCTTCGACTTCAGGTTTTTTTTTTCTGGCTGCCCAATCTCACAAAAGGTATTTTAAAATTGGAAAAGATTCTGAGATGGGAAACAAAGATGTTTAGGAGTATGGAACAGCTTCTGCACAAGGAGATATGTAAAAGTCTGGGACTGTTCAGCTGAGAAAAGAGATGACTAGAAGGGGATATGAGAGAGTTGTATACAATCATGACTGCTGTGGACAAAATGAATAAGGTACAAGAACCAGAGGTCACCCAATGAAATTAATTGGCAGCAGGCTTAAAACAAAAGGAAATACTTCTCACTACTCGTAGTCAACCTGTGGGACTTGTTGCCATGGGATGTTGTGAAGGCCAAAACTGTAACTGGGTTCAGAAAAGAATTAGGTACTTTCATGGGGGATAGGTCCATCAGTGGCTATTAGCCAAGATAGTCAGGGATGCAAACCATGTGTTAGGTGTCCTTAAATCTCTGACTGCCAGAAACTGGATGAGTGGATTACTCAATAATTGCCCTATTCTGGTCATTCCTTCTGAAGCATCTGGCACTGGCCACTGTTGAAATATAGTATACTGGGCTAGGTGGACCACTAGTCTGAACCTGTATGGTCACTCTTATGAGTTGGACGTATCCTCAAGATGGATCTAAGACATTTGTTCTCTATGTCAGGAGAAGAAACAGCAACTTGGAACCAGTCTATAAGAAGCCATCTTGGCACATCTGGAGTGAGATGTAGAAGCAGTATATCAGTTCAGTACAGGGCCGGTGCAAGGATATTTTGTGCCCTAGGTGAAACTTCCACCTTGCACCCCCCTCCACTCCTCTCCCCCTGGAGCATCGCTTATTATAAACTTTCAAAAATATATACCGCATAATGTGGCATTGTTCATTAGAATTAATACAGAGAGGGAGGATTTGGCCCATGAAACAATAACTGTATTAAGATGTGGCCTGTGAAAAATTTTGAGAAACCTTGACTTAAATTTCTTTGGTGACATGATGTAATATTCAGTAATGCCAACCTCAAATATTCAGAACTCATTAATTGGGCCCCCACAAAATCTCTTGATATCTGACCTATCAGTCCTCATCCTCAAAGGAACGCAGCAAAACACTTTTCAAAAGATGAGCCTGGGAGCTTGAATTCAAAACACTGCTAGACATTGAAGATCATGATTTTTATAAAGATACTGGATTTATGGTTAATTACAACAATTTGCAACCCACTAATCTTCCCTTTTCTCCTGGGATTACAAGGGAGTTAATGGGCTAATTCACCTTGAATGGTCCCCTTGAATATGTGCTAACTACTTGTGCTAAACTATCTGTTAGATCTAGTGTTTAGCTGTGACACTGTTAGTACTTTTTCAGACCTGAAGAAGAATGCTGTGTAGCTTGAAAACTTGCCCCTCTCACTAGCAGAAGTTGGTCCAATAAAAGGTATCACCTCATCCACTTTGTCTCTTTTAAATAATGTGACAGCACAAAGGATTGTATAAAAATCATGGGTCCCTGCCACCCCATGTGTCCCTAAACCCCATCACCCTGGTCCTTTTCAAGTGTTTGCAGTAATAAGTTCAATAACAGACTTGCAAACCTTTGATATCTCTACTTAAAAATGACCTGACAACTTTCCAACAACTGATGAAAAGTGCTTTTTTAAAATGTTCTTTATAAAATAAGCCCCTCCCATATGATTTCATATTGTAAAATATGTCTTAAGTTTAAACTAATATTTACTGAAACTTCTCTTTCTATTTGACATTGACTCCACTTATGCATAATATGTGTTTCTTACTTTACTGATCACTTCCTTATCTGGGAAGTGTGAAACCAACTGTCTTGGCATGATTTTTCTAGTTTTGTGGCAGTGTTTTATAATCAGTTTTTAATTATTTTAAAATGTTAGTTACATTAATTTCTTTGTATGCTGTGCCTTTCTGAACAGTTTAAAGAACAGGATAGGTATTGCAACTGGAATTGTCTTCTTGATTTAAACACTGCAAATAAAAAAAGTTGGGGCATATTTTTGAAAGTTAGGTTAATGCAAATATCAAGTATGTAATCTTGTAACTTTTTAAATAGGTTGTTTTCTCATAGAAATCCCGGATTAATCCACACAGGGAAATAAAACTAGAAAGTCCAGGGTCTTTTTTAAGCAGTGGAGGCTTCACCCCTGCAACATGTGGGGAAGGGGACCCCAAGGGGCTGCAATTTACAACTCCCAGGTTCAGGTCAGCACCGCGAAGGTTTCCTGCCAAGCCAGACAGACAGTGATGGTCAGGAACATTTCCTGGGAACCCTGCTCTGCCTGGTGGCCACGGTCCACAGCAGCATCCCTGCTAGTCCTGCACCTCCTCCTGCTGCCGCTCCCAGGGCAGGAGCCAGTGCTGGGCTCCGGCGATCTTCGGGGGACAGAGGCGGCGGGCGGCATCCGAGCGCACAGCCGCCTCCTCCCCAGCTCCAACTTTCCTGGCTCCATGAACCATGGGGCCCGAAGCAACTTCCCATCGCCTTCAGCTGCAGCTGCTGCTGCGCTGGGGAAGTGCCCAGCCGGGGGCACACAGGCTGGAGAGCAGCAGGACCCAGGAAAGTTGGAGCCCACGGAGAAGTTGGCTGCACGCTCAGATGCCGCCCACTGCCACTGCCCCTCCCGGAGGGCTCCAGCAGCGATCTGCGGGGGACAGAGGCAATGGGCGGCATCCAAGCGTGCAGACACCTCCTCCCCGGGCTCCAACTTTCCTGGCTCCTTGAACTGCGGGGCCCAAAGCAACTTCCCGCCCCCCAAATTCCAGCAGCTGCTCTGCTGGGAAAGCACCTGGCCAGGGGTGCACGGGCTGGAGAGCTGCGGGAGTCAAGAAAGTTGGAGCCTGGGGAGGAGGTGGCAGCGCGCTTGGATGCCGCCCACCGTCTCTGTCCCCCGCAGATCGCCGGAACGCTCCAGCAGGGGCAGTGGCGGCGGCGGCAGCTCACACGCCGGGGAGCCGCAGAACCCGAGCGCAGCGAGGAGAGAGCCAGGCGGTGCGCGTGGCCGGACTGCAGCCCGTGCCACCCCCGCGGGGGCTCCTGCCGCAGATGCATGTGAGCGGCAGCTCCTGTGCGCCTCCCCAGCTCCCCCCTCACATCGCTTGGGCTCTGCGGCTCAGGGCCCCGCGCCCAGGTAGCAACGGCGGCTCACACGTCCGGGAGCCGCAGAGCCTGAGGGGAGGGGCAGTGGGAGGAGCGCACGGGGGCTGCCGCCCGCATGCATCTGCTGAAGCCTGCAGGAGCTGGGGGCAGCACTGGGCTGCAACCTGGGCTGGAAGGGCGGGGGTACACGGCTGCTCCATGCTAGTGGCACTGCTGCCTTTGCAGGGCGGCTGCCCACCCTGCGCTATGGCAGCTCCTCCATGGCTGGGGCTCGCTGCTTTTTGGCGCCCCCAAACACTTGGTGCCCTAGGTGACCACCTAGTTTGCCTAGTGGTTGCACCGGCCCTGGTTCAGTAGGCCTCCATCATAATAAATAATAGACTACTGGTATTTAATGCTAAAGTACACGGAGTATAAATCCTCAAGAGGTCAATGATGTTCTCCCCTTTCCCAATAGACCAACTTCCAATCAAATTGGCACTAAAAAGAAGCACCAGTTTTGTTTTCTAAGGGTTGGATTGTCATATCCGTACTCAATTGTAATACCTGTGAAGGGTATGCTTGTGTTCATTTTGGATAAAATGTGGTTTGCAGGGTGCTTATGCATAGGGAAGCATGCTGTGACTCACCACTCTAGGAACATTCTAGAGAAGGCCATGGGGAGGGAAGTGAGCTCAACATGTGGTGTGGAAAAGTATAAGCATGTGATGAACAAATCCATATAGAGAAAGGTTAAATATAATTGGTTAGAGGTTTGTGTTATGTAACTTGTTATGTAAGTGCCATGTGCTATAAAATAGCAAGGGGAGGGGCACCTTGCTGGAGGGACTTGGCCTGATTTTTGTACCAGGGGCTCTCTCTTTGTGCACATTGAATAAAGACTTGTTGAATTGAATTGAATTGAATTGAATCGAATAGCCTTGAATCGCATCGCATCGCATCAAATTGAAGTCCCTTGATTCTGCCCAGCATCTGACTCACTGGGAACCACAAAATCCCAATACTTTACACAAAAGTACCTTGTACAGTTCCATTGAATTCAATGGAACTTCTTGTGCAATGAAGTACCATTTATTGTCAATAAGTCTACCTCACAGTCTAGTCCTAACAGTTAATTTACATTTAATCTCAAAATAGAACATGCCATTCCAAAATAGTCCTACCATTTTTCATTATTAAAGACAAGCATACTGTTGCGCTTGCAGTATCGCTAGGCATTTGAGCCTGTCTAAACATGGTTCTCTCAACTGGAATAGTTGTAAGACTAATAGGAACCAGACTGATTTAAATGTCAGGGAGTAGCTGGATGGGTGTGTGTGTATACTTATTTCTTGTCTGGGTACAACATGGTCGTAATCTGAGTTAATCATGTTAGTTAATACAAACTCCCAGGGAAATGAAAGCAGATAGGAAGATAAATAAAAAACTGAGAAAAGACTCCTCTGTGTTAGCTTGTGAGAGTAACTCCCTGTTACTATGGTAAAACAATCATGTGGCCTGATCCTGACTGTTTTTCCTATTTACTAACGCCAAATCTTTCTTTAACTAATGCAAGTGGTTATGGGATACTTGAAATGGATGAACAAAATTGTGAGGGGTGGATAATACGTTCAGTTACCATAATTTCCCAACATGTATATTAATACTATGCCTAATATTTATGTATTGGCTAACAAGAAGTTTCATTTGCTATAAATTAGGCATTCTTTATATGAGGGTGACTTCTTAGGGTTACATTTAGAGGCATTGGAATTTCTGGAAAGTAAAAATGCTGTGATGTACTGATTCAAATAAGTACCTGATTGGGAGAATTTTACTTTTATCATTTTGACTTGTTTATTTCTAAGCCTTTTTTTCATTTCTCTATTTAAATTTTCACAGTTGCAATAAATTATGAAGGGGAGGTCAGACAATAGTTATTTGACAAAAGAAGCCATTGAGATTCAAAAGGTTAAAGTTTTATAACTCTTGAAACGCATCTTATGTTTAAAAACACAATATGAATATTCGTAAACTCCAAGTTCTCAAGCAGTGTTTTTCTTTGCTTACCTGTAAATTTTGATTATCAGTGGAAATATTTGTGTGTGAAGGATAAGATTGATGTTTACTCATAAAAAATCAAATCCTTCAAGTCTAAATATTTAAATAAGTTAAATATCTTCACTGCCAATACACACACAACTTTCCAGTGTCTTTTTTTGTGTGAGGTGCATATTTAAATAAGATTCAAGAACACTAACAATGTTGGGATTAATATAATATGAAGTAAATTTTTGGCTCTGTAAATCATTAACTTTAGCATACATTCTAATTACTTCCTGAGCAAAATTATACAGTAGTTCAATGGCTGGCTTAGTATTATTGCCTAAAACTATATGTGTTCAATTATTTACAGAACATCTGTATCATATATATACATAATCTGTGTCACTATGAAGAGGTTTGATACATCATAAGGTATATAAATGTTTAACATGCAGAAATACCTGACTGATGTTTAAGGACACAAGAGTGATGTTAGGAGTTAGTCTCTGTGCAGATTTCTTTCTATTCTGTTATCACCATGTATGGAGAATGTCAAATACAAATTTATTGTAATGAATTACTACATGTTTAGTTGGCAGAGGTTTTCCTTTTTAGCAAATGTCTATTAGATATTTTTATCAACAGATTATATTATACTTGAAGAAACAAGACAGATTATACTGGATATGGCTATATCCTATAGGCCATTCATTGCAATATATTATAAATATAGAACCTGGATCAGTAAGGTAGTTAACTGTGTGTCTAATTTAAGTATGGACACTGAAGTCAATGAAGAATACTCCTGTACGTATAGTTAGACATGTACACAAATGTTTCTGGGGATTGGAGCCTTAAGCAGAACAGAAAAACCCTTTTCTCCCAGATATAATATACATAAAACAACAAAGAATATTGGCATTCAAAAGTATTTTTTCTTGTTTATGTGACTTTTAAATCAGGTATTTAGAGTCAGGGTCGGCTCTAGGTTTTTTGCTGCCCCAAGCAAAAAAAATTTTGGCTGCCCCCTGTCCCAGCCCTGGGCTCCCCCCGCATCCTGCTCCTGCCCCAGCCCTGGGCTCACGCCCCCACACACACTCCCTGCTGCCCCAGCAGGTGGGCTTCCCCCTTTCTCCCCCACCAGTGCCCTCCCCCCACCCCACTGCCGCCCCAGCCCTGGTCTTCCCCGTTCCCCCCCACCAGCGCCCCCCCCACACCTCCTGCCGCCCCAGCTGTGGGCTCTCCCCCACACCTGCACCCTCCTTCCGCTGCAGCCCTGGGTCACTGGTAACTCGCTCCCAGGGCAGGTCATTCAGCAGGAATTTTGGATGTGCACAAAACACAGACAGGATTGGGTCAGAGCTGCAGTAAAGTAGAACAATTTTCAGCTTGTGTGATTGGAGGCTATCTGGATGCATATTATAAGACTGTCCTCCATAAATGAGGAAAAGTTGAGGTGCCTTTATTATTCTTCTGTTCCACTCTTTTTTTCTATGGGGAATTTGCCAGTGAAATATTACTATCTTCCTTTTAAATAAACAAACAAAAAAGGCAATGGCTGTTGAAAATAGCAAATCCAGTCCTAATAACCACTAGGAAGCATTTCTTGCTCAATTTTATCCTACTTTTTCTACAGCAAGTTACAGTGGATCAGTATATTTGATTTGGGAGAAATGAAGTAACAGCTGCCCAAACTGAGCTTGAGCATTCCTGAATTTTAAGGTGTTCAAATCTGGAAGGCAGGTGCTGGGTATGTGTGTGTGGGGAGACTGTGGGCTCTGCGGGGGACCACAGCAGCATGCATGCAGCAGCGTGTCTGGCGCTGCGTGGAGCCAGACAAGCTGGTCTGAGTGGCACGGTAAGGGGGCTGAGGGGTTGGAGAAAGGGTAGGGGGCTCCACGCCCCAGCACGCCAAATGCATGCTTGTGGCAGTATGCCACGGGAGGCGCTCTGCCGGTCGCCGGGAGGGCGGAAGGCAGGTAGCCTTTGGTGGCATGCCTGCGGAGGGTCTGCTGGTCCCGCGACTCCAGTGGAGCTCCCGCAGGCGAAGCCACGGGACCAGTGGACCTTCTGCAGGCACGCCTGCGGGAGCTCCACCGGAGTCGTGGGACCGGAGACCGGCAGAGTGCCCCCCGCGGCATGCTGCTGTGCTTGCGGTGGCAAAATGTCTAGAGCCGCCCCTGGTTCCAGGAGGGGGCAGTCAAGGGCACGGGGGGGTTGGATGGGGCGGAGGTTCGAGGGGGCAGTCGGGCAGGGAGAAGGGGGGGTTAGATGGGTCAGGGGTTCGCGGGGGCAGTCAGGGGACAGGCAGCGGTTGGACAGGCATGGGAGTCCCAGGGGTTTGTCAGGGGACACGTAGGGAGTGGGGTCCTAGGGGGGAAGTTGGGGGGGGTCTCAGGAGGGGGCAGTTGGGGACAAGGAGAAGGGAGGCTTAGATAGGGGATGGGGTCCCAAGGGGCAGTTAGGGCCCGGGGTCCCGGGAGGGGGTGATCAGGGGACGTCGTGGGGGGGTTGGATGGGTTGGGGTTTCCGTGGGGGGCAGTCAGAGGCAGTGGATGGTGGCAGGGTGGGACTTCCCTCCGTGGAGTGTCCTGTTTTTTGAATGTCACAATACGGTTTCCCTACCATTCACAGCACTCACAGCACGCTGCCGCATGAGGTCCCCCTCCTTCCTTTGCAGTTGGTAGTGCCCAAGGGAATGCTGGGAAATGTAGTTCTTTCCCTGCTCCAGGGCTGGCTCTGTAGGCAGGGAGCTAACCAAGGAATTACAGCTCCCAGGGCCTTCTGTTGGTTCTCAGCTTCTCTGCGGCCACTGCAAATGGGCTGCCCCAAGGAGGTGCTTGCTTTGCTGATGCCTAGAGCTGCTCCTGTTTAGAGTTGCCAATTTCAATCTGTCTTTAAAGTAAAGACACCAAGGAGGAACTGAAGTATAATTTTAAGCTATAACTAAAAAGTAAAGAGATGAAATTAAATCAAAATAAAAAGTCTAAATATCAATACAAAGTTTCTGTGTGTAAGGTTGAGTGTATAAGACAATCAAATACTTCGACAATTCTGTTTCTAGCGTGAGCTGCATGCAATTATGAGGGGTGATGCCACCACTACCCCCACCACTATCCGTGGACACCTGCAAGGGGGGAGTTGCATGGAGTGAGAGGAAAAGTCATTGGAGGACGAAGAGGAGGAGGAGGACAGTGCACAGGCATCAAGCGGGGAATCCGTTTTCCGCCATAGCCAGAGACTATTCTTAACACTGGAGCCAATAGCCTCCCCGCACTTCCAAGGCAGGCTCCCGGACCATGACCCTGGAGAAGGTACTTCTGGTGAGAGCCTGATCAGAGCCACACGGTGGGGGACTAGGAGGAAACCCAGCCATGCTGGGCTGTTCACGTTTAGTTTAAAGGGCTCATCCCTCCTCAGAGCCTCATTGGAGCCACGCGGTGGGTGCAGATGTGTTGTGTGAAGTGATCATCCCAGAGAGCCTGCAGGCCCTCATTTTGTATGGCAAACCCACCAGGCATTGCTTACTATCAGAAAGGGGGCCCAGAAGTTTGAAAGCATTGAAATGAACATAGAAGAAGCAGAACCAGAACCCTGCATGCCCCTAGGCTGCCTGCAAGCTGAATTCTGTTGCCCATCCGTGTGTGATGGCTTACTCACACCAAAATGTCCCTTTTGTTCTCTGAAATGTATCTTTTAAAATACTACCCTCTCTTTTTCTCCTCTTGCAAATGTTTCAATGTGGCCCCTATCTGCTCCGTCCCAGAGCCTGGTCCAGATTAGAAGGCGGAAAAAACGAACTCGGGACAACATGTTTACTGATAGGGCCCACACTGATAGGGCCCAGCTGAATCCGTGGAGGCAATTGTGGAGTCCCGTAAAGCATTACAGGAACACAAAAAGAGGAGGGACGCGTGCGATGAGAGCAGGCAGGATGCTATGGTCAAGCTCATGGGGGAGCAAACTGACATGCTCCGCTGTATGGTGGATCTAATGCGGGAAAGTTAGCAAGACCACAGACTGCCGCTGCAGCCCCTGTATAACCGCCCTCCCTCCTCCCCAAGTTCCATAGCCTCCTTACCCAGATGCCCAAGAAGACAAAGGGGGAGGCTACGGGGACACACACACTCGACCCCAGAGATAGCCCAAGCAGCAGAAAGCTGACATACGCAAACTTTTGATTTGGTTACTAGACTTGTCCTTCCCTCCTCCTCCACCCCCCAACCCAATATCCTCCCCCTCCCCCAGTCTGTCTTCTGATTTTTCTCAATGTGTTGTGCAACAAATAATAAACAACAGTTTTTAAACAATTTTGACTTTATTTCCTTTCATATAACAACTGTTACTCCATACCCTGGCCAGTCGTGAAACTGGCTTTCAAAGCTTCTCTGATGTGCAGCATGCCCTGCTGTGCTCTTCTAATCGCCCTGTTGTCAGGCTGTGTGAAATTGCCCTCCAGGCGATTTGCCTCAACCTCCCACCCTGCCATAAAGTCTCCTCCTTAGTCTCACATATATTGTGGAGCAGACAACAAGCAGCAATTATAATTAGAATATTGGTTGTGCTGAGATCTAACTGAGTCAGTAAACTGTGCCAGCACTCTTTCAAATATCCAAAAACACATTCTACCACCATTCTGCACTTGCTCGGCCTATAGATGAACTGCTTCTTACTACTGTCCAGGGTGCCTCTGTACGGCTTCATGAGCCACGGCATTAAGAAGTAGGCTGGGTCCCGGAGGATAACTATAGGCATTTCAATAGCCTCAACAATAATTCTCTGATCTAAGAAGTAAGTCCCTTCCTGCAGCTATTCAAACAGACCAGAGTTCCTGAAGATGCAAGCGTCATGCACCTTTCCCAGTCATCCCACGTTGATGTTGGTGAAATGTCCTTTGTGATCCACCAGTGCTTGCAGCACCATGGAAAAATACCCCTTGCAGATTATGTACCAGCCACCCCGGTGTGCCGGGGCCAAAATGGGGATATGCATTCTGTCTATTGCCCTGTCACAGTTCGGGAACCCCAGCGCATTAAAGTCATCCACAATGGCCTGCACATTTCCCAAAGTCACTACCCTTGGTAGCAGCTGGTCAATTATTGCATTGGCTACTTGCAGCATAGCAGCCCCTACAATAGATTTGCCCACTCCAAACGGATTCCCAACTGACCAGTAGCTGTCAGGCATTGCAAGCGTCCACAATGCTATGACGACTTGCTTCTCAACTGTGAAGGCTGCTCTCATTTTGGTGTCTTTGCGCTTCAGGGCAGGGGACAGCAAGTCACAAAGTTCCATGAAAGTGGCGCTACGCATACAAAAGTTTTGCAGCCACTGGGAATCATCCCAGACCTGCAACACTATGTGGTCCCACCAGTCTGTGCTTGTTTCCCAGGCCCAGAATCGGCGTTCCATGGCATGAACCTGGCCCAGTGCCACCATGATCTCCCAATCGCCACATGCTGTGCTTCTAGGAACATCTGTGTCCATGTCCTCATCAGTATAGTAATTGCACTGTCGTCGCTTCCTCACCTGGTTTTGCAGGTACTGCACATACTGCTGGATAATGCATGAGATATTTACAATAGTCAAAACTGCAGTGGAGATCTGTGCGGGCTCCATGCTTGCCACTCTATGGCGCCTGCACGGGTAATCCTGGAAAAAGGACATGAAATATAGGAGAGCTGTTCTGTTCAAGATGGCCGATCAAAGGCAGTAAATGATTGTTTTCTGTAGCTTTCACGGAGTCGGGAAGATCGCTAGAGATGCAAGAGCAAGACAGCAGAGTTTGTGGCGGAAACTGTGTGGCTCAGTTCATGATGGCCGAAAAACGGCGGGGAATTGTTGCCTTCTGTAGCTTCGACGGGAGCCCAGGACAGAAAAAATGGAAAAAGCAGTGGAAGCTGTGCGGCTCAGTTCACGATGGCCGAAAAATGGTGGGGAATTGTTGCCTTCTGTAGCTTGTATGCGAGCACAGGACAGACAACATGGAAAAATTAGCTAGCTATTCAAGAGTGGGAGAGCAGAGTTTGCGGTAGATGCTGTGCTGCTCGGTTCATGGTAACCAGAAAAAGGCGGGATATGGTTAAATAAAAGAGTAGATAGAAAGATGAGAGGACATACAAGGTGAAGTCATATTACCAGGAGACAGGCAGTGCACTGTCTATTGGCAGTATGATGTCTGCTGTAGCTTTCACAGAGGAAGGAGCAAGTGACTGCACACACCTGTGAGAATGTTTTTGCCCTATCATGCACTGGGAGCTTAACCCAGAAATCCAATGGGTAGTGGGGACTGCGAGAACTGTGGGATAGCTTCCCACAGTGCACCACTCTGACATTCGATGCTAGCCTCGGTATTGTGGATGCACTCCGCCGAATTCACGTGGTTTAGTGGGGACACACAACACCAAATGTATAAAATTGCTTCACAAAATTCAAATAGAATAAGTTCGAATTCATTTTGTACAGAAGACGTACCCTAAGTTTAAACATTATTTTACTGGTTATGTGGCCAGTATCATCCCTTCCTGAAATATTTCATGAGAAGGGGATTCTTGGGGAGGAAACCACTGCAAACATTCCTTTATGAAGAGTGACCTGCATGGAGATGAGGGGATTGTCTGGTCCACAGAAAAGGTGTGCCCCCAACATTGTGGATCCCAGAGGAACCATGAGAGGTCAATGCCATATGTGGGGCATGTTTTGCCTCTGCACCTACTCTGGCTCCTGGTGGGGATTCCTCAGCTCCCTGATCCAATGGCTTCATTAAAACTACATTGGATCCCCCCTTCCCATTCCCTGAGGGACTGAAGCTACAAGGAAGAGGTAACACAACATGAGGATGTATTAACTTCTTTGTGTAAAATCCATGGAGCCAAAGAAGCAATGGAATGAGGCATATGCCCACGCTGGAAAGTAAAGGGTTAACAGGGATTCTCAGGGCCCAATTAGGCTATTTGGTGGCACTAGAGGGGAAACAACTAATTAAGGGTTAGACTTAGATGGGAAGGTTCAGGCTGCATGGTTTCTATAAAGGAAGAGTGTTGTGTGAAACTCCTCCTCTTGAAAGAGGAAGTAGAGTCGCCTCTTTCTGCTCCTGTAGCTTCCTGTAGTGAGGCGCCCTGGCTCCCAGCTGCATCTGAGAGGGCCGAGCCCCAACGCCAGACGTCTACACTTCCCTGTCATTCCTTTCCCACAGGTAGCCCTGTGGCAGGCTGTGGAAATGGAGCATAATTCATGGAGACAGTTCTGCAAGTTGATGTTCCAAGGATGGAACAAGGAATTGAGACGACCTAGAGAGAAGTTGGGGAGACATGGTGAACCAGAGAAAGAACTGTATTAAACACAGGCTATTGGGAAATGGAGCAAGGGGAAGTGGGCAAGGGAAACAGCAGGACATCTAAAGGACCTAACTACTTAGCGTGGACTCACTGGTCCAGAACCCAGAGCACAGGATGGAATTAGGTTTCTCTACCAGCCCCACAGAAGGAGCATAAACACAAAATCTATTAAGCTTGGAATGGGTCTCAAGAGTGAGTACACAGGAGAGGCTATGAAGGAGCTTAAGTGAGTCAGAAGAATCATGTTTTGGGACCTTTGGACTTTTAGTTGGATTATTTTTCCCCAGCAGGGGACTAAATTTAAGTGTGACCTGGCTGGAGGGCTGAGTGACGCAGTGGATGACATGCTGGAGCCAGACTGCCCAATGAGAGGGAGTGTTAGAGTGGAAAAACCCCTGCAATGCCACCTTCTGGCATGTGGGGATGATCCACTGGAGTTGCCCACAATACAATGGACTAGTCTCTCTAAGCCCCACCCTATTTTGTCTCCACCTCCTTTCCCCAGGTGGATTTTGAGTGCCCTCTGAAGGGGTAGAGTAGAAGCAGTACAATGGAGTTAGCTCAAATTGCCTTTCTGCACAGAGTAGGGGGAATATCCATAATGGATGGACCTCTTTATGCATGGTTCCAAGCGGGATCATCCAGCCTGTAGTGTTCATTTACTAATGTTGTTTAAACTAACCTTTACTTCTCTGCGCAGAGACCATTTTTGTTATATGCTTGTACAATGTCTAGCACAATGATACCGCACCCTGTAGGCACTAACACAATACAAATAACACGTTATTAAGAGCATCAATATAAACATGAAATTGTAAAGTGCATTTAGTAGAATTTTGGTTGAAGACTAATTCCATGTTATATGTTACTATGAAGAACAAACTTGATATCGACTATTAACTGAACCAAGTATAGTTTCTGATGTGAAAAAGAAAAACTTGGTGGTGTTATTTATTATTAGCATTTTAGTTTGTAGACAGTATATAATACTGAAGGTAGCAGTAAAACAATGAAATGGTAAAGTAAGTTTGCAATTAGTACTGACTACCTGTTACTGCTTACAGCTTGCAATAAAAAAGTATAAAATTTTTAATTAGCTGAAGTACATATAGACTAAGTGTAGCATATTCGTTTAATATGAAAGAAAAACAAATACACTGTTTCTTTAACACTTTAATTTACAGAACAACTAAATCCAACCTTACATTATTAATCAGTAAAAATGTGTGTGTTTGTGGTTGCAGACAGATGGGAAAATAGCTCTGAGAAAAAAAAACTGCCTCGTGCATCTTAGTGGGTTGTTAACTCTGAAACATAAAGAACAAGAATGTCAGTGTTAGCATGAACAATCAAACACCTGATCTTTTTAACAGAACATAATTTAACAAACAATCCCCAGATAAGTCACACCAGGGCTACTTTACAGATTGTTCATTTTTTTAATTAAACAAACTCAATTTTATGAAGCTGCCATAGAATTTCCACCTGTGTGCACAGAATTCAGGTGCTTGCCATAGAATTCAGATTCTTCTGGCTTCCTATATAACCTCAGATTCTTGTCCTGTTTGTGTCTTTAGAGGGAATAAACCCTATTTTTGCTCATGTATTTTTAGGAGTCCAGAGTATAATCCCCAGGGTCTAATCTTATTCTTGAAACCACATTTTGTGTTTATGCATATCATTTATTTTTGTTTCTCCCTCACCTGCAAACGGGATCATTAGTGAGTCTTGGACTGTTCAATTATGTGAGTTTTAGCAGAGATTGTATGCGTCTAATAATCTGCTCAGATATTAAGTTCCAATTTTGTAGTCAATGTATTTTCTTGACATAATTCAACATGAAATATAAATTAATGACATATACATCAAGATTAACATGCTAAATGAAGGGAAGCCAGATTTTCAGATAATGAAGCAGTAAATCAATTTTTTCCCTCTTTCTCTCTCATGAGGGTACACACAGAGAGATGCTGAGAATGCATTTGAATTTACGATGAAAACGGTATGAAGATGCATCATTATAATGACTCTTCTACTTTATGATGTAAATACAAAGTACATTGAAATGAGAATAGATTTTTTTATACAATTCTGATAGGAATTCCAAACTGCTCAGCCTTGCTCCGTTAAAATTATCTAGCTCAGAATATATTTTTTGAACATGGGCACACAGTGGAATTATTTTCTAAGGCAGTATTTCCTGGATATTTGATATTTTCAGGGAGAAAAAGACCCCAAAGGTCTGAGATGCAACATATGCAGTAAAGGAAATTACAATGGGCCCAATTTTGAGAGGTGAGGGACATCTGCAATTCCTATTGTTGGCAACAGTTAACTAGCAAGGAGGGGATAGGAGCAATCAGTATTTTAGTGAGAAAAAGAATGATGGTCTTGTTGCTAAGGCACAAGCATGACACTCAAGAGACTGAAGTTCAGTTCCTAATTTTGCCCCACACTTCCTGTGTGACTATAGGGACTTAATCCCATTTTTTAGATGGGGAACTAACTTTATCTCCAACTGTTTCTCTTTCTTGACTATTTAGATCTGAGTTCTCAAACTCTATGGGACAGGGGCTGTATCTTGCAATGGAGCAGTGATCTTAGCAGATGCTCAGATACCACGATAATATTACTACTAATTCTTTCACAAATGACTGGCATTTTAGCATTGCTGAAAAGTCATTTGTACAGAATTTTCATGGGTGCAAGATGTTCCTTCTCTTAAATGCAGAATGTCCACATCCCACTCAAGTAATAGAGAAACAACTATCTTGGTTGCAGATGCATATCTTGATACATGGGGGAGCCAATCAATGCTGAGAGACTTGTATATTTACTGTGTAATTATCTAAATCAGACTGGCATAGCTAATCACAGTGCAAAGATTTGCACTTCTGAGGGGAAAAAAACCTCAGCTATGAATCTGGCTGATGCTGTAGCCAATTGGTTTATTTTATCATTCATTTATTGTGTGTTGTGTGATGTTGTAATTAACTCATATGCTATGTCGTATATAAGCGTATGCTAAACATATTGAAGCTGTAGGATTACAGAAGCATAAAGCTGATCAGTAGTCAGAAGGGAGAAGTACGAATTAGGTATCTAAGTAAGCGGGACTGAAGTGCAAGGCTTTCAGGCTGAGGCCTGTAAAATGTCAGTTTAGCCATACTAGGCCATAGGCTTAAGAAATGCTTGACATAACTGAGTGACCAAAGAATAAGCCAATGCCACAAGATTATGGGAAAAGATGTCCTACTGGGTGGTATTGTGAAAAATTAAACACCTATGTGCTTTGATGCTAATGAGAATAAAAGGAACTACAAATAACCTATGGAAAACGGAGTACTCCAATATTCTTGTGGAGGACAATAAAAATAAGGAAAAAAAGGATGGACATCTTCACACACATACACAGAGTACAGATGTATTCAGAATCACTGATAAAAAAGGGCTCCTAGATGGGGTAAAATGAGTTCCCTGTGGGATCCCTCTGCTGATGAGCAATTGGCAAGGCATCTATCAGACTCTGAGAATATCGTTAAGGATGTGAGTATAGCTATATTTGTAACTTGTGCATAGATCTTTATAGAAGTTATGCCTGGGTAATCATAACCTTAACTGTAACTTTAACAAAACTTATCAAACAGACTATGCCTTGTACTTGTAAATATATGTGTGATCACTATCCTTGGTCTTTGTGTTCCTACAGACACTAAATCTGAAGCGAGTAACAAAGGTAACTTTCACTCCTGTAGAGCCTGAAACAGTAGCCACCAGAGCAGAACCCATGGGAGTGTAATACAGCATTAGTAAATTCACTTTAAATACTATGAAAGGCTATAAAACAATTTTCATTAAAAATTCACTTAGTTTTCTGTGACAGATTTTTTTGACTTTTTAGTTAAAGCAAAGTTACAATAAGACATTTACATGCTAAATAGTACATTACTTATTCAGGATCAAGTTAATAGTCAAAGAACCTGGCTAAAATGTGTTGCTGGTTGGGGAGCCCTCATCCTCTGAGTATGCTAAAAAGGGTAACTAAATATCTAAATACCTATCATATTAAAGGATTAAAACCCCACCAGTTTAGCAAGACTAATAGGTTAGGATGGTATAGAATATTTATTAGCTTGTAACGGATGAGAAAAAACAAATCTAAATATTAGACGTATGAACTGACTGTTGAAGCACATACTCACATCGCAGTACACTCACATCCTCTCTACAGTGAATGTGAGACTACCGATACAGAATCAAACTGCAATTTTATGGCTGCAGTAGAATGCAGAAGTTTAAACATGAATGCACTAACTTGATGTGCTGCTGTGTACACTGGGGAAAGGATATATAAAGCATGCTGAATTTCAGCCCCTATTAGTAAATTACTTTGAGAACAGCACATGCAAAAAATTATGACTTAAAACTGCTTCCTGGTGCTCATCTCAATAATAAACTACAGCACTCAATGACTTAGTCTACTATGCCACAGTAAACTATGCCAGGTGTGACTTTTTGTGGACAGAACTTAAAAGCCTATCCAGTCCCAGCATATTTTTATGTCATACTTAAAGGTTTTTTAAATGCATTTCCTGTAGTATGAATTCCTCTTGGCTACATAAAAATACTTCAACCAGATGCTAATTCTTTGAACTGTAATTAACAGCATAACACTTAAGAAGTAATTTTTATAATGATTACAGTCACTATACTTTGATTCTTCTGAAGTGGTAAGTACTGTAATCATCACCTGTTCACAGACAGGCTTATTACGCCACAGGCTATTAACAACTGATAGCACCATTTAACTAAAGCTTGGTTCCTAATAAATTGCCAGTAACTGATTTTTTTTTTAAATGTCAGAAAATGAGGAGACAGATAATGCATGTACTTAACAGTCTGAAATTTAATGTATCCTAGGCAAATACGTTTTATAGACAAATTTTGTTTGACATTTTCAGTTGTTTTTTCAGTTTCTGTTACAGTTGCAAAATAGTTTATGTATGAGATTCTGTCAACATTTCTAATTTTTCCATATGGTTTGAGAAAGTGTGGCTGTAGTGGAAAAGATGGGAAAGATATACAATCTAGTGAAAATATACATCAATACGGCCAAGTTAATATCTTACAATGGAGTTCTTCCAGATTTACTCTTGTGTCTGAGATCAGAATCTAACACATGGTTATTTTTTTTTAATGGTTGTATGTAGAACGGTGCCATAACTTCCAAATAGTAATCATTATTGCTGTTTTGGTGTGTCTTTCTGATTATTGTAATTGTTGTTCTCTTGAAATCACGGTTATAACCCAGCAATGGTACCTAATAATGTAGGGCTAGATTGTCAACCCTTTATTCACATTGGTGAGCAATTCTTCACACAAGTGGTAACACTGGTGTCGTTGAAACTACTCGTGAGTAACTGCACTGCGATGTGAGTATGTGCTTCAACAGTCAGCTCATATGTCTAATATTTAGACTTGTTTTTTCTCATCAGTTACAAGCTAATAAATATTCTATATCATTCTAGCCTACTAGTCTTGCTAAACTGGTGGGGTTTTAATCCTTTAATGTGAGGTGTGCCATCAGTCCCACTGATGGCAATGAGAGGTCAAGTGGGGTGGCCACTCGTGCTTCCTAAGACCAATTGCCTCAACACTATCCAATACACATGATGTTCTTGAAGCCTTCTTGTTTAGATAACCTCATTTTATGTACCCCTTAGAATGATTAAGACATCTACATGGCTAATGAGGGAGGTTAGTTTTCTTCCTCCTGGGCATCTGGGGCCAGATTTTTAGCAGATGTAAATTCCCCCTTCTTCTCTCAGCTTCTGTGCCAAGGTTCATTCAAAGACGACAATCCTACCCGTAGAAAAAAGATGTTTCAGTAGGAAGAGTCAGTCACTATTGATGGCCATATATTGCTCTCTGCCAGGCTGCCAGATTCTGAGACATAGTCATTTAACTGAGTATCAAGCCACCAGGGCCATCTCCAGGCACCAGAGCAGCAAGCTGGTGCTTGGGGGTGGCCCATGGAAGGGGGCAACACATCTAGGTTTTTAGCGGCAATTTGGCGGCGAGGTCCCTCAGTCCCTCTTGGAGGGAAGGACCGGCTGCCTAATTGCAGCCGAGGAATGAAGCAGTATGGTAGAGCAGCCACCGAAGTGCCGCCGATCGCGGCTTTTGTTGTTGTTGTTGTTTGTTTTTTCTCTTTGCCACTTCAGGTGGCAAAAAAGCTGGAGCCGGCCCTGCACGCCTCCACATCCCTACAAAATGGATGCTCTGATCCCCAGTGGAAGTTGTATTACACCAGGAAAGACACACTCCAAAGTGAAGGTTAAAACACAATGTGGGGCCACTACAAAGAAATGGCATTCACAAAAGATCATGGAGTTCACAATTTGACATAGACATATCCCCAATCTGTCACAGGCCCAATTTGCTAAACACTTACAAGACTAATTCTATGTGCACGAGTAAAAATATTCATGTAAGGGCCTACAAGATCATACCCCACGATTTTCCTCCATAAGTCATACTACCCTCCAGTGGCATATATTAATTTATGTAAAAGGCACTCTTCCTTCTGAATAAAATGCTGGTGTCTTGTCAGATCTTTACATTTGCACATTCTTTCCTAGTGTTAGTTTCTTCTAAGTGAAAAATGGAATCACATGATTGACACGAGCCATAGTTAGAATGAGATGTGGAAAAACCTATAGATTTTATTTTGCAATTCTTTATGCCTTTGAATTTTATTTTATTTTAATCACATACTTGCCAAAGCAGTTTTGCAAGCCCTATGTCGACCAATCAATGCTACAGTGCTATTAAAAGGAAAATCTTCTGTTCTTTGTCATTTACACTTCCTGAATATTTAGCAGCACTTATTTAGGAACTTTATGTTCAACTAGACGCCCTAACTTTGAGTTCACCTAGTTGATTAATTGTCGAGTTATCATTATTACTCATGCTATCATTATTCATATTGTGAAGGATTTAAATTTTGAGTGTTTGATATAGAATAACTGTAACAAAGGGTCATAGTTATTATTTTAATGACAGTATAATCAGTATAACTCTGATTTATTATAAATGCTAATTTGGTTTTCACTAAGTTTTAATAAGCTTTCTGATTGAAAATCAAGAATTGGTTTAATGTTAAAGTATATTTAAAGATAGGGTTATGGAAATGATGGATTTTTTTAAATGAAAAATGGAAACACAAAAAACAGTGGAATAAAGGCTTTAATCCTGCAGAAGGCTGTGCACCCTCACTACATTTGTTCAGTTTGGACTCATGGGGCCAGATTCTCAGCTGGTGTAAACTGATATAGCTCCATTGACTTAAATGGAGATATGCTCATTTACACCAGTGGAAGATTTGGCCAATGGTAACTAGGAACCTTAATTTCCAGGTGGAGGGATACAGAAATAGTGCAAATACATTTTATTTTATTTTTAAATGCTCTAAAATGTTCCTAAATAGTTTTATGGTTTATCTGGCACACACAAGATACATGATGGTGTGATGTGGCTTAGAGGTTTATTGGCATGCAGTTGGGATGACCATCATAACATACTTCAGGCTTTTCCACTTATGAGTAACACAAAAATCCCAAACTCTTTCTGATGAAATCTTCAGACCACACCACAATACTATCTGTTCTGAAGGAGGTTGATAGGAGCACGTGTGTGTATGTGTGTATGCATGCATGCCTGCATATAACAAACTAGTGGTCAATCATACAAACTTCAGAGCACCTCCTGAGAACAGGTGCATGTTCTCAACTCCCAGGGCAGGGTTTCTCACAGGATTTGGGCCCACATTTTAAGGCAAAGGAACTACTGGTCAGCAGAGGACTTTGGCTTGAATGGGCTTTGGATTGGGCACTTCATGAATTCACAGAGGTGCACGTAAATTCATTATGACCTACAAGAAGAGCTATAGAAAAATCTAAATGTTCATATTGAACATGTGAATTAGCAGAAGTGATAAATATCTTAGCATACATCTCTAATAAAAATCTTACCTTTCAACCATCAAGGGAGGGATAGCTCAGTGGTTTGAGCATTGACCTGCTAACCCTAGGATTGTGAGCTCAATCCTTGAGGGGGCCACTTATGGATCTGGGGCAAAATCAGTACTTGGTCCTGCTAGTTAAGACAGGGGGTTGGACTCAACAACCTCTCAGGATCCCTTCCCGTTCTATGAGATAGGTATAGCTTTATTTATTTATTTTATTTAAATACCTTTCTTACACCTACATTAAAGTAACAGTGAAAATGCCCAACCTTTGTTATTTGCTGAGCAGTTTCCAAATGTGGTAGAACAAAACCTCAACAGCCATCTTCCACTTTCATTGCTAGTTGTTCCTAGGTATTTACATTTTTTTTTAAATACACACATAAAATTACAGTTCTCACTAATCAGATTAAGAGTTTCAAAATATTTTACATAAAATCTATGCTATGTATACAACAGCCTGGAGTGCAATTTGTCAATATTCAACCAAGCAGTTTTTTGAGTTTGGCTGCTTGTTTGTTTGTGAAATGAGTTCTCAGTGATGTCTTTGCATGTTGACGTTTCTTGAATTTAGTTCACTTTACTTCATGGTTATCAAAGGTCAGTTCAGACTAAAATATGTTTATGTTGATAGTAATGAATGTGAATAATATGTAAGGGCATATTATGTACTTCACATCTGCAGAATTAGAGGCACTGCAAGACTGATGTTGAAATGGGTTAAATCAATTGCTTCTGAGTTAAATAAATTTGGGCCAAAATATTTCGTCCAATAGACACAATTGGACTGGAGGACCAAGCTTTGTCTTGGAATGAGAAGGACCTTTAGGCAGTCCTATTGCCTTGCTGTGAGGATCATCTTTTCACTCTTGCAATATGCCTCTGAGCCCTAACTTACTGAAGAAACGTGTCATTCTGGTAATTTTACAGATAGCTTTTAGTGCATAATACTCAAAACTTGTCTTTACTCTGCCTTTTTTTTTTCCTTGTTGACTTTTTAAAGTTCCTTGGTAAATCAAATCTGCTTACATCCTTAACCTCACAAGCCCTTACTGCTGATGAGATGCTAGCGCCAAACACACAACAGGCAACATAAAGCAAAGGAGGATGGATTAAAGATAAATAAAAGGCAGATGACCTGATAGGAGCTGACTAGGAGAATCATAGGACTGAATGTAAATTACCAAAGACAGAGTTTTGATGATCCACTCCAGGAACCTTTCAGAAGGAAAGAGTCATTACCCTGAAATCACAATAAACTCTGATGCTGAAACAGAATTTATACTTCCCTGAGAAAAATAGACTAGGATTTTGATATACTTTATTAACCTGCATTTTTAAAGTACATTTCAGCTGTCATTTAGCACCACAGTGCAACTATAAATGATGAACATAGTAGGCTTAAACTTTTTTGTGTGATATTTTGGTATTAATTCTCTAAAAATTCCCACCAAATCTGCAGGACTGGAAAACTGTTTCATTCTATTATAATTTTAAAATAGTGAATTAATCTGTAAGACTGAAAAGTGATTCTGCAGCATTATTCTGCAGAAAAATAAGATGATCAAAGCAGAAGTGTCTTGAAGAGTAGAGACGAGGGGAAAAATAAATACCAGCCTAGACCTTCTCCCTTCTCGGGTTTCCTTGTGTTGACATTAGCTCGTTATTACTCTGTTATTCGAGTGCAAAACCACATTATCTTAAAGTCTTTCCGTTAAATTAAACATTTTAAACATGGGGAAAACTACAGATTGATTTCTTAATAAGAATTCAAGATAACTGCTGGTAGCTTCAATTATCAATCTGTCATGGCAGAAAACTAATTACAAAAAAAAGTTTGCTTTCATTGTAATGATTGGATATTTAATGATGTTAAAATAAAGGAAGCATATAACTTCCTTGATCTATAACTTTTCAGAGTGAGACCTATTGTAGACACTTAAAGGTGATATGTAAATATGGACATCAAAAGCATCGAGTTTTTGTAATTAAAGACAACAAAATGTTTGGAATGGATATGAAATCTGATTCTTCAGAGTATAAGCCAGTTTCAGACTATTAGAGACTATTCTACAGCTGCTTACTGTGGGCTACTTATATCTCTGAAGTATCTGGTAGAGACCATTTTCAGAGACAGAATAGTGAACTAGATGGACCTTCGGTCTGATCTAATAAGGCTGTTCTATGAGGAAAATCCCGTATTATGCTACTTTATGATGTAAGTGAAGAGGAGACAAGTAACAGGCAAGCATTTGCCCAATCCCTTACCTGATGAAGTCAAAACAAAGGCTCCCATTGACTTCAGTGAGTGCAGACTTAGTGTATGGGTAAGGTTGCCAGGTGTCCAGCTTTCAACTGCAATGCTTGGTCAAAAAGGGAGCATGGTGACTCCAGTCAGCATCGTCGGCTGGCCCGTTAAATGTCCAGTCAGTGGTGCTGTAGGGCTAAGGCAGGCTAGTCTCTACCTGTCCTGGCAGAAGTGGCCAGCAGGTCTCTCTCCTAGGTGGGGGGGGGCCATGAGGCTCTGCTCCCTGCCGCCACCCCGAGCACTGGCTTTGCACTCCCATTGGCTGGGAACCATAGCTTCATAGATTCTAGGACTGGAAGGAACCTCGAGAGTTCATCAAGTCCAGTCCTCTGCCCTCATGGCAGGACTAAATACTGTCTAGACCATCCCAGAGAGACATTTATCTAACTTACTCTTAGATATCTCCAGAGATGGAGATTCCACAGTTTCCCTAGGCAATTTATTCCAGTATTTAACCACCTTGACAGTTAGGAATTTTTTCCTAATGTCCAACCTAAACCTCCCTTGCTGCACTTTAAGCCCATTGCTTCTTGTTCCATCCTTAGAGGCTAAGGTCAACAACTTTTCTCCCTCCTCCTTATGACACCCTTTTAGACACCTGAAAACTGCTATCACGTCCCCTCTCAGTCTTCTCTTTTCCAAACTAAACAAACCCAATTCTTTCAGCCTTCATTCATAAGTCATGTTCTCAAGACCTTTAATTATTCTTTTTGCTCTCCTCTGGACCCTCTCCAATTTCTCCACATCTTTCTTGAAATGCGGTGCCCAGAGCTGGACACAATACTCCAGTTGAGGCCTAACCAGTGCAGAGTAGAGCGGAAAAATGACTTCTCGTGTCTTGCTCACAACACACCTGTTAATGCATCCCAGAATCACATTTGCTTTTTTTTGAAACAGCATCACACTGTTGACTCATATTTAGCAAGTGGTCCGCTATAACCCCTAGATCCCTTTCTGCTGTACTCCTTTCTAGACAGTCTCTTCCCATTCTGTATGTGTGAAACTGATTGTTCCTTCCTAAATGGAGCTCTTTGCATTTGTCTTTGTTAAACTTCATCCTGTTTACCTCAGACCATTTCTCCAATTTGTACAGATCATTTTGAATTATGACCCTGTCCTCCAAAGCAGTTTCAATCCCTCCCAGTTTGGTATCATCTGCAAATTTAATAAGCATATTTTCTATGCCAATATCTAAGTCATTGATGAAGATATTGAACAGAGCCGGTCCCAAAACAGACCCCTGCTGAACCCCACTTGTTATACCTTTCCAGCAGGATTGGGAGCCATTAATAACTACTCCGAGTACGGTTATCCAGCCAGTTATGCACCCACCATGGCCAATGGGAGTGGGGGGACGGTGCCTTTTGGTGAGAGCAGCACATGGAGCCCCCTGGCCTCCCCGCTTAGGAGCTGTACCTGCTGGCGCGCAGTGCAGTGACAGGACAAGTAGGTGCTAGCCTGCCTTAGCCTTGCAGCACCGTTGACCGGGAGCTGCTTGAGGTAAGCCCATGCCCAACCTCCCATTCCAGCCCTGAGCCCCCTCCAAACCCAGATCCCCTCCTGCACCACAAACCTCTCATCCCTGGCCTCACCCCAGAGCATGCAACCCCAGCTGGAACCCTCACCCGCCCACACTTTGAACCCCTCATTCCTGGCCCCAGCCCAGGCCCCACACCACCAGCCCACAGCTCGTATCTCCTCCTGCACCAGACCCCCCTGCCTCAACCTGCAGCCCTCTCCCACATTCTGAATTCCTTGCCACCCCAGCACCCCAAATCCCTCATCTCCAGCCCTATGCCAGAGCCTGCACCCCCAGCCAGAGCCCTCACCCCCTCCTCCACCCCAACTCCCTGCCCCAGCCTGTACTCCCGCACCCTGAACCCCTCATTTCTGGCTCCACCCCAAAGCCTGCACCCCCAGTTAGAGCCCTCACCCCCTCTCACAGCCCAGTCCAGTGAAAGTGAGTGAAGGTGGAGGACAGCAAGTCACTGAGTGAGGGGGAATGTAGTGAGCAGGGAGGGGGCCTCGGGGAAGGGGTGGGCCTAGGGTACTCAGTTTTGTGTGATTAAAATGTTGCCAGCCCTATGTATGGGAACAAGCAAATTGGAAAATTCTGCCAAAAAAGCATATGCAATGTTGTAACTGGACAGAAATACAGAAGACATGGCAGGGAAAGGTGAAATGGAAAGAAGTAGATGGTGTGATTAACATCTCCCAACAGGAATGTTAGTGTTCCTAGACTGGGTGTACATCAAGTGCATAGATGGATTGTGGTTCGGTAGACAGGGCAAAAGACTTTCTCTTCATTTCATTTTTCCCTCCCACCTGTTCTGTCTACTCACTTTCCTGCTTATGCTTCTGGGAATCAGGGGACCATTGTTCTATTCCAGGCTCTGACAATGCCAGGACCATGAAGCCATATGACCTTGGGCAAGTCACTTCACCTGTTTGTGTCTTCCTACCATTTCCTTCCTACCTTTCAACTGTCTTGTCTATTTTGCTTGTAAGCTCTTTGGGGCAGGGACTGTCTCTTACTATTTGTACCATGCCCAGCATGAGGGAGCCGTAACCTCAACAGAGACATCCAGAAATTATAGTAATAATGTTAATAATAATCTTACAAGTTAAAACATGAAATTTGAATAATCCATGAAGAAGACAGCCAACTAAACCAGTTTTTGGGAGTCCATAAAGTAAATTCCCAAATTTTCATCCAAATATATGAACCACAGTTATATTTTCAATTGTAAAACAAATGTAAAAAATAAACCCATTAACTTCATAATATGAGCAAAATAAGTTGGAGGAACACAACAAATTCCTCTGTTGAACACTACTCAGAGGGAGGACTTAAGGCTGTAACACAGAGGACATGCAAAGAATGGCCTGGGATGTTGGAGACTTGTTTGTGCACTAAGTGATATGTGACTGTGAGGGAAGGATTCAGATTCAGAAAACTCTTAATTAAAATATTTCTAGAAACAAATTGTAAAAATGGTAAATTTCAAACATTTTTCTTCTCAAAGAAATGTATGTGACAACAAGGACTATTCCTATCTATGATTCTCATACATGGTAAACTGGGGAAAGGTGAATTTCAGAAGTAGAAGTTGGAGTTCCATGTGTTTGTGTATCTAGATCTGAAGGTTTTTGCTACATGAGTTATCAGAGTATAGTACCAGTGAGGATTTAAATGGCTTTTGATTTTTTTAATCGTAGGATGAAAAATCAATTAGATGTGAACATGGTATGAAATACTTAAATTCCCATTACTACATCAGCTGCTTTTTCAAGCTGAAACTTTTTTAATCTGTTCTTTCTATGATTACTCAAGTGCTTCATCACTTATTGCACTTTCTTCCTGGATGCTCTCTTTTCTGAAATATTTCTAAAACAGTAAGATTTAGGAAAACTGTAATTGAATGTTGAAGAAAATTATTTCATTGGAAATTAGTTCTAGGGTTTTTAAAGCTAGAGCAGGGTAGAGAGTACATTTAGACAAGATGTTTTTTTATCTTTTTATTTTTCTATGGATGAACAAAGAAGAGTGAAAATAATGCTGAAGTTGTCAGCATTTTCTTTCTGAACATTCTTGGGACAGCATGTTTCATCTTCACTTAGCATTATCTTCAGTCTTATAGTCTAGGTGAATAGTGCAACTCTGGAAAAGTTTTTTGGCATCTAATGGAACATAACATCACTGCAGGTTTTTGAAGCATCCTGTAGAATTCAATAGAGAATTATGTCTCTTCTCTAGATTTCGTTTATCCTATAAGAAGTATATTTCTGTAAATGTGTGACATCTCTAATCTATTGAAGTCAATGACAAAACTCCCATTGACTTCAGAAGGGCCAGCATTTTTAGAATTTCTATAGAAACTTATTACATTCTGATGGAATCCTATTGGTTTAATCCCTGCAAATTTTACCATAACAATAGTCCCTCAACTGGCATACCCATGTGCTCTCTGTCTTAATATATTTGATCTTAAGGTAACATATTTTGAAAGCCTGAAGAACATTAACATTAAATCTCTTAAAAAGTCCAGAGTAAGCAGCTTTTCTGATCCACATCTTTAACACGAGCCTCAGTGAATTCAGTTTTCACCACAGTCCATGTGGAACATAGTTGAGATATATTTTACATTCATTGAATGAATGGGGATTGATGCTAGATAGATCAGTAGGAGGAATGCAGCAAAATAATATGGAGCACTGAGGAACCCAATTCGTGTATCAACAGGAACTGGGAACACCAAGGAGGCAACATGCTCTGTCTTTGGGAGAGGGTTACATCTTCTATTGCTGTGCAATGGTCACATCAGTTAACTTTGGAATGCTTCTTTATGCACTTGTTTTAAAATTAAAAATATATTAACTTTTCATGGGTTTTGAACTTAACCTTTTATGAGAAACAAAAAAATTGTTGGTCTCATGGAGAAGAGACAGGTGATTTTCCCCTCGCTTCCCTCTCCTTTAGGCTACATCCACAGTACAAGCTATGTTGTGATTTCACCTGCTTCTGCGTGCATTTGTGCTCTCTCTTTCACACACACACTCACACAGCAGTATAGCCACAGTAACACAGGTAATGGCAGCAGAGACATGGCTTATTTATGCCATGTATGTACTCACCAGTTTCAAGCATATTGGTACTTGGCACAGCAAAGCTGCGTCTCTACTATTGCTCATGCTACCGTGGGTACGCTGCTACTTATACTCACGCTAGCATATATGTACAGAAGCAAGGGTGTCACACTCATAGCTCACAGTGTCGATGTAGCCTTAGCGTGTGATAAATCCAGGCATAACCTGCTCATGTAACATTTTTCACTTCACAGTCCCATTAAAAACTCAACACTTGCCAAAGAGTTACCAAGCATTTGTTTCCAATCTCATCTATCTACTGGGATGTGATATCATGCTCATAACTAGTGTATTTCAGACACTACAGGTTCTTCTCCTGAAGCCCCTCCCTTCACAAGAGTTGGGTCTTGGGTTCTTTTTTGTGACTGCTGCTTCCTCCACTAAAGGCGACTCCTCAAAGTTCCCAAGGTACAAGGAATGTTGCCCCTTGGGAAAGATGAATAATGCTACCACGGCTGGAAAGGAGTGTAAAACCCATGAAACAATGAAATACACCAACACCAATCCCAGCAAAGAAATAACACATCTAGATATAACAAAGGGGGATTTTTTGGGGACCAGGAAATTAGGATCTGGGAAAGGACAGTGTTAGGGTTAACTAAGTACTTAAACAGCAAACAAATTTCCCACCTCCCAACAATTACAACTCTTCCCAACCCCAGCCTCCCTCCCCAGCACCTTCCCAGGCAGCTGGTACACTGAGGATGAGTCTAGAAATGAGTACTGCAGTGCTATGAACATTGGTTAGCTTAAACAACAAAAAAGGGGAGGAGCATTCTCTTACAGAGTCTTCACACTTGGGTAGGGCAAGGTCTTCTCTTGGTTCCCTGGACTGGAGTCCTATGGAGGTCTCAGCTGGCTCTCAGTAGCCTGCACAGGGTCAGATCTCATCCAGTCTGGTCTCTGCAGGGCTGGAACTGCCTGACCCAGGCACTAGATCCCACAGCAGTTCAAAGACTCCCTTTGTGGGGAACAGGAATTAATCAGACATTCTCTGATCTATACTACTAACTCAAATTGATACTACTAACCCTAGTCTCTTTGTCTGAGTCAGGCTGTCCCATCCAACTGAGGTGGCCAAGCAGCACTAGCTGCTCATTGGCCCAGCAAGATGCCTGTCCCTATTACCCCAGGCAGCAGCCTCCTTTTTATCCTCAGCAGGAGTTTCTAGTTCATTCTATCCCTACCGCAGTCTCCATGTTTGCTGGGAAGTGATTTCAGAGAGCTCTTATAGCCATAATTATTGTAGTCCTTAGGAGTCCTGAGTCCCCTAGAGGCTAAGTCTAGAATTCCAGGTGCTGGCAAACTCCAAGTGGGGGGCTTGCATTTAAAGTGGGAAATAATTTTGGCAGCTCTGCTCTATTTGTAGAGGGAAAGTAGCAGAGATCTTTCTCCTTCAGAGAATCCATGTGGATTTTATAAGGTGGCTACTCATTCCCAGAATACTGGACATTCCAGCACTTCCAGGAATGGCATGGGACCATCTCTGCCAGCATGGGGGATGCCACCCTACCCCCAGCAGCCTGAGCTTCCACATATGGTGGAAGCGTTTTTAAAGCTAGAGCCAGATGAGTGGATTCCCTTCCAAGAGAGAGATGAATGCAAGAGGCCTTCTCTAAACAGCCTCCACTCTCTCCCCCCTCCTCCCCTCACTGGCCAGTAGACTCTGGAGAAGGAGAAAAGATAGAAAGCTCTTTCTCTGTGCCAGCATCTGGGCAGGAAAGGGCTTTTGTTTTGTTTTTTTTGTTTTCAGCCCTCTCAGGAATAATATACTAGTAGCAATCCTAGCATTTCTCCTTCCCCAGCTCAGTGTGTCTGGGGGAATGGGCTTCTCGCTAGGGATTGTCCCTAGACCTGGTTGTTAGGGATTTGTACTCTTATCTTTCATATCTGCCTCTGGCTAGTAGGTTTAGTCAACCAGCTAGTAGGGGTCTGGTTAATATCAAGCCCAGTTGTAAACCCTGTTCATATGTACACATGGGTTGCTCTTTTAGTGACTGTTTCTAAATACAAAACATTCTGCTTGGCTGAAATTAGAGTACTTTTTTTTTAATTAAAAAAAAAGATATCTACAATTGTGCAAAATTTAGCAGTATATAATGTGGCGGTAAAGCCTTATCCTGAGGTGAGGTATTTCCAAGCATAAATTCTTCTGTATTAAAATTAGAGTATACCACTTAGAATGCACATATATAGTCTTTTGCTGCAAATTTTATAAAGTGAAAAGCTGCATAGTAAGGTACCCTGTCCATAGTGGTACCTATGCTTTGTATATAATTAGATCACTTATATGAGAATCACTAAAATAAACAAATAAATAAAAATCTTAAGCAACTCTTAAAGTACTAATTAAAATGTCCTTTGCACCAACTCAATAAATCTTAGTTCACTTTCAAGTGGAACCTCATTAAGGCAAAGTCTTCCATACAAATTAGTCCTTCCAAATAGAACTACTGGCAATTATTAATGATGTTTCCATGTGAGTTATCATCTGCCAAGTTACAAAACTGAACAAATCAAATACAAACCATGCTAGATTATGTGTAGTCAATGGCTCTTTGTTTGTTTGTTTGGGTCATTGGCTCATTGCCTAATGAAATCTTGTTGTACATATGTGGCTTCAGGATTTAGTGGCTATATAATGAATGCATTTGTGTTGATTAGTATTTGGCAATATTTAAACAATACTTTAGGCATGCAAATATATAGAAAAGGGTACAAAATTCAATTTGCAATTCACATTTTAGGCAACTAATATCTTTATAACAGACTTTTTCAAAAAGACAAAATAAAATGGGCAATTAAGAGTAAATAAGCTTAAAACTAATGGGAAATGGAACGCGTATTAGTTGTCAAATAAAACATTTCAAATATAATAAAGAGAAGACTTTAATTCAATTAGGACCAAATTAGAGCAGAATTTGACCTTTAGACTTACCAATAGAATCAACATAATATTTTAAGTGCCAGTAATTAGTAACAAAGTATGAGCCATTAATTACATTTAGCATGATTTTTTTCATCCATACTATTATTTAAGATTAGATAAAATTTAAAACTAAACTACTCTGCATAGCAAAGCAATAGATCACACTATGAGGAATCTATTTTGAGTCTTATATGGCCCTTCACATCACTGGCAATGCAAATAGGCCATGTAGTTGGTTTGCACAATCAGTGATTCACGTAAGGCAGAGAGAATCCTTTGAAGGCATAAATTCCTATGCCAATGTAACGCTGACAGACCCCGGTTGTCAGTAGGCAAGATTGAACCGGAGACCTCCGGCACTCAGTGCATGAGCCTGTACTGCATACGCTAAAAGCTTGCTACCTGTTAACAAAGGCTGTAGAGCAGACTCATTTTATTTCTCTCTCTAAGCGGTCTCAGTGCCACTAGATGGGACAAAACACCACACACAGAAGGTGTGTGGGTTACACCAACTCCCCAAGCATAGGATTTAATGACAGCTGCACATAAAAGGGGATGGAACTTAGTAGGTCTGAGGGGAAAGGAACAGTCTTATCTCATTCTTCTTGCAAGCATGCTCTGATTCAGGTCCGGCTCCAGGCACTGGCCTAGGAATCAAGTGCTTGGGCTGGACAATTCAAAGGGGTGGCACGTCCGGGTCTTTGGCAGCAATTCGATGATGGGTCCCTCATTCTCTCTCTTCCTCTGTGAGCTGCCACCAAATTGCTGCTGAACAGGAAGAGAGGGAGGACCCGCTGCCAAACTGCTGCCGAAGAAGCAGCACAATTTAGCTGACACCAAAGTGCCACCGCTCGTTGTCTTTTTTTTAATTATTATTATTTTTATTTTTTTTGCCACTTGAGGTGTCAGAAAAGCTGGAGCTGGCCCGGCTCTGATTGTGCACTATTAGTCATTATTGTCATGGTTGTGTTTTGATCAAACAGACTGATGACCAAAATTGAAAGCTTCAAGAGTTACTAATTACAATAAATATCCCCAGAAAACAGGGTCAAGTATCTTCTCTGAGTCCTGGCTTACAAAGAATGCATCAGTTTGTGCCATTGTAGAATAATATTGTGGCAGGCTCCTTAAATGAGTGCTAACTACTTGTTGATGTATGAAACCATGGTGATCTACATGCAGAATTGTGGGGAACAAGGGGAGAGACATTCTGTTGATAAAACCCTTAGCAAGAACATTCCTATTTACGTTAAGGAGGAAGATAGGGTGTTAAGCAATTCTGCACTTTTATTTTGTTATTGCAAAGACAATTAATTATTGCAGCCTCATCCTAGTAGATGGCAGGGTTTGTGGGGTAATTGTACATGTCATGTATATAGAAGGTGACACTGTTAGAACACTAATAAAAATTATCCTTTGGAACTTGTAGCCTTACCAGTGTCCTTGATTTCATTCCAAGTAATGTCATTCTGTATTTTGTACTTTTTTTTTCTTAATTTGCAAGATTTGAAGCGGTATATGGGTTTTTGAGGCCAGTAGGAGTACGCTTTTCTTCAGGAGTGTACAATTCACAAATCGGGAATATTTTTCTCTATACATTAATGATCAGGAATTATAGCAGGCTGATTATGTAATAGTTTTTTATAATGTTAATATTGATATACATTTGCCAGTGTTTGTTTTTTATCAGCCTATTAGCTGATTTATCTGAGAGAAGGTTGTTACCAGATTTGCCCCTCACTTTGGGATATGCTCATTTGTTCAGGTTACTCTTCTGGGTGTGGGGTGGTTCTGTAATTCTATCAATGTGCTGCTTGTGTCACTTGTGTTTTCATATGGAGCTCTACTCCTCCCTTATGCAAGTCCTCTCCCAATGGAGCTATCCTGCAGGACCTAGGTTCCCCACGGCTGGGTTCCTCCAGCCCCAGAACCAGATGAACATACACACACATACACATATATACATACGTATATATATACCTAGAGAAAGTCTGAGCGGACCAGGCCATTCAGCACTTTCAGGCTGACTCACTTATATGTCCCTGGACTCAGTGAGCTGGGTTAAGCAGCACATTCAAGCTGCCACCCTTATGTGTCCCAGATTCACCACATTCCTATCCCCACTCTCACATCACAATTGTATGCGTAGTAACCTACTTGATGAGCAAACCCCACAGTATTTTGGGCACTGCAAGGATCTTTAGCTTAGGTAAAAGAAGCATTGCTGCAGGGTAAATGGGGGAAGCTAAAAACACAAAAGAGTAAAGTTCAGCAAGAGAGAGAAAAGCAACCAGCTTAACCATAAAAGCTATTTATTGAATAATAGTGATAACTACACAAGGAGGGCTAAACCAACATAATGTGCATTATTAAAGGTTAATACCTAAGGTAGAAAGGAAAACAGAGAGAGAGAAAGAAGAGGATCTCACTGCTCCTTGAAGCTTGAACTGATTGGAGTTCCCAGATGATGGTGGTAGCTCAGGGTCCTGAGTGCAGGAGACAGGCAGAGCCCCCAGCACAATCAGTCAGGAGATGGCGTTCCAGTGGAACAGATGCTGAGCTTGGGTCTATGTATCAGAACACTTACTGGAGGGTGAGTAGGGATTTTTGTAGAGAAAATACAATGGTTCAAGGGAGAACACTAGATTTGTTTATAGGTAAACTGATGATTCAAAGGTTTTCTTTAGGCTAATAGGAGCTGATCACTCTTGGCTATGGGTGGTGTTTTCTTCCAGGGAGCTCACAGTGCAAATAGGCTGCTTCAGTATTTTGGATATCAATCAAGGATTCATTACTAGAATTGGTCTGCTAACTGCTGAGCTGGATGTGTGCAGTGGTTCATTAACATCTGGAGCAGTGATCCCCCATGATGCAGTGCTTCCCAGCTTTTCTGGTCCCAGAGTTCAGTGCAGTTCTCTGTTCTCTATTCCGTATGCTAATGAGATGAATCCCTGTCCCCTCTTTCATGCAGATGAGGCTAGGAGAATTGTCTCTGTTCTCCATTCTGTATGCAAATGGAGATGTTTTAATCTTGTCATCCTTGTCAGGAGGGGTCTGGGTGTGTCTCCCACCATCCTTCACTGCTCTCTGCAAGCCTTTTCTCTGATCGGTTTTGGTGGTGGCAGGGGAGAGCTGTCTCTCAGGATTCAGACAGGCTAGTTACTGCATCCTGGTTCCCCAAAAACACAGAGCTGACTGGTATCAAGGTTGAGTTCATTTTTCTGTGAGTTACAGTAGCTGTTACAAGAGTTTAATAACAAGGTTTTTTATGTAGCTTCCAGTAGCTTTTCTGGTTAATTCTTGCATGGTGTCAAGTATGAGAGGGGTAGCCGTGTTAGTCTGGATGAAGTGGGTATTCACTCACGAAAGCTCATGCTCCAAAACTTCTGTTAGTCTATAAGGTGCCACAGGACTCTTTGCTGGTAAATTCTGTGGTTCCAGGAAATCACTTCTAGGTATTCAGAAAGCCTGGGGCATTACAATTCAGTACATACCTATCTGCATCTTTAACTGTCTAAATACCTTGGAAATCTAGTTCAAGTGTTTGTCATTTTGGAAATGGATTTTAGGCTCCTAAATTTGTATTTTTGAAAATTCAGTCCTTAGTTTACCTTTGGGGAGCCATGTAATCTGCATATTTTTATTGCTACCCCTATTCTCAATATCTCATCATCAATTCTTAAACTGTTGTTGTGTCTTGTCCAAGGTGAAGACCCTCTTCTGTGTTCCTTTTGTTAGTGTAACTCATGGGCAAAGCATCTGTTATTCGCAGTCAGGTCTCTCCTCTGACTTTGAAAACCCTTCTAGGATAGGATCCAAAGCAAATTAGAAACATTCAGACTCCTGTTCCCTCACTGTAGTGAGATTATTTGTATTGTCTCACACAAACCTTGCTGCAGCATAGAAGTCCGATTGTCTGTCTGTTTTTTGTTTCCTCCCCCACACCACCCCTGTTGTGTTTCTTATCAGTGCCAGGAAAACTCAGCCTTCCCCTTCTGGTTTTGTGCTCACCTAATTCAGACTTTTTTAAACAGATATGCAGCCAGGGATATTTATCATTGTGAAATCCTATAGAGATTCAATGCCTGGCTGCTTTAGATGGTGACTTTTTATAAGATCCATGAGGAATGAAGCCAGAGCCCAAAGTTAGGTGTAAATCTCACTTCTGGGTCAGCATGACATGAGCCCCTCTTCCAGCCACACAATTTAATGTTTAATGTGTAACTGCAAAACCTAGTTGTATTTCATCTTTTTCCATAACATTAATTTCTGAATCCTGATAGAATTTAACTGCTCAGTATTACAATACTAAACACACATATCCTTAAAGTACAGCACGGGAGAAAGACAGTCATAGGGTAGTAGGGACAAGTCTACTGCTTATACAATTAATACTGTCCTCTTGATTTATATATTTTCTTCACTAACAAACCATTTCACATCCTTCTTCTCTCCCAAAGTTATCTCTGTGTTAGGGCAACTGTTTTCCATTACAACTCACAAATCTGTTCCTTGGTCAGTATTTTAAAAAAAAAAAAAAAACCTAAGAGAAAGTCCCAGTTCATTCATTATTTTCTCCAAGATAAGAGGATATAATTGTACTGTGGTGTGGTGTGCATGATTTTAACAGTGTAACTTCCATTCTCTCCATTCTGAAGGAAAGCTCTGTGCAGCTTGAAGGCTTGTCCGTTTCACTAACAGAAGTGGGTCCAATGAAAGATATTACCTCACCCATCTTGTCTCTCTATAATTCCCCCCATTCATTAGCTAAGCCGGTCGCCCTTAAAACCTTCCCAATTTTTGCCTTTGATAATTGGGTTATTTCCCACTTCTCTATGCTCAGTGTGTGGAATCCCACAAATATTGCAGTAACATTATCTATTTCTGAAATGCAAAAATGACATATAAAGGGTGATACTTGTGGGTAAATGCCATCCCATTCCTCTCATATGTTATATATATTGATCTGCATCTTCTGAAATGTGCTAATACACATAAAAATAACTAAACGAATAAGTGAATAAATAAATTCACTAAAAGATATAGCTCTTCTTTCCTATGGTATCTAACCACATTTTTGGAATGTTCACTTAGTCTGTGTGATCTGCAGATTTGCAACTTTTGCTTTTTAGAAGCCTCATACAAATCATGAACATAATTCATTGTGTCTAGGAAAACTAACTGATTATTTAAAATTTCTCCTCTGTGACACCCCTCCGCCTTCAGAAAACGTCCCTCCTTGATTTCTTATATTTTAACAACTTCTTAGCCACAGGAGCCATTTTGTTGTTGTTAGAGTTTTACCCTCTGTGACCAGGCAGCCAGAACATGTCAAACTCTGTCAGATTTATTCTGTGTTCTCAAATGTGTCACATCCTCTCTGTCTGTTCTAGCAATTATGTTCTCACTGTATTTTGTCCTTAGTGATGTTAGTAAGGGAAAATATATTGTGTTTCTCATCCAATATTAATTTTCCTTCCTCAAACCGTGCTTTTAAAGCAAGTAGGTGAATCATAAGCGTTTGTGGATTCATTATGAGTTTTAATCCATCAGCTTACCAACTGTATCTATCCAGGTTTTTATATGGTTTGAGATACCTCTCTGAATTTAGCCTTTTGTAAACTTATTTAGTTAGCCATCAGAAATTCAGCTCTTTCCAATAGGTTAAAGTATGGCAGAGTGCTGCAGAATACTTTCACAGCCTTCACAATGATGGGTCCCATCCTAAAAATTTTTATGTCCATACTTAACTTTAAGTACATAAGAAGTCCCATTATTCACATGCTTAAAACTAAGCACGTGCATAAGTACTTACAGAATTGGAACCCTAATTATTAAAGCCAAGTTTTTCAAACTTAGGTTTTGAAAGTTAGGTGCCTATATCCATATTTAGGCACCTAAATAAGTGACTGATTTTAAGATGTACTGGGCACCTACAGTACTTATTAGTTGCAACTTCATTGACTCTAAATTACCTTACCCACAGTGTGCCAACTCAGGTCCATCTCTAAATAATATGTAAGCTTGATTTTTTCTTGTGGAGATAGAACATCAAATTCCTTGATATCTGTGGTGGTGGTGGGTTTTTTTTTGTTTTTTTTCCCCTAGACTACTGTAGCAGAGCGGCTAAAATTCCTGCTATTTGGGGACTTGTGATGAGTTGAAGAAAAAGCGTAACCAGCCACAGATCACAGGTCATACATAGGAGTACAAGGAAATACCAATTCACAGGGGCAGCACAGAACAAGACCTTTCAATCCCTTACAGCTTAAAAGATTTTAAGATCAATTTTAAATTTGACAGGAAGCCAATGCAAAGAAGGAATCACAACAAGAATAATTGATTAGGTTTATTTTGAGTTAAAAGTGTAAACAGCAGACATTTCCCTGGCTTGTATTCTATTCTATGTATTCTATGTAATGTATTCTATTACTGACAGTCTCATAATGTCTTAAACACACTGCATGGTCTACATTAATGTATTGCTTCTTCATGAGTGATTCATGGAGCTAAATTGTTCTTACTCACACTCCCATTTAGTATTTTGCTAAGAATAAAGGAATATTTAGTTTCAATATTTATAAAACTCAAGGTGAAATTTATAGAGTGTCTTTTGTCTGTAGTTCTGCAGTCCTCAATTTCTGTATGACGACATTGGGATGGAGAGAGATAATTACTTGCCAAAATTCACACTCTGAGGGTATGTCTACATCTACAATTTTGCAGCGCTGGTTGTTACAGCTGTATTAGTACAGCTGTATAGGGCCAGCGCTGCAGAGTGGCCACACTTACAGCAACCAGCGCTGCAAGTGGTGTTAGATGTGGCCACACTGCAGCGCTGTTGGGCGGCTTGCAGGGGGGTTCGGGGAACGCGAGAGCAAACTGCGGGGAAGGAGACCTGCTTGCAGAGGGGTTCGGGGAACGCGAGAGCACATCGCGGGGAAGCAGGTCTCCTTCCCCGCGGTGTGCTCTCGCGTTCCCCGAACCCCCCTGCAAGCAGGTCTCCTTTCCCGCGGTTTGCTCCGGTGTTCCCCGAACCCCCCCGCAAGCAGGTCTCCTTCCCCGCGGTTTGCTCTCGCGTTCCCCGAACCCCACCGCAAGCAGGTCTCCTTCCCCGCGGTGTGATTTCGCGTTCCCCGAACCCCCCCGCAAGCAGGTCTCCTTCCCCGCGGTTTGCTCCGGTGTTCCCCGAACCCCCCTGCAAACCGCGGGGAAGGAGCCCTGCTTGCGGGGGGGTTCGGGGAACGCGAGAGCACACCGCGGGGAAGGAGACCTGCTTGCGAGGGGGGTTCGGGGAACGCGAGAGCACACCGCGGGGAAGGAGACCTGCTTCCCCGCGGTTTGCTCTCGCGTTCCCCGAACCCCCCCTGCAAACCACGGGGAAGGAGACCTGTTGCGGGGGGGTTCGGGGAACGCGAGAGCAAACCGCGGGGAAGGATACCTGCTTGATTACCAGAGAGGCTTCCTCAGGTATGCTGGGATACCTGCTTATTCCACGGAAGTCAAGAAAATCGCTGGTGAGTGTCTACACCTGATGACCAGCGCTGGATCCTCTACACCCGAGGTTCGACCGGGTGTACGGCCAGCGCTGCAAACAGGGAGTTGCAGCGCTGGTAATGCCCTGCAGATGTGTACACCTCCTAAGTTGCAGCGCTGTAACCCCCTCACCAGCGCTGCAACTTTGTGGTGTAGACAAGGCCTGAGTCAGCTGCAGAGCAAGGAATAGAATGCAGGTCTCATGACCTCCAGTCTGGGGCCTTACTTATTGGTCTGTGTTGCCTCATCTAGACCAAAGTGTCTTTCCAGGAAGAAAATTCAAACCTGAAATACATAGAAGTTGAATTAAATGAAATTAAAAGTCTAGTAGCGTTGTCAATGAGAGAGATCAAATTAATTATGACAGATAGGGCTTGATCCTGTTGTCATTGAAATTAGTGGCCAAGATCCTATTAATCTTTATTTTTATAATCTTTATTTTATGTACATGCAAGACTACTGGACTTAAAACTCCAGAGAAGAGTGGTCCTTGTCTTCAGGGACCTACAAGTTCTTAAGAAATAATAGTGAACTTTTACCAAGAATAGTATTGCCACCTCCAGATATTCAAACATCACAAATCTGGCCCCAACAATCATGAGATGGGCCTAAAATTATAAGTATTCTCCCCTCCCCACCCAACCCCACCCCACCCCATAATACGTGGTGGGTTCATTTTTATTGACCTATTGGGTTTTGAGCTTTTTGTGTACCTGAGTCATTTTGGGGCTTTTCTTTGCAATCACAAGGGCAATAAACTTTGTTTTTAACTGAAAGCTGAGATTCTCACTTAATCAAAGAACTCAGGAATGGGGGCTTTAACAACACCACCAAATATTGTGAGATTTGTGGTAAAATTGTGTAAGTTGATAACGCTAAAAGAGATAATCTGTATTAATATAACCTTGTTCCTCCAGGCTAGGGCTTTGCACTGCTAATGTGTATATTGCTCTGTATGTTACACTCTTTACCTACAAGAAAAACAGCCTTGTCTTTTTTTAATGTAAAATCAGTTAGTAATTGTAACAGAGTCATTCTTAGATTTTAAAGCTGTGATCATCTAGTCTGACCCAAATAACACAGGCCATAGAACTTCCCTGAATTAACTCCTGCTGAATTATCCTTTCCCCTTATCTCCTGAGATATTCAGCACCTATCCTTCAAATAATGTTGCTGTGATTGGCTATCTGCCTTTCTATTGAAAAGCAGGGAGGAGAGTTTTGATTGCCAGCCCACTGAACAAAAGATCTATCTAAGGAACTTGTATGGCCCACATTTCCATAGCATGCCAGTGCCATCCTATCTTTAATGTATTTATCCTCAGAGTAGCCTAGTGAGAAAAGGAAGTACCCCTATCCCCATTTTGAAGACAGGGGCTGAGGCACAGAGACTAAGTTCCTGTCTGCATTAACTATGTCAATATAACTATTCTATACCAGCAAAACATTCTAGTGTGAACACATTGAAATCAGTATAAATGCACGTATACCAACTGGTTCATCCAATAGGCATAAGCTATACCAGTGAACTGCATTTACACTACACACACATTCTCTCTCTCTCTTTTATACGCACATGCCATATAGAACACAACTTTCATAGTTAACCTATTTATCAACTTTTCTTATATTAGAAGCAAGGATTAGTGTTGTGGTTTTGCTACATCTTCTTTAAAGGCCTTCACTTTTTCTTTAAAATGAACCCCCAAATTAATTAAGCAAGCCTAAGTTTAACTTATATATATATATGTCCAAGGTTTTAATAATAATAATAATAATAATAATAAATAATATAGGTCCGCTTTGACATGTTTGTTTCTTTCAGTGGACAAATTTGTTAGATATTGTGCCTGAAGATCCATTGTGAGTTGATGTTCATTTGTAGATCAGTGAGTGGGAGCCTGTGTGGCTTGTACACTCTTTGGACTTGTTTTGTGGATAAATACAGGACTTAAATTTCCAGTGCGGTCAGCCTGGCACTTTTCACAAAGTGAAATGGTTCTGCCATTTACTGAATCTTCTTCTGAATTCTGGATAATTTCAAAGGATTCAAAATAGATATAGAAATACTAAATTAAAAAAAAATAGTGATCCCAGCTGTGAAGTAATGAAAGCATGACTCAGTGTCAGCAATGATACTTGAAAAATAATTAGACTCAGTTTAGTAATATTCTAACTTGCTTAATAGGAGATAGGAAAATTAATGTAGCATTCAGAAACCTATCAAAATTAAAATATTTAAAATACTTATATGTTATGAGTCCACAGGGTGGGATAAGGTGACTGTTCAGTGATTTGCTGCATCATGATCGTATTACCTTAGAGAATGGTAGATAATATGATTGCTATGTTATGTTGGGTTTTTTAAAATTGTGTGGCCAGGCAGTAAAGGACAGCTATTTCCATGTGCATAGAAAAAATCCCACTCAAACTGTGTATTCATTATACTAGTGGCAGAAATCCATGCACACTGAAAAAAGAATTCACTTCAGTATGTTTGAAGTTCTTTATATTGTCTAAAGTAGATTTTTGCCTTGACTGTACATGTTCTTTGTAGAATTAAATGCATCAATGGTGTATGTTTGTAAGCATGGAGGGAAGTTGATTAGCAGACAAAAGTGACACAGAGGAGGTGATCTTTGTAACATCTGTGTGGTAGGGAGGTTATTAGTGCATAGCTGATTTTTGAGCTTTTGGGTAGCTGGGTTGTTTTTTTTTCCCTCTCTTTTTACTTTCCTCAGAATATTAAGGTATTAGTCTCCACCAGCAGCAGGATTAAAGACTTCATGGACTAACAGTCTGATACTGTTCACTGAGGAGCAGCTCTCTGTACAAGTAGACCTGTTGACTTCAGTAGGCCTTCTTGTGGAGTAAGTGTGGTAAAGGTTTCAGAACTTGGCTGCATGTTTGAATGTGGTAGTATTTGTGGCAGCACAATCACATTCCTAAGTATTCAAATCCAGAATTTCCCCCTATTATCTTTGAGCACAGGACTACTCTATCCATAGATATTACACTTTTTAGGATAGACAACTGTGACTAAGCACTAGAACAGGGGTGGGTAAACTTTTTGGCCAGAAGGCCACACCTGGGTAAGGAAATTGTATGGTGGGCCATGAATGCTCACAAAATTGAGGGTTGGGGTGCAGGAGGGAGTGAGAGTTCCAGCTGGGGGTGCGGGCTTTGTGGTGGGGCTGAGGATGAGGGTTTGCAGTGCAGGAGGGTGCTGCAGGCTGAGACCAAGGGGTTCAGAGGGCAGGAGGGGGATCAGGGCTGAGGCAGGGGGTTGGGGTATGGGAGAGGGTCAGGGGTGCAGGCTCCAGGCAGTGCTTACCTCAAGCAGCTCCTACAAGCTGCGGCATGTCCTGTCTCTGACTCCTAAATGGAGGCACAGCCAGGCAACTCTGCATGCTGCCCTGTCTGCAGGCACCACCCCTGTAGCTTCCATTGGGCATGGTTCCCAGCCAATGGGAGCTGCGGGAGTGGTGGTTGGGGCGGAGGCAGCGTGCGGAGCACCTTGACTGCCCCTACATGTAGCGGTTGGGGAGGACATTCCACTGCTTCCAGGAGCTGCATGGAGCAAGCCCCCGACCCTGCTCCCTGGCAGGAGGTTGAGGGCTGTATTGAAATGTCTGAAGGGCCGGGTGAAGCCCCCAGTCTGTAGTTTGCCCACCTCTGCACTAGAATATAGACTACTCTCTTTCCCTATATCCGTACCTAATCACAGACTAAACTCACACTCTTCGTATTTTCAAGATCAGAGCTTCAGTTGGTGTAAACGTTCAGAGCACTACTGAAGTAATTTTCTAAATCTTCTGGGGCCAGATTCTTAGCTAATATAAATGGGCGTAGCATCACTGAAGTTGGTTTCCAAAACATGTAGATTTTAAACTTGAAGAAGCAGTGTGTTATAAAACTCTACCTGGGAGGGCCTCTTAAAGGTTATTGAAACGTCTCACTGATGTGTAATATGCATCATAAAGCAACTGCTAGTGCTAGCAACCGTTTGTACAGTGTCAGTATTTAAAAACTGAAGAAAGCTTTATAAATAAACTGGGTGAACAGAATACACAGATAATTTGGAATGCAGAGGAGCCCTAATAGTATCCATGTGTTTTTATGCCACTTAATCACCTGGGGGCTGACACTCACTATATAGCTAGTGATAAATGTCAGTAGAGAGTGTGTTTAATGCAAGAGGCAGGTCCAGCTTGCTCAGCTATATAAACAATGGCAAATGAAAAGTATGTCTTAAAAAGTGTGAGATAAAAAGACAAACAGTGAAAAGCTACAGAATCTTACCAGGAACAAAAAGGGAATATTATAGCCTGGAAACTGCTCCTATAGTAGCTCTGAGTAGGTTACACTGGAGGTTAGAGATGTTACCTCTGCATCTTTTAGCGTGTAGGACATCTGTGATTTTTAGGAAGATATATAGAAAGAGAAATTGTAGGATCTATTGCCAGTTTGTTTTACGAGGATTATCACTGTGAAGCTGGACAATTAGACATGGTACCAGCCTGACATGAACATGATGACAAAGAGAGATGATTGAGGGCAAGTTGGATTGATTTCAATAACTGAGAAACCACCTTTTATAGTATTAAGAAAGCTAAGTAGGAAGATGTGTAATTCTGCCATGTGGATTCAATGTTGTTGCCAATTGGGAGCAACAACATGCAGCACTGGTACCTAAAGACTAAATAATACCCACTAGAAGCAAGTCAGTAACAATTTTATATTTTAAAATAAATGTGCCCAGGCCTAAACTGAGTGCCCTCATCTTTATTTGCTTTGCACAGAGCTAATGTACTTTGACTAAAATTCAGTTGTACATTCTTTGGGACAAGTATTATCTTTTACTTCATCTATTTAGTCACTAGCACAATGTGGCCTTTATTTAGTTGCTAGGAGCTACAATAATTGCACACACGATGTGTCCTTTCTAACCCCATTCCCGCGTTATTGTTTGTTACCTTCGCAAGTCAAACAATGTCTGAACTGAGATGACAAGGTCTCTGAGGCCTAGAATATGTCTTTTTTGTTGTTTCTGTGAAGCATCTTGCACAAGCTTAGGTGCAGTAAAATTAGTAATAATTAATAATAAGAGAAAAGCTGATGTGTGATTAGGTTTTAAGAAAAGTACTGAGGATTATGGAATGGGCTCACCGGCATAGGATTAAGCACCACTATTCACACTAATTGCTTTTGGCTATATCTTCAGGAATACAAAACTATATAAGAAAACAGGCTAGAATATTTTGCAAGTGGTGCACAGCTTGTAAACAAATTGAATAAGTCTCCAGCACTCCTCCAGGTTTATCATAGAGCAGAATTGCAAAGAAAGATCACGTTAAATACCAATCTGTTTTATTTTGCATGAGCACTTCAGCATTTGCTTTCTTTAGATGTTTGTACAACTAAACACGAAAACAATTTCTCATTTTGAGAGTCTTGCAAATTAAGAATGCTTGTTTGGAGTTGTCACAGGCTTGTATTGAAAGAAGTAAATAATCAACAACACAGGGCTTTTTAGAAGAAAGAATAATCAAGGAAGTTTGTTACACTATTCTGTTAATTCAGCTAGCAAACAGAATTTCTTATACAGTTGCCTCACATTCTGATATTTGCAAAGTTCATGAAAGAAGATTATTGGTGAGATTTCTTTATCTAAACAGCTAATGGAGTATAATCCCATCTCCTTTATATTCATGTATAAATAGTAGTAGCATCTGTGCACACCATTTGGAGAGTATTGAACTTTCTGAATGGTGCATTTGTAATGTTAAGCAATTAAACTAAATATCCTTTCGAATTCACTATTCACAGGAGAATGCAAAATTACATACTGTAATTAGAATTTTAAAAGGGCTTAAGAATTCTGGACCCACCACCTTTACTCACCCATGGAATGTGACAAGGACCCTGCACGTGTTAAATATACTGCTCAATGCACATCATTCCACTACTGTCTAGAAAAGCCTAGTATATGATGGAATTTATTTCTTTTCATTGACTTTGCTTTTAAAGAGAAAATTCCTCACACTCTCACAAGCTACAGTAAAAAAAATTGAAATTTGAAACATTCAAAATTTAATTACTGTTAGCACCTTAATTCTGGTCCCTTTTCTTGTATGCATTATGATAGTCTTTAATGACACAATCACATATTATTTCTCCTCATCCATTCAAGACTTGACTGAGGAGCTTTTAAGCCACAGATCTACATAGTGGGATAATAAGGAGACACATAACCCCTGGAAGAGCAAAGGAAAAATTGTGCATCAGAGAATTAGGAGGCTAGTGGTATCCTCAATTTAGAAGTGAGTAACAGGCACAGGGAAGTAAACTGACTTGTCTACTTACACAGAAAATCTATGGCAGAGGAAAGAATTAGAACTCAGATGTCTTGAGGTCCGGTTCAATGTTTTAATCACTAAACCATCCTTCCTTTTCCTGTCGACTCCAGCTCATTCATAGTGCAGCATTTAAATTATGCTAGACACAGGCCTCATCATTAAACACAACACAACATCTAAATAAAACTCCCTATCTGAAGTATCCAGAGAGTTAAGGCTAAGCAGACAGCCTTATTATTGTCGATATGACTTCTGAGTTATTCTTAACACACACACACACACACACACACATATATATATATATACGTTACTTACTAAAATATATATATGAGAGCATGTATAAATATTTTAAAACACTCCACAGTCATAAAATTCAAATGTTTGGTTCTTTAGCATGCTCACTTATATTTCAAGTAGCTATTTCTTGCAAAGTGTATCATATATAATAAAGTTTTCAGTAACACAATTCATATTCATCATTTCTGTTTCTTTGGTTAGTTGGCTTGAAAACAATTCTTATTAAATGTATGATATAATGATATAATATAAATAAATCCTTCTTATTTTCAAAAATCCATGCCAATAAATTCCCCATAGTGCTATTCCAACAATATCTATTTCCAGTAATAGCAAGCTTATTTAATTTGGAAAGACATGCACAATCCAGTTACAGCCAATATGCCAGAACTAGTTGATTTTTAAACCAGTCCATATATCCCAGTCCCTCCAATATTTGGTGTGTAGAATCTGTTTTCTAAGACTTCTGCTGGAAAGCTTAGCCACTTTTCTCTCATAGATATTGTTTTCCACCATAAAATACTCTCTCAGGTGAAACCTATCAAATGTATGTTGTTGTTTTTTACTTTCCCTTGAGTTCTTCAGTTTTGCAACCTAAAACTTTCACTTCTGATGTGTTACATTGTATTCTAAGATTTTTATGCAGTATTTGAATAGCATACTTTCAGATATCCTATCTTTCCTCACATTTCAATAAAATGTGCACCCAGGCACATTCCAATTTGGTCCACTTTAAATCTGCTTTTTATAGTTAATAAAATTTGTTTTCTGTATTATTAAACCTAGTTACTGTAATTTCTAATGGGGTTGGGGTGAAGAAGTGTGCACACCTCTCTCCACATAGAGGGAGGGGGCAAATTTCGTAATAAATCTTTGGGTCAGCATTCCAAGGGAGGTGGACATCTTAGTGCAGGAGAAAGGACCTTAAACTGAGTCTTCCTAGAGCTGATCTGCCTGTGTGTGTGTTAGTGGAGCTTTTAAGAGCCTGACTCAGCAAAACAAGTTAAAAGGGGCCCATGTTAGCAGAACAGGTAGACTCAGTGGTCCCTCAGCACATCAGGTGGCTTTTGTTGACCTGAATTTGATGGGTTAGTTTTTATGGCTCGCTACTGAATGCATCTGACCAGAAGATTTATAGGTTCTTGTCCAATTCAGAGTACAGAGTTCAAGAACTCAGAGAATTCTATATCGGGAGAGGACTCTCAGGATGCTTGGCAAGAACACGTACACTGAGAACAATACCAAATTGATAAAAATTTTGTTGAAATTAACATAAAATAAGAAATGCAATGAAACCTATAACTGAAAAACAGTAAAAGAATTCCAAAACTCCTGCTGGTAACGTTTCTATTATAAGTACCTTAACCTAACATACTCACACTCTTCCTTGAGGACCCAGTAATACGAGATGAAGGACCAGCCTCACTCCTGACATGCCCGATTACATGATGGTGCTGGCTTCCCCAGTGGTTAAGAATGTTAAGCAGTTATACCATACTATGCAAGCTGAGCTGATGGTGTGATAGAAAGATAGATAGATAAAAAGATCTAAGAAGTAGAACTTAGTTAAAGAGCTTTAAGAAGAAACTTAAAAAGAAGTCTAAGAAGACACTAATAAGAAGTTTAAGAGTTTAAGAAGATAAAAGAGCTCTCTTACAAGGTATTTTATAGAATCCTGACCTATGTAATTCAGGCCCAATCTACTATACCCAAATCTTATTTCTGTACCCTAAGAAATTTATGAGTACCCTTCTCCCATAGATTAGTGGATTATGACACTTATTTTCTAAATATATTAATATATTAAAAAGGATTATCTGACTCCAAAACTACCAACCTAGGCTCTGTTGATGACCTACAACTGGTTGTAGATGCCAGATAAATCTGTGATGTGATGTGGATAGTTCCTCTCTTTGGTTCCCTAAAGTTCAGGGACCATTCTTATCTGTGCCAAAGGTTGCCAGCTTTTATAGTGACAGGTTTATAACTGATTATACTTTTTGCTATACAGCAGATTTTGCCGGATATTACAGGCTGGTAGGCTTCTTCCATTTCAACATTTCAGCAAAATTTATTCTTATGAAACACATGCCTCAACACATCCTAAATTCCAAGGAATTAATACTGATAAAATATAATAATAAAATGGATTAATTTCAGAAAAAGAAACATATCAATTGATACTGCTGGCTGGATTAGTAGGGATACAATAGCTAGCAAAATAATCCTATGGGGCATAACCTATCACAATAAGGACATCACTTAAGTGACAAAAATGGCATACAAACTTCTTTTTCATTATTCACAGTTTAGTTGAGAAATATTAGCTATAACATGATCAGAATTTAAAAAGTTGAAAGATAGTCATAATTTGACTAAGGAGTCTTCTAATTAAGACTTTGATTCTGCAAAAATGTATATGAGTATCTTCATACTTGTAAGTATTTCGACTGAGTAATAAAGGATTAATCACTATAGACCACCGGGATCTGATTTGGATATGGATAGAGACCTCTTTAATGTCTTTAATGAAGTAAACACAAAGGGGAAATGTGTGATTATGGGAGACTTCAACTTCCCGGATATAGACTGGAGGACGAGTGCTTGCAAGAATAATAGGGGTCAGATTTTTCTGGATGTGATAGCGGATGGATTTCTTCATCAAGTAGTTGAAGTACCTACGAGAGGGGATGCCATTTTAGATTTGGTTTTGGTGAGCAGTGAGGACCTCGTAGAAGAAATGGTGGTAGGGGACAACCTTGGTTCGAGTGATCATGAGCTGATTCAGTTCAAACTAGATGGAAGGATAAACAAATGTAGATCTGGGATTAGGGTTTTCGACTTCTCGAGGGCTAATTTTAAAGAGTTAAGGAAATTAGTTAGGGAAGTGGATTGGACGGAGGAACTTGTGGATTTAAATGCGGAGAAGGCCTGGAATTACTTTAAGTCGCAGCTGCGGAAATTGTCGGAAGCCTGCATCCCAAGAAAGGGGAAAAAAAACATGGGCAGGAGTTGTAGGCCAAGCTGGATGAGCAAGCAACTCAGAGAGGGGATTAGGAAAAAGCAGAAAGTTTACAGGGAGTGGAAGAAAGGCGGGATTAGCAAGGGAAGCTACCTTGGTGAGGTCAGAACATGTAGGGATAAAGTGAGGAAGGCTAAAAGCCGCATTGAACTGGACCTTGCAAAGGGAATCAAAACCAATAGTAAAAGGTTCTACAGCCACATAAATAAGAAGAAAACAAAGAAAGAAGAAGTGGGGCCGCTATACACTGAGGATGGAATGGAGGTTAAGGATAACCTAGGCATGGCCCAATATCTAAATAAATACTTTGCCTCAGTTTTTAATAAGACTAGTAAGGAGTTTAGCGATGATGGAGGGATGATAAACGGGAATGTGGATATGGAGGTGGATATTACCGCAACTGAGGTAGAGGCCAAACTGAACAGCTTAATGGGACAAAATCGGAGGGCCCGGACAATCTCCATCCGAGGATATTAAAGGAACTGGCGCGTGAAATTGCGAGCCCGTTAGCGAGAATTTTTAAGCAATCGATAAACTCGGGGGTTGTGCCGTACGACTGGAGAATTGCTAATGTAGCTCCTATTTTTAAGAAAGGGAATAAAAGTGATCCGGGTAATTATAGGCCTGTTAGCTTGACGTCTGCAGTATGTAAGGTCTTGGAAAAAATTTTAAGGGAGAAAGTAGTTAAGGACATAGAGGTCAATGGTAATTGGGACGAATTGCAACATGGATTTACTAAAGGTAGATCGTGCCAAACCAATCTGATCTCCTTCTTTGAGAAGGTGACAGATTACTTAGATAAAGGAAATGCGGTAGATCTAATTTACCTCGATTTCAGTAAGGCGTTTGACACGGTTCCACATGGGGAACTGTTAGTTAAATTGGAAAAGATGGGGATGAATATGAAAGTTGTAAGGTGGATAAGGAACTGGTTAAAGGGGAGACTCCAGCAGGTCGTATTGAAGGGTGAACTGTCAGGCTGGAAGGAGGTTACTAGTGGAGTCCCTCAAGGTTCGGTTTTGGGACCGATCTTATTTAACCTTTTTATTACTGACCTTGGCACAAAGAGCGGGAATGTGCTAATAAAGCTTGCGGATGACACAAAGCTGAGGGGTATTGCTAACACGGAGAAGGACAGGGATACTATTCAGGAAGATCTGGACCACCTTGTAAACTGGAGTAATAGTAATAGGATGAAATACAATAGTGAAAAGTGCAAGGTCATGCACTTAGGGATTAATAATAAGAATTTTAGATATACGTTGGGGACGCATCAGTTGGAAGCGACAGAGGAGGAGAAGGACCTTGGATGACTATGAGCCGCCAATGTGATATGGCTGTTAAAAAAACAAATGCGATTTTAGGATGCATCAGGCGAGGTACTTCCAGCAAGGATAAGGAGATGTTAGTACCGTTATATAAGGCGCTGGTGAGACCCCATCTGGAATATTGTGTGCAGTTCTGGTGTCCCATGTTCAAGAAGGATGAATTCAAACTGGAACAGGTCCAGAGACGGGCTACTAGGATGATCCGAGGAATGGAAAACCTGCCTTATGAAAGGAGACTCAAAGAGCTTGGCTTGTTTAGCCTGGCCAAAAGAAGGCTGCGGGGGGATATGCTTGCTCTATATAAATATATCAGGGGGGTTAACGTTAGGGAGGGAGATGAATTATTTAAGTTTAGTACTAATGTAGGCATGAGGACGAATGGGTACAAACTGGATATTAGGAAGTTTAGACTTGAAATTAGACGAAGGTTTCTAACCATTAGGGGAGTGAAGTTCTGGAACAGCCTTCCGAGGGAAGTAGTGGGGGCAAAAGACTTATCTGGCTTTAAGACTAAGCTTGATAAGTATATGGAGGGGATGTTATGATAGGATAGTTTAATTTGGGCAACTGATCTTGGATTATCACCAGATAAGTCTGCTCAATGGTCTGCGGGGAGATGTTGGATGGGATGGGAACTGAGTTACTGCAGAGAATTCCTTCTTGGGTGCTGGCTGGTGAGTCTTGCCCACATGCTCAGGGTTTAGCTGATCGCCATATTTGGGGTCGGGAAGGAATTTTCCTCCAGGGCGGATTGGCAGGGGCCCTGGAGGTTTTTTGCCTTCCTCTGCAGCGTGGGGCATGGGTCGCTTGCTGGTGGATTCTCTGCAGCTTGAGGTCTTCAAACCAATTTTGAGGATTTCAATAACTCAGTCCTGGGTTAGGGGTTGTTATAAAAGTGGATGGGTAGGGTTCTGTGGCCTGCCTTGTGCAGGAGGTCAGACTAGATGATCATATTGGTCCTTTCTGACCTATGAGTCTATGAGTCTATGTAAGGGTTTGCAATATCCAAAACCCAATGAGGTCAATGAGAGTTTTCCATTGGCTTCAATGGGCTTAGGATCAAGCCCTAAATCAATATCCAAGAGTAATCACGCTTGGTTACTTGGCCTATTTCATCCTTTCATGTACAAAATTCAATAAAAGTATATTCATTGTCATTAATGTTGAAGTGAAACTGAATGAAAGACTATAAATGTGACTTCCATTCAGAAGAACATTTTCTAATGCAAATTTCTCCTTTGTATCTCTACAGTGCAAAGGTGATTTTCTTTTTATATTGACTGATTATGTTAATAGGGTTGGAGCTTGCAAGCTTTATTTTGTTCCCATTTGTGGCGGTGGTGCTTGCAGTGTAAAATTATATTTTTGTAAAAATGTGACCTATTGAAAGCTTTCTATTTATTTTTCAGTGGAAGACTTATTTCTCCACTGCAACTATCTCTGAGGGTTTAAATTATAAAATAGAAAGCATTTCTGCAGCATCTGATACCTTTCTTGTGATGCTACATACTGTTCTAGAAGTTATTAGAAGAATAAGATTATGAATCCCTACGTAGTTTCCAAAATGCATTTCTTGAAGGAGAAAATTTATCTGGTCCCCTCCACCTCCACTTCTTTGCCATGGAGTGTACTAGTAGAAAAAGAATTAGTGGAATTCTGCAGTCCTATGGGGCAGGGGAGAAAAATGTTATGCCAAGACCAGAGCTCCATGTGTAGTAGCATGCAGGGATTTAAGCATGGTTGGACCTGGGATCTGCTTCTATGTAGATCCCTGTCATTCTAAACTCTTTTCCCTCACACTGAATATTTTAACAAATATGATTCCTTCTGACAATGTCTCTCCCCATAGCTATTCAAAGTAGACCCTGGCAAAATTGACATGGCTAAGTAGTTTTGTGTATATGGCATAGTGTATAAAAGAATATGCACCTATAAATTTAGTCAAAGAGTTTGTGCATCTAATGAAAGGTCTTTTTATTTAGTCAAATCCTACCTTTCAGATGCAAAGGGCTTAGATCAGAGTGCAGTAGAGTTGGGATGTGTGGCTGAGGGTGGGCTCTCGAAGTAGAGGAAAATTGCATTATCTTGCTGTGGAGCAAGTTCTTGAGCAACTCTGTGCAAAACCACAAAGGGTTTATTGGGGAGGCATAGGTCAGGGAGAGGCAGTGAGCTAGTCAGTAGACCTGACTACAAAACCCAGAAACAATTCTTCACCGTTGTGTGGGGGGGCTATAAGGGGCTGGAACAAACAAAATGAAGTATCACTAGTGACTGCAACTTCACTGCTGGTGCTCAGTACCCTGATGGACAGGATTCTTTCCCCCTCTCAAGTCCTATGGAGCTTTCCAGCACACAGCCCAGTTACCCAGTCTGTGCAGTGAGGACAGGATTTGCCCTTAAAAACAGAAAGTAAATGCCACCACTCTAAATTCATTGAGTTAGATTTGTTTATCTCAATTATGTGACTGTATTTCTAAGTTAAGTTAAATGAATTCAGTAGAGTCCAGTATTACTCCATTGTAAATGAGAACAGAATTTCCTTCATTTTATTTATCAAATTCTGTTTGATAAATACATTATTTAAAAATTCTGTTTATGTTTTGAAAGTTTTGTGTCCTAAACTGCAGTACAGTTTATGGATAAGGTTCATTGCATTGGACATTGACACACTTAATTAAAAATATATCCCTTAACTAAAACTAATTCAAATTCTTATGTCTTGAACAGAGATTTTACTCAATAAAATATTTAAAGTCCTTCAAAAATGTTTCCCTAAAAAAGTGTATATTTAATAAACAACCTTTAGCATCTCTTCTTCTCAGTAAAATGTATTCTTTGAGTTCTCAGGAGTTTATTGGAACCTCTCTGCAAAATTAATCATCTTTGATTTATTAATCTCAGCTAAAATCATGTTTACATTTTCTTTCCTTTTCAATCAATTTGTATCATATTTTTTCTACAGTCATTAAATTTTGATGAACTCAATTGCCTCTCTGTTTCCAACAAATAAAAATTATACTTTAAATAGAATTCTTGCACTCTGTGAAATCCTCATACTGATTGAGATAACAGAAATAGCTATCAATTATTTTATAATTTCCTATTAACATAACATACTGATTTTACTCTTGTCATTCACTGAGTGTATTAATATTAATTCATGGACTTTTTTAAGTTACTAAGTCACAACAAAACTACCACTTTCATTTCTTTAAGATTAGTTCAATTGAAGCAAACTTATTTCTCATTTTTTTTCTCTCTAGTAATATTACACTTTCCACTGGTAATCTGTAAAATTATTAAAATGTTCACACTCAAGCACAGTTGTAGCTGGGTTAATTCCCCCAAACTTCCTATTCACTCTCCTTCACAGCAGCCTGCAAACTGCAGTGTATATTGTTTTTACTGAGTTCATCAAATACCCCACTTCTTCCACAAAAATTCTACGAGTTCAAAACACACACACAAAAATTCCAAACACTGAATGTAGTATACAGAACATGGAAATGAATAGGGCTTGCTGGTAAACAAAAATTGTTTCATAAACAAATTCAGAGTTTCAGCATTTGGTTCTCTTCTGCATCGTGATGAAACCAAAGCCTTCTGAAATGTTCAAAAAAAGAAAAAGCTCCTCCCCCAAATAGCCAACAGCCCAGTGGTTAGGGAACTCACAGGAGATGTAGGAGACCCTGGTTCAAGTTTTGCTTTGTTTGAATCAGTGATCTAACCAGTGGGATGTTCTAAGATGGATGGCTGTTTCTGTCTGGGTTTGACCAGAAGTTTCATCCTGGACCTGAGAAACCTGACTAACATTTCTGTGAAAAGTTTTGATTTTGATCAATGGGCATTTTCAGATGAAAAAACATTTCACTGCAAAATTCCCAACCAGCTCTACAAATTAATTATTAAGGGATCAATTCCAACAACAATATAAAGTATAATTATCCAACTTCTTCAGCCATCCAAAACCACTTTGATATTAAGATTTAGAGAGAGGCACATGTTGGCTTTATTATTATTATTATTTATTATTTATTAATATTTGAAGCTGTCTGGCTAGCTCTTACTTTTAGAATTCTGACCACCCTATTCTTTCTTTATAGAGTTGCTGCCAAGGCTGATTCCCCACTCTGGCACTTTGCAGAAGATGGGGGCCCACAAGGACTCTAAAAATTAATACTGTCCACTCCAGGCTGGTGTTAAACTCCCAAGGTTACAGCTTTACTCTGAGCTTGTATGGGTAGATGCTGCCACTACCCAAGTGCAGAACCCCTTTGAGAGCCCAGGAAGGCACACTTGGGAATTCCTTCCTATGGGGTACCCTCATGCCCTCTCACGTCCCCTCCAGGGAAGAGCTGAGAAAGAAAAAAAGGGAAATCAGCTGTTGCCACCAGCTGTGCACAACGTGCACAAACCTCTTAAAACACAAAAATCCAATTCTGTTCTTAAAAAAGGTAAATTTTATTAATAAAAAAAGAAAATACAGTTGGGAATTTAAGCATTTGCTAGATTAAAAAAAAAAAACCTACAAGGATTAAGCATCAAGAATAACTTTCTTGAGGTCTATCTTAAAGTTTACAAGCAAAACAAAAGCATCTGGGATTAGCACAGAGTAGTCCACAAGCCATAAAGAAATAAAAAGAGATAAACCTAATCATGTTTTTCTAGACATTTCCTGATCTACTTACACATCTGGGGTTTCAAATGAGTAGTTTCTAGGTATGATACCAATGATTTTTCATACCTGGCCCCAAGCTTCTTACAGCATAGCTGAAGCCCTGTCTGACTCTCCCCGCAGAGCCGACAGATAGATAAAAGGGGAGTCTTGTTTCAATTTTAAAAAGTTCTAGCCTTCCCATTGGTTCTTTTGGCCTGGTGCCCACTTACTTTTTTTTACCTAAGCATAGCAGTGAGGCTTTTTATAGGTAGAACAATTAGAGAACAGCTACTAAGAGGGATTTTATAGCTGCTGGCTGGCTGGGTGTCCATAAAAGAGAGCTACCCCACTTTATCATAGGTGTCATGCACATGTATCTTGGAATCCCAAAATTTGTAGACTCTTTTCTTCTCCAAAAAAGTTCCAATACATTACTGAACATTTCAAATAAAAGAGTTTAAAAGTGATGTGTACTATGCAAAGATGTTTCTTATGTTTCTAAGCTGTGTTAGGCCATGCTTTAAACATTAAGAGCCAAATTCTGATATCAGTGGGGCTACTTGTGAAATGATGTGCTATCCAATATAAGGGTATTCAAATTTGTCCTTAAGTATAATGTTAACTTTTAACTAATGATTAGGCCTAGCCCTTGGCACTGGGCTGAATTTTGCCTCGAATAGGTAAGCAAATCCTGAGAAGACCAAGTATAGAGTCTAATAACGAGAAAAAGTTTTCCCAAATCATATTTTACCCTAGTCTTACTTGTCCCACAAAGCCCCTGTCACAGGCTGTCTGGCCTTTTAAGGAATTTTGGGGTAAGCCTTGTCTATGATGTAGTAGTTGCCCCCCGGTTGATCCTCATCTGGTAGCTTAATTATCATTAATGAGCCCAGCTGTGAAAGACTCAGGGAGAACTACACAGAGGAAGGAGAACTCAGAAGGAGAAGACCCAGGAGAGAGAAACAAGGGAAGTTCCCTCTCTCTCTAGGAAGGGTGTGGTGCAGTCAAGCTGGAGAGAACCACAAGGAGCAGGTAGTTCCTGTGGGAAGCACTGAGATAAGATTTGTAAGAAGCAGGGATGTCCTTTGTAGAAGCTGCCTGAGTCCCCATGGAGGGGAGGCAGTGGGGAAGCCTGCTAAGAAAAAGGGAAAAAATCTTAGGAGACTGTGCTCAGCCAAAGAAACAAAGAAGGAACTATGGCATACTTACAACAAGGGACGGAGAAGGGAACTCCAAAGAGGAGTCAAAAATTATTGTTTGGCTGTTTATTTGGATTGTTTAGCTAAGGGCCAATGCTAGCACAAGAACAAATGAATATCAACTGGCCATCTATAAATTTAGGTTTGAAATTAGATAAAGGTTTCTTGCCATCAGAGGAGTAAAATTCTGGTACAGCCTTCCAAGGGAAGTAGTAGGGGGCAAAAAACCTAACTTGATTCAAGACTGATCTTGATAAGTTGGAGTGGTGTGACAAAACTGCCTACAATTTTATGTAGTTGATCTGTGACTGCTAGCAGCAAATATCTCCAACAGTCAGTGATGGGACACTGGATGGGATAGGCTCTGAGTTACTACAGTGAATTCTCTCCCAGCTGTCTAGTTGGTGAGCCTTGTCCATATGCTCGGAGTCTAACTTGTTGCCATGTTTGGGGTTGGGAGGGAGTTTTCCCCTGCATGATATTGGCAGAGACCCTGGGATTTTTAACCTTTGTCTGCAGCATGGGGCATGCGTCACTTGCAGGTTTAAACTAGAACAAATGGACTATTATTTGTAACTTTAAGTTTTTAAATCAAGATTTGAGGACTTCAGTAACTCAGCCAGAGATTACGGGTCTAATACAGATTAGATGATCATGATGGTACCTTCTGGCCTTAAAAATCTATGAGTCTATGAATATATGTGTTTAAAAAAAGCTTTCACTTTGACTAGGGCATTCATTGCTGGCATAGTTGGAAGCCCTGGAAATAATACCTCATTACAGCAAATTGAAAAGTGCTTCATGAGTTCCTTCATGAAGCTCTACGTTGTTCATGATCTCCACATGTTGGATGTTTGCTTTCATTTTAAATGAAATGTATATAGCCTGCAAGAAAAAAAAATGTAGCGAAGGGTTGCAAACCAGACAGGATGAGCAAATATTTCAAACAAGTGATTAAGAGAAAGCAGAAAGGCTACAAAGAATGGAAGATGGAATCAGCAAGGAAAGCCACGTCCTGGAGGTCAGAAAGTGTAGGGATAAAGTGAGAAAGGCCAAAAGCCAAGCAGAGTTGAACCTTATAAAGGGAATTAAAACCAATAGTAAAAGGTTCTATAGCCATATAAATAGGAAGAAAACAAGGAAAGAAGAAGTGGAACCACTAAGCACTGAGGATGGGTGGAGATTAAAGATAATCTAGGCATAGCCCAATAGCTAAGCAAATATTTGCCTCAGTTTTAAATGGGGCTAACGAAGAGCTTGGGAATAGTAGCTGGGTGGCTAATGAGAACAAAGATATGAAAGAAGAAATTACCTCATCTAGGGTGGAAGTCAAACTCAAACACCTTCATGGGACTAAATCAGGGGGCCTGGGTAGTCTCCATCCAAGAACATTTATGGAACTGGCTCATGAAATTGCAAGCCCAATAGCAAGGATTTTTAATGAGTCTGTAAACTCTGGAGTCATATTCTATGATTGGAGAATTGCTAATATAGTTCCTATTTTTAAGAAAGGAAGGAAAAAGTGACCCAGGAACCTACAGGCCTATTAGTTTGAGCTCAATTTTATGCAAGGTCTTAGAACAGATTTTGAAAGAGAGTGTAGTTAAGGACATAAAGCTAAGCAGTAAGTGAAATAAAATACAGCATGGTTTTACAAAAGGTAGATCATGCCAGACCAAGCTGATCTCTTTCTTTGAGATGATAACTGGATTTCTAGACAAGGGAAATACTGTAGAGCTAATCTGCCTGGATTTCAGTAAAGCATTTGATATAGTTCCCCAGGAGAAAATTATTAGTTAAATTAGAGAAGATAGAGATTAATATGAGAAGGAATTGGTTAAAGGGTAGATTATAAGTGGTCATACTGAAACGTGAATTGTCAAGCTGGAGGGAGTTTACTAGTGGAGTTTCTCAAGGATTGGTTTTAGGCCTAATCTTATTTAATATTTTCAAAAATGACCTTGGCAAAAAGTGGGAATGTGCTAATAAAATTTGTGGATAACAAGAGGACTGGAATATCATACAAGAAGATCTGGATGACCTTGTAAATAGGAGAAATAGAAATGGGATGAAATTTAATAGTTCGAAGTGCAAGGTCATGCAGCTTTGGACTAACAACGAGAATTTTTACTATAAGATATATATAATTCCTACATCTGTAATTTTCACTCCATGCACCTGAAGAAGTGGGTTTTTTACCCATGAAAGCTTATGCCCAAATAAATCTATTAGTCTTTAAGGTGCGACCAGACTTCTTGTTGTTTTTGTTACAATAAGCTAGGAACTTATCAGTTGAAAGAGACAGATGAGGAGAAAGGTATATTGGTTGATCACAGAATAACTATATGCTGCCAATGTGACATGGCTGTGAAAAAGGCTGTGAAAAATTTCCAGTAGGGACAGGGAAGTGATAGCACCATTATACAGAACACTGGTGAGACCTCATTCTGACTACTACCCCATGCTACTCATCCATGTGGGCACAAATGATACTGCGAGGTGTGACACTGAGCTGATCAAGAGTGACTACAGGGCTCTGGGAGTACGGGTGAAGGAGTTTGGAGCGCAGGTGGTATTCTCTTCGATTCTTCCTGTCAAAGGTAGGGGCCCGGGCAGAGACAGATGCATCATGGAGGTGACTGCCTGGCTGCGAAGATGGTGCCACCAGGAGGGCTTTCGCTTCCTCGACCACAGGGTGCTATTCGAGGAAGGACTGCTAGGCAGAGATGGAGTTCACCTTTCGAGGAGGGGAAAGACCGTATTTGCACACAGACTGGCTAACCTAGTGAGGAGGGCTTTAAACTAGGTTCTATAGGGACAGGTGAGCAAAACCCACAGGTAAGTGGGGAACATGGATACCTGGGAGATGGGTCAGAAACAAGAGGGAGCGTGGGCTACAATGGCAGAGAGAAAGGAGGGTCAGGGCAAAACTAGGAGGCAAGATCAAACCAGTATCTTAGATGCCTATATACAAATGTGAGAAGTATGGGTAATAAGCAGGAAGAACTGGAAGTGCTGATAAATAAATACAACTATGACATTGTTGGCATCACTGAAACTTAATGGGATAATACACATGACTGGAATGTTGGTGTGGATGGGTACAGCTAGCTCAGAAAGGATAGACAGGGGAAAAAGGGAGGAGGTGTTGCCTTATATATTAAAAATGTACACACTTGGACTGAGGTGGAGATGGACATAGGAGACGGAAGTGTTGAGAGTCTCTGGGTTAGGCTAAAAGGGGTAAAAAACAAGGGTGATGTCATGCTAGGAGTCCACTACAGGCCACCTAATCAGGTGGAAGGGGTGGATGAGGCTTTTTTTAAACAACTAACAAAGTCATCCAAAGCCCAAGATTTGGTGGTGATGGGGGACTTCAACTATCCAGATATATGTTCGGAAAATAACAGCGCGGGGCACAGACTATCCAATAAGTTCTTGAACTGCATTGCAGACAACTTTTTATTTCAGAAGGTTGAAAAGCTACTAGAAGGGAAGCTGTTCTAGACTTGATTTTAACAAATAGGGAGGAACTCCTTGAAAATTTGAAAGTAGAAGGCAGCTTGGGTGACAGTGATCATGAAATCATAGAGTTTGAAATTCTAAGGAAGGGTAGAAGGGAGTACAGCAAAATAGAGACAATGGATTTGAGGAAGGCAGATTTTGGTAAGCTCGGAGAGCTGATAGGTAAGGTCCCATGGGAATCAAAACTGAGGGGAAAAACAACTGAGGAGAGTTGGCAGTTTTTCAAAAGGACACTATTAAGGGCCCAAAAGCAAGCTATTCCGCTGGGTAGGAAAGATAGAAAATGTGGCAAAAGACCACCTTGGCTTAACCACGAGATCTTGCATGATCTAAAAAATAAAAAGGAGTCATATCAAAAATGGAAACTAGGTAGATTACAAAGGATGAATATAGGCAAACAACACAGGGATGCAGGGGCAAGATTAGAAAGGCAAAGGCACAAAATGAGCTCAAACTAGCTATGGGAATAAAGGGAAACAAGAAGACTTTTTATCAATACATTAGAAGCAAGAGGAAGACCAAGGACAGGGTAGGCCCACTGCTCGGTGAGGAGGGACAAACAGTAACAGGAAACTTGGAAATGGCAGAGATTCTCAATGACTTCTTTGTTTCAGTCTTCACTGAGAAGTCTGAAGGAATGCCTAACATAGTGAATGCTTATGGGAAGGGAGTAGATTTAGAAGCTAAAATAAAAAAAGAACAAGTTAAAAATCACTTAGAAAAGTTAGATGCCTGCAAGTCACCAGGGCCTGATGAAATGCATCCTATAATACTCAAGAAGCTAATAGAGGAGGTATCTGAGACTCTAGCTATTATCTTTGGAAAATCATGGGAGACAGAAGAGATTCCAGAAGACTGGAAAAGGGCAAATATAGTGCCCATCTATAAAAAGGGAAATAAAAACAACCCAGGAAACTACAGACCAGTTAGTTTAACTTCTGTGCCAGGGAAGATAATGGAACAAGTAATTAAATAAATCAGTCACAAACACTTGGAAGGTGGTAAAGTGATAGGGAATAGCCAGCATGTATTTGTAAAGAACAAATCATGTCAAGCCAATCTGATAGCTTTCTTTGATAGGATAACGAGTCTTGTGGATAAGGGAGAAGCGGTGGATGTGGTATACCTAGACTTTAGTAAGGCATTTGATACGGTCTCGCATGATATTCTTATCGATAAACTAGGCAAATGCAATTTAGATGGGGCTACTATAAGGTGAGTGCATAACTGGCTGGATAACCGTACTCAGAGAACAGTTATTAATGGTTCCCAATCCTGCTGGAAAGGTATAACAAGTGGGGTTCCACAGGGGTCTGTTTTGGGACTGGCTCTGTTCAATATCTTCATCAACGACTTAGATGTTGGCATAGAAAGTACGCTTATTAAGTTTGCAGATGATACCAAACAGGGAGGGATTGCAACTGCTTTGGAGGACAGGGTCATAATTCAAAATGATCTGTACAAATTGGAGAAATGGTCTGAGGTAAACCGGATGAAGTTCAATAAAGACAAATGCAAAGTGCTCCACTTAGGAAGGAACAATCAGTTTCATACATACAAAATGGGAAGAGACTGTCTAGGAAGGAGTATGGCAGAAAGGGATCTAGGGGTTATAGTGGACCACAAGCTAAATATGAGTCAACAGTGTGAATCTGTTTCAAAAAAAGCAAATGTGATTCTGGGATGCATTAACAGGTGTGTTGTGAGCAAGACACGAGAAGTCATTCTTCTGCTCTACTCTGCACTGGTTAGGCCTCAACTGGAGTATTGTGTCCGTTCTGGGCACGACATTTCAAGAAAGATGTGGAGAAATTGGAGAGGGTCCAGAGAAGAGCAACAAGAATGATTAAAGGTCTTGAGAACATGACCTACGAAGGAAGGCTGAAAGAATTGGGTTTGTTTAGTTTGGAAAAGAGAAGACTGAGAGGGGACATGTTAGCAGTTTTCAGGTATCTGAAAGGGTGTCATCAAGAGGAGGGAGAAAACTTGTTCACCTTAGCCTCTAATGATAGAACAAGAAGCAATGGACTTAAACTGCAGCAAGGGAGATTTAGGTTGGACATTAGGAAAAAGTTCCTAACTGTCAGGGTAGTTAAACACTGGAATAAATTGCCTAGGGAGGTTGTGGAATCTCCATCTCTGGAGAAAATTAAAAGCAGGTTAGATAAATGTCTATCAGGGATGATCTAGACAGTATTTAGTCCTGCCATGAGGGCAGGGGACTGGACTCGATGACCTCTCAAGGTCCCTTCCAGTCCTAGAGTCTATGAATCTATGTGTCTATACTGTGAGCAATTCTGGTCTCCCATGTTTAAGAAAGATGAATTCAAACTGGAACAGGTGCAGAGAAGAGCTGCTAGAATGAACCGAAGAATGGAAAATCTGCCTTATGAGAGGAGACTCAAAGAGCTTGGCTTGTTTAGCCTAACTAAAAGCAAGCTTTGGGGAGATATGATTGTATAAATACATCAGAGGGTTAAATATGAGGAAGGGAGAAGAGTTAATTTAAATAAGCACCGATGTGGACACAAGGAGAAATGGATATAAACTGTCCATCAATAATTTTAGGCTTGAAATTAGGCAAGGGTTTCTAACCATCCAAGGAATCATAGAATTGTGTCCTGCTTTTGATAGAGCAGCCTTCCCCTTTCTCCACCTTAATGCACAAAGAATTCTGCATATTGCAGGAGGATGTGTGTGTGTATAGAAGGGAGATGGAAAGGAGAGCTCATCAGCCACAGAACATACCACTGCAAAACAAAGAAGGAAAAGTAAAACAGTATTCACAAAGGTTTAAGTAGATTGGAGTTGGGAAAGACTTGATGTTGTGGGGGAGGAGATACCATCGAGTGCTGTAATATTCTCATTTCCCTGAGGAGAGGCTGCATAAACCTGCAGATAAAGAAGCAGATTGAAAATTCGAAGACTTGGCTTCATCCTGATTCTGCCATTAACAACTGTGTAACTGGATGAGTCTGATGCACCTCTGTCCATCTATGATAACAGATGGGGATGATGATAAAACTTCTAATTGTTAACTATAATTGCAATGCCCTGGCACAGGGTAGAACTCAGCTCCACTGCAGAATGCGGGTATGTCTTCTTCAATATAGTGGTATATTTTAATTTTTCTTAGCTGTAATTTGTGCATACTGTATGATCAGCAAAAAAAGTCTACATGAGGCCATAGTCTTCCTACTCCTTCCTGAATATATTAACTGAATACCTTCACTTTATCCATTCAAGTCATCATGCTGCACTTAAATATGAAAGACAAATTTAGAAGTGAAAGTAGGCTGTTACACTGTGCAATTTTTCTTTTTGCTGAGAATGATTAATCAGAGGTAGAGTAAATATTTAATCAAATTTCTAATTTTATGAGGCACGGGTTGTCTTTTTGTGACATTTAAAGTATAGTTCTAGTGCAAAAATTCTCTATTTATGAGAAACTGGCATTTCATAAATATCAAGATCATAGTTGTGCTGTTTAATTACAGCACACACGCATATATCTATATATATCATCTATATATATAGATATATCTGCAAGGCAGAAATCTTATAGAAGTATATCATTTTCCTCCAGGAATCTATTCTTTTGCTCATTTATTTTCTTCCATAAAATTTGCTTTCTGTGAAGCTTTGCGATAGCTTGTACTAGGATCAGAAGAAAGTTGTGGGGTGCAAAGACAGAGAGCTCCAAGAAAAGGAGATGAGAGGTCAGAGGGGCAGAATAAGAGAGAGACAGATTGAGGGATATAATTTCCAAGCATAGACACTGACTCTGTAGGTGCTCCAGGGCTCAAGCACCCAGGGGAAAAAAATGAGTCAGAGTTTGAGTGTGGAATGTGATGAGTTCTGTGCTGCTAACAGCTTCTGCCCTTGGGGCAGGGAGTTTGTTTATAAACAGAGGCAGGGTGATTAACATAATAAAAAGCTTGTGATTAAATTAAGGATCATTAGATGATCCTGAAAGCATTCCCAGGCACTTCAGTTAAAAGGTAGGAAAGGAAGGGTAGGAATAAATGGTCCATTTACAGAATGGAGAGAAGTTAATAGAGGTGTCCCCCAAAGGCCTTGTACTGGTTTGGGACCAGTGCTGTTCAACATATTGGTAAATGATCTGCAAAAAGGGGTAAACAGAGTGAGGTGGAAAAGTTTGCAGATAATAGAAAATTACTCATGATAGTTAAGTCTAAAGCAGACTGCAAAGAGTTACAAAGGGATCTAACAATACTGGATGGCTTGGCAACAAAAATTGCAGATGTTAAATGCAAAGCAATGCACATGGCAAAATATTATCCCAATTATACATACAAAATGATGATGCCTAAATTAGCAATTACCCATCAAAAAAGAGATCTTGGAGTCATGTTTCCAGAGTACAGCAAATTCATAAGAATCCTTCTTACTGTGCCTGTATCATCCTGAACTGTGGAACACTCCTTCTCCTGCTTCAGAAGACTTAAAAATTATCTGCAGACATCAATGGAACAGACGCAACAGAATAATGTAGCTGTCCTTAATGTGCATCAAAATAATACCAGGAAACCTAAATGGTAATAAGATTGCTGAGAATTTCATCCAGAAAGCTACAATAAGACATAATGCCTTTAAACAGGAAAGTTAGTGAAGACAGTTGTAGATCATTTCAATGATTTCAATGATTTTAATATACTAGTATCAGAGGGTAGCCATGTTAGTCTGGATCTGTAAAAGCAGCAAAGAGTCCTGTGGCACCTTATAGACTAACAGACGTATTGGAGCATGAGCGTTCGTGTTCACCCACAAAAGCTCATGCTCCAATACGTTGTTAGTCTATAAGGTGCCACAGGACTCTTTGCTGCTTTTAATACACTGTAATTCATGATAATGTAATTATGTAGTTCATAACAATTGGAATCATTATTAAAATAGTAAAGATACCATGATAGACACATTCAATAACTGGAATATGAAAGCAGTGTATAAATATGCTGAAAATAGGCTCCCTCCAAAACTGGCAGAGTGCCTCCCCCAAACACACATACACCCTTCAAAAGCACCCATCAGCAAAAACAAAAGTCAGCACCTATGTTTCCAAGTGTCTCACAACTAAATAAGTTATTCACTAGTTGGCAGTATCATAAAAAAGAGTTGTTAAACACACACACACACTCAAGGGTTGGGAAAAAGAAAGAACAAAGCCAGAGTGATTTATTCTGGGAAGACTCAGAAGGAATGTAGCAGAGAATTGGCTGGATACAGGTGTCAGGTTAAAAAATATATCTATATATAATGCATTAGGTACAATATCATTCACACATCTCTGCTGCAGCTTTTGTTCTCTCCAGCACTTTGATGCACTCTGCCAATCAGTACTAGACACAGGCTATGTGCATTTATATTTATAAGACAGTGTATTGAGGCGAATTGGTGGGAGGAAGAAAAATCCTCTCATAGCCGAGAGAGTGTACAGGCAGAAGAACAGAACAAAGGACTCACACCCAAAACTTCCCTCCACCCAGATTTGAAAAAGTCTTGTTTCCTGATTGGTCCTCTGGTCAGGTGTTTCAGGTTACTCCTTTCCAGGTGAAAAGATAGCTAAGGGTTAATGTCTCTTTCACCTGGAAAGGAGTAACCTGAAACACCTGACCAGAGGACCAATCAGGAAACAAGACTTTTTCAAATCTGGGTGGAGGGAAGTTTGTGTGTGGGTTCTTTGTTCTTGTCTTCTGCCTGTACTCTCTTGGCTATGAGAGGATTTTTCTGCCTCCTGCTTTTCTAATCTTCTGTTTCCCAGTTGCAAGTACAAAAGATAAGATAGTGATTTATATGGTTTTTATTTTGTATTTACATGTGTGTAGTTGCTGGAGTGGTTTGAATTGTGTTCTTTTGAATAAGGCTGTTTATTCACTTTTTTCCTTAAGCAATTGACCCTGTATTTGTCACCTTAATACAGAGAGACCATTTTTATGTATTTTTCTTTCTTTTTACATAAAGCTTTCTTTTTAAGACCTGTTGGAGTTTTTCTTTAGTGGGGAACTCCAGGGAATTGAGTCTGTAGCTCACCAGGGAATTGGTGGGAGGAAGAAGTTGGGGGAAATCTGTGTGTGTTAGATTTACAAGCCTGACTTTGCATACCCTCTGGGTGAAGAGGGGGGAGGTTAGACCTCTTGGTGCTTGTGTTTTCCAGGACTGGAAATAGAGAGGGTGGAATCCCTCTGTTTAGAGTCACGGACCTTGCTTCTGTGTATCTCTCCAGGAACCCAGGCAGGGAACACCTGGAAGGGAGAAGGGAAGGGAAATGGTTTATTCCCCTTTGTTGTGAGACTCAAGGAATTTGGGTCTCGGGGTTCCCAGGGAAGGTTTTTGGGGGGACCAGAGTGCCCCAAAACACTCTAATTTTTTGGGTGGTGGCAGCTTTACCAGGTCCAAGCTGGTTACTAAGCTTGGAGGTTTTCATGCTAATGCCCATATTTTGGATGCTAAGGTCCAAATCTGGGAATAGGTTATGACAATTGAGGCAAGTGAAGAGTGATGGGAATAGTCAGGTAGCAGGTAATCAGATTTTCTGGCTCCGTCCTCACCACTTTGTTGGCCAGTTCCCCCACACCACTCCCTCATAGCCTCTGTGTGATGGTGGAAAAAATTTCCACACCAACTTCATGGCCCCCTAAAATGCTGCTGCTGCTGTCTCACTACTCTCTTAACCTGGTTATGTGTGTTAGATGCTATAGGTTGAAATGTAGTTTGATGGATGGATTAATTTAATAGACAGACAATGGAACTACTCTGATTCCACTCTCAAGAAAGCCTCCATAGCCACAGAGGCAAGGATTTGTTCCCAAGAGACCAGATAGGCCAGTAAACATGATATAGACCTATTTAAAATAATAAGTACATTAAAGAATTGTTGATGGTTAATAGTTTTAGTTTCATATAATTCCAGGAATAGATTTCAACTTAAATCAATGGTTATGCTTTTGATGAAATGTCTGTACTGATAGCATTGGTGGATGGGTTAATGTGATAAATGACGAGAAAAACTTCACTATGTTGTAGTATTCGCTCATCAATTCTTCATGTGGGAGCTGACATTGGCCATTCATTAGGTTCATGCCCAAAATATTTGTGGCTTTTGGCATGCACTCTAGGAAAAAGTTTGAACTCAAATGAAAGTTGGAAATTATTATAAATTACAAAAGTAGATTCTAGAAAACTGGGCTTCTCTCATTAGATCATAAGTGATTATATTATCACTTAGAGTGCCTATTATGGAAACTAATAACTTTTAAGAAAGTTTCTCCTCTTTTTCATACAGAGCTCTGATCTGGAATGCAATTCAGTAAACAGTTCTTCCTTAGAGCAAAACAAAAAACTATTCAAAGGTTTTTCTGCTTAGCAGTGAAAGGGAAACCTATTGAAAACACATACTAGCTGAGGTATTCAAGTAAGAAAAATGTAAAACGTCAAAAAGGAAAATCTTCTGTATAACTAGTATATGAAAATGTTCGAAATTAAGTATAAACTCCAACTTTATGGAGAAACTTTTGCAGCCAGCTAGAAAGATCTGCTTCTTTCTACCAACTAATCCACTGAGCACAAAAGGAGGAATTTTAATAAATCCATTTTTAATGTTATATTCTTTTTAAAAAAAGGTTGTAAAGACACTGACTTAAAAAAAAAACAAAAAAAACCTCTGGGTAAAGGAAACATATTAGTGGTCATTGCTTTATTGTAGCATATGGTCCTCCTGTCTTCCATGGATGGCTATCTTAACTTTTTACCCCCGTGTGCACTAATCTATGAATTATTGCAGCAAATTCTGTTGTGCTATGGTACTACTTTCACAGGCAATTCCTTAGGATAGATAAAAAGACAGAAAATATCATAATGCCACTCTATAAATCCATGGTATGCACAGACCTTGAATGCTGTGTGCAGCTCTGGTCGCCCGATCTCAAAAAGATATATTAGAATTAGAAAAAGTACAGAGAAGGGCAACAAAAATTATTAGGGGGATGGAGCAACTTTCACACAAGGAGAGATTAAAAAAAATTGGGACTGTTCATCTTAGAAAAGAGACAACTAAGGGGATATAAGACTGATCTATAAAATCATGACTGGTGTGGAGAAAGTGAACAGAGAAGTGTTGTTGTTTACCCCTTCACACAACACAAGAACCAGGGGTCACCCAATGAAATTAATAATCAGCAAGTTTAAAATGAACGCAAGAAAGTACTTCTTCACCTGTGGAACTCGTTGCTATGGGATGTTGTGAAGGTCAAAAGTATAACTGGGTTCAAAAAAGATTTAGATGAGTTTATGGAGGATAGGTCCATCAATGGCTATTAGCCAAGACGGTCAGGGATGCAACTCTGTGCTCTGGATGTCCTTAAACCTCTAACTGCCAGAACCTGGAACTGGATGACAGAATGGTCACTATATAATTACCCTGCTATATTCATTCTCTCTGAAACATTTGCAACTGTTCTCTATTGAAAGACAGGATACTGATCTGAATCGACCATGGTCTGACTCAGTATGGCCATTCTTATTATGTTCTTACATAGGCAGGAGAGCCTGCAAGTTTGTGGGATCATGGGTTTTTGAATCAATAGCCAGCATTCTAAAACACTGGGATAAATGGAAGACAGGGTCATGGAAGTATAGATTAGAGGGTAGTAACACAAAACAAAAACAGTTACCAGGCAGTTACACTCAGGAGCACAATCTGTCTCAACATCTTTGACATATACTGCTCTTGAGGCAGAGATGTCCACTGGGGAATAGACATTGTACAACTTATTTTGGTTGCGGACAAAGTCCCTTTGCTCTACAGTCGTACCAGCTACTCCATAAGTCAGTCAGCAAGTGCCATCTTGAAAGTGCACTCTACTGGGTCTCTGGTCTTCATACTTTGACATGCCTGTTGCACAGTTATGAGGAACTTCTTCCTAATCCACAGACCATGACGCACAATCCCCTATTTAAATTAAACATAGACAAAACCAAAACAAAATATTTGCAATTGTTGAATGGCAAAAAGCAAAAACCCTTACATATATATTAGTTTTCTTCTCAACTTAATTGGAACTAATAGAAACACTGGCCCCTGTTGATTTAAATGAGAACAAAATGCCTCAATGATGCTGTATGAAGGTGGTGTAGTAGGGATTTTCCTCTTTGTCTTGTGCTGAAATAGAGCTACCATCTCTTCAAAGTGGAAGGTAGTCAGATACGTTCTTTGACGCTACCGCTTGTGTTAGTACTATTCTCCTCAGGCCTGTTTGCCAAGTCACCTCCCTTGCTATATTTAAACCCAGCGTTCCTGAAGCCGATAAAAAGTAAAGGATAGAAAAGGTAACAGAGACAACAAGATATGTTCATGTCCAAGTGACCATGTGATCTTATTGTTGTTCTTGTCCTTCTCTTCCTCCTGCTGTATCTGTTTACAAGCCCCAGTTGTGTCACGTTGAATTTAGGCTGTACTCTTCTTCCTTGTGCTTTTAAGGTAGCCAATACACTATTGGGTACTTGAAAAATAAAAAGTGATAATGAATTATCAATCAATACAAAGAATTTTAGGACTAAAAGGCACTTGATAAGTACAGGTGACCCTGAAACCTGAGTCTTTGATATTCTTCTACTATGGGGAATGCCATAAAGTAGCAATAATGGAAGACATCATTGTTTGATCTTCCATGCATCAATCAATATTGGAAAAGGGATGAGAGAATTGTAGTTACAGACTCCCCCCCACAAATCCACACTTATGGAAAAAGTTACGTTAGCTAGAAATAGTTGTTTTTTGTTTTTGTTTTTTTGCATTAATATTGGGTATACATTTCCAACTTAGCAAAGTTCGAGTTACGCAAGTCGGGGAGTGTATATATAAAGGACAGATTGTTTTTCGTTTGTTTTTTATGGGGAGCATAGAGGGTTTTCAGACGATTATTTTTAGTTGCTCTAATGTATTTCTAATTATATAGAATTTGGATGGGCACCTTTTAGCAATTTTATAAATCTAAATAAATATTTATATTGAAGTAGCACCTTAGAAACTCAGTCATGGACTAGGACCTTATTGCATACAAACACACACAAAATTAGACTTCCATGCATCAATAGGGGAAATAGATCCTTTCCCTTGACATTTTTTCCTTTTGTTGAAGTATGCAATACTTATTTTAATTGTTTGTTTATAACTCTTAGTTTTACATGTTAAATCTACACTTTTACTCTTTCCGACTCATAGTCAATATCTCCACCGAGTTCCTGGAGGTGCAAAAGACAGCATGCAACAAATTCATTCCTGGCATGACTCCACTGAAGTTGGATTAGTTTGATGCATTACATGTAGATGTTTTCTTTTTTATCAACTTAAATTCTTTGGCTTAGCTACATAACTAGTGTTTTGATGTTTGTAGCTACCATCGGTACCAGAAGTACTTAATTTAAGGAGTGTGTACCATAGCCTTTGACACTGCATATACTGTATGGCAGCAATAGTGTTAGCCAAATTAGGCTCGTTCTCCCCGGAGCTAGCCAATTACTCCAAAGAGAGACACAGAGAGCTTTACTGTTTTATTGAGCGATCAGCTGAGCGGGTGTCCCCCTCGACTAATGCCAGAGGAAGGGCACCCCGAGACAAGCTTTACATTGTATATTTATAGCATTTTATACGTCATATCGGACCACACTGGTCAGAACATGTTTTTCCTGAGTCATCCTGAGTCAGGAGTCGTGAGTACATAGGTTTATTTATCTGCTGATGTCTACATTCCACGTTGCTCTCCTTGACCAAAGTACTAGCAGTGTTTACCGACCAGTGCTTGTGACAGCAGGTCATAGTGACAGCAGGTCATAGGCTAGTATTGCATACAATAAATTTTCAATTCATCGATTTACCTATCTTCAATTCATTGATTTACCTATCAATCCCCCCTTTGAATAAAGCATTGAGAGAGCTAAACCCCCCAATCTTCAGGTTTTATTGGCTGATACAGCACCATTATTCGTTGATAGACAAGTTGATTAGCAATTCGCCGGACTACTGCAATTAAACAGGGAGCAAAGCAAGCTAGAGTTAATAGGACTATGATAAAGACTGCACCGATAAGGAAGCCCTTTCAAAGCCACCCTATTTGTGGTAACCAGGACGTAAACCAATCCATATTCCACCCTCCCCATGTCTGAACTGGGACGTGGGCTAACTTTCTCATTTCCTTTGTTAGCTGTTTTACCACTTTTCCATTATCATCGATTTGTATACAGCAGTTAGACTCATTTAATTTCGCACAGACTCCCCCTTCTTCAGCCAGTAAGTAATCGAGGACCATATGATGTTGAATGATCACATTTCTCATTTGAGTTGATTGATCGGCCAACAGATCAAGAGCTGCGGCCATTTGGTTAGTTATTATCTCTAAAACAGCCTGTAACCTGATTATCCGATTTAAATTATAAATAGGCTCTCTGGCCCCTGATATTAATTCATTTGGGTTCCAAGTCGCTGGACCATAATATTTTATAATTCGTTCAGGGGGCCATTCCTGAGCTTCCCATGTTTGGGAGCTTCCGGAAGCTAGGGTGGAGTCTACGAATCATTTTTCTCTAACTAATTCATCATATACTTTAATTCCCAATTTATTTCCTTGCATTTGAGGTAATAAAAAGAACAAGGGCCTAATATATCCAACGTAACATACTCCTGACCAATTTGGAGGCAACCTTCGGTAGGCATATTGCCCACAAATCCAGTAATGGCCTTTCAGGGCCCAGGTTCCATTAGTAAAAGGGCTATCCCAGGTTTCGAGGTCCAATGGTTCTTCATAATACAAGTAATTCCCTGACCCTAAGGGCCCCCCTACTATGGCGTGTGAGCCATCGGAAGCGCAATATTCACATTTCCATGCCCCAGCCCCTGGTTTCCAAGTACAATTACAGCCCCACTCTGGGTTGTTAGTACTAGACCAAAAGTGTTTAAAGTGGGTACGGGTGCCATTATGGTGCTGCCATGCCCACTGAAACCACCGTACTACGTGCTCTTTGCTCGTGGTATTATCTCGTTGGCAACTTAAAAAGAGGGCATCAAAAAATCCATCCTGTCCTACCGCCCTGCAACCTGCACCTGTATGATGTTGGTAGGAACATTCTACCTAGCTATTATTAGTAAGTTTTACATGTGTATGGTTCCATCTCCCTTGATATTTAGAGCAGTCGTACGGATGGCAGTGGGTTTGGTAACAATCAAATCCGAGGGCTAGGGTCCACTCACACTTACTTGTCCCCAAATATACTCCCTCGTGTTTCGTTCGATTAAGACACAAGAAGCCCATTGCGGAGGAATAGAGCTGCCAGGGACTACTATCCGCTGTCCATATTCCTGTTCCATTATGCACTATACTTAAGTTACTAATCCACCACTTGGGTTGCACTGGCTGGGCTACCCAAGGCCATTCATCTAATTCTCCCGGTCCCCCACATACCCAACAGTTGCTAAGATTAAAGGAATTTGCTATAATTTCCCCTAGTTGCATAAACCTGTTTTCCCAACCATAATTATAATGAAAGTACAGAAACAGAAATATTACTGATTGCTTCATTGTCTCTTTTTCTTAAAGAGTCCTTTTAGTCCGTTGAGTCCTTGATATTCCCAGGTAGAGTTTTCACCTGTGCCACCCCGGGCCTCCGGAGCCGGGGCGGACAGAGGGCTGGTCCAGTCGTCAGAGGTTTCGCCTGTGCCTCCACTGGCTTCCGGTGCCGGGGAGGGCAAAGGGCTGGTGTCCTCTACTGGAAACTCAGTCCCTAAAGCGGGGTTTACGTACCATTTTGCCCGTGTGTGGTATGTCCATTTACTGTTTCCAAGGAGTTTAACTGCAGCCTGGCTGATGAGCGAGACTGTGTATGGGCCGTCCCACCGTGCTGTTATAGGATCATGTTTCCATTTCTTAACAAGAACCTGGTCACCGATCTGGAACGGATGTACAGGTTGGTCCAATGGAAGAGACTGGAAGGCTGCTGCGTAGCGATGCAATCGGGACAAGACAGTCTGTAGAACAGAAACCTGTTTCCATAAAATATCTTTTCCCACCTCCCAAGTTACATCCTCTTGAAATCCTGGAATAAGAACACGAGGGGGAAAGCCAAAAACCAATTCGAAGGATGATAATTTCAATCCCTTCCGTGGAGCCCTTCGAATTTTAGTCAAGGCCAAGGGTAAAGCATCTAGCCACTTTAATCCAGACTCCATACATAATTTAGTAAGAGTTTCCTTCAAAGTTCGATTCATTCTTTCTACTTGCCCAGAGCTTTGAGGTCTCCATGAGGTATGCTATTTCCATTGTATACCAAAAGCTTGGGATATTTGTTGGGTTACCTTTGACAGAAAATGACTTCCTTGATCCGAATCGATAACCTCCGGGAGGTGATATCGAGGAATGATTTCCTGCAGTAAAGCTTTAGCAACAGCTCGGGCCTGGCAATGTCTGGTGGGGAAGCACTCTACCCACCCAGTGAGTTGATCAACAAAAACAAGTATGTATTTGTAGCCTCTGCATGGGGGCATTTCAGCAAAATCAACTTGCCATTTCTGAAAAGGGTAGGTGGCCCATGGTTGGCCGCCCATGGGGGCAGGCGGACCACACCCTTTTTGATTTGTTTGTTGACAAGTAGGACAATTTGTAACAATTCTCTGGGCTTCCATATGCATGCCCAGTCACTTAAGAGTTCGGGTGGTCAAATCAACCATTGCTCCCGACCCCATATGTCCTTCTTTGTGTAAGAGCATAAGAATTTCTCTCAACACGGGTCGGGGAACAAAGATCTCTCCTCCGGGTAATTTCCACCATCCTGAGGAGATCTGTTGAGCCCCTATGCTCTGGGCATATTGTATTTCCTCCGCTGTGTACTGAGGAGGCGGGGCCTTGGCTTCAGTATCCTGTGTCAAGAGGAGCCATGCGACTCCTTCTTGTGCGGCTTCTTTTGCCGCTTGATCAGCTAGTTGATTATATTTGTGTTGTTCAGCTTGAGGGGTCTTCCCATGGGCTCGCACATGGATTAGGGCGACCCGCAGGGGAAGCATCAGGGCATCTAGGAGGGTTTTGATAAGACCCCCATGTGCAATCTTTTGGCCTGAAGCCGTAATGAATCTTCTCTCTTTCCACAGAGTTCCGTGGGCATGCACCACCATGTAAGCATAACGACTATCAGTATACAAATTAAGAACCTTTCCAGCTCCCATTCTAAGGGCTTCGATAAGGGCTACTAATTCTGCTGCTTGAGCAGACATGTTAGGGCTCAATTTGAACTTATATACTCCTTTGTTTTTAACCACCACTGCTGCCCCAGTATGCCGCTTACCATTTAACATGTAACTAGACCCGTCTACATACGCTTCGATATCAGGGTTTGACCAGGGCACATCGGAGAGGTCTGGCCGGGGTTTAGTTTCTTGCTGCAAAACTTCAACACAGTCATGAGTGGGACTGGATTCCTGGGAAATCCGAGGGTCTGGTAACAAGGTTGCTGGGTTAAGAGAGCTAACAGCCCTAAAAGTTAGATTGGGGGCTAATAAAAGCCCTACCTCATATCGTGAGTGCCGACTGGGATTTAAGTGTTTCTCTCTGGCTCCTGTCCCTAATATTTGAGGCACTCCATGGGGAACCACAACTTCAGTGTCCCCACCCAGGGTTAACTTTTCAGCTTCCTGAACAAGGAGGCTGGTTGCCGCAACAGCTCGTAAACAGGCAGGCCATCCCCTGGCAACAGGATCTAATACTTTTGAATAGTAACCAATTGGTTGCCAGGTTGGTCCTGAACGCTGACACAGGACCCCTGCTGCTACTCCATTTCTTTCATGGACATACAGGGTAAATGGCTTTCGAGGATCTGGAAGAGCCAAAGCAGGAGGCTGAGTTAAAGCTGTCTTAAGCTCTCGAAATGCTTTCTCCATCTCCCTGGTCCATTTCCAATAGAGCAAACCTTCTTTAGTTAGGGATTCATATAGGGGTTTGGCTTTTCCCCCATAGTCAGGGATCCAGAGTCTACAAAATCCGGTCAATCCTAAGAAAGCCCTTAACACTCAGGGATTTCGTGGTTGGGGACAATCGAGTATGGCCTGGATTCTTTCTTTTCCCAATCTGCGATTTCCTTGGGAAAGATGATATCCAAGAAAAGTGACCTGTTGCTTCACTAATTGGGCTTTTTCCTTTGAAACTTTATACTCCTGCAACCCGAGGTAATTAAGGAGCTTTACTGTTTGCACTTTACAGGATGTCTCGCTGTCAGTACTTAAAAGCAGATCATCGCAATACTGAACTATGTTACATGAGGGGTGTTTAGCAAGGAATGAGGCAAGGTCTCTTTTTAGCTGGCTGCCAAAAATCTCAGGTGCACAGGTAAGTCCTTGTGGGACGACAGTCCACAGATACTGAGCCTTGTAATGGGTGTCTGGATCTTCCCATTCAAATGCAAACAGCTTTTGTGAGTCAGGATGTAGAGGAATAAAGAAAAAGGCATCTTTTAAATCTATTACAGAGAACCAGCTATGAGTCTTGGGAATCTGACCAAGAATAGTATGGGGATTCGGAACTACTGGAAAGGGGGCTTCTATTTGCTTATTCACCTGTCTTAGGTCTTGTACCAATCGATACTGTCCGTTAGGTTTGGGCACCCCTATTATTGGAGTATTGTATGGGGACGTGCCTTCCCTGAGCCAGCCACATCGCACAAATTTGAGAATTAGGGGTTTTAGACCAATTTGTGTAGCCAACTTCAGAGGATATTGTCGGACACGGATCGGACTGCTCCCTTCCTTAAGATGTATCCGTACTGGGGAGGCATTCGGAGCCCGTGGGACACTTCCCTTCTCTGCCCAGACCTCAGGATTAATCCCCGGTATCAGGCCCCCTTCTGTACTCTGGTATTCCGTATTTTTGGCAGACAATAAGGCCATCTGACAGTTCGAAGTTTGTTGTTTCGGAAGCCTAACTTCAATAGTTCCATTGCTGAACGAGATTTCTGCCTGCAGTTTAGTAAGAATATCACATCCTAGCAAGGCAATGGAGCATGAGGGGCTACAGACGAACTGATGAGAGATCTGATGGTCTCCTATTTTAACTAAAAGGGGAAGTGTTTTCTTTAATGCCATTTTTTGTCCTTCAATTCCCTGTACTATTTCATGTCCTACAGCCTTACTTTGGGGGGCCTCAGTACTAGGGAGTAAACTAAGGGCAGCACCGGTGTCAATTAGGGCCTCTATTTGGCGGTCCCTTATCTTAATTTGTACCGTGGGATCCAACTCAGCATCCTGTGCTGCTAAGAGGGGCCGCTGGGTCCCCCGGCCCCCCTACTGGGGAGAAGCACTGTCCGAATCTGCTGTGTTATAGAAACTTGGGAGTGCTGGAGCCTCATTCTTACGTCCCTTTTCCATAAATCGTCTTTTAGGACATTCATTTTTCCAATGTCTCTCCTCTCTACAGATGGCGCACTGATTGCGCCCTAAGCGGGGAAGTCGCTTCCTACCTCTTTCCCCAACATACCCAACACCTTCGTTTCCCTTTCTTAAAGCCATTGTTAGGGTCCGAGCTCCCTTCTTACGTTCTTCATCTTCCCGTCTGTCATACACCTTTAGAGCAATTTGTAACAGCTCCTCTATATTCTTTCCGGATGCTCCCTCTAACTTTTGCAATTTCTTTCTAATATCTTCATAGGATTGACCAATGAAGAGAGGAATTAACACACTTTTCCCATTTTCATCCTCTGGGTTCAGGTCTGTGTATCTTTTACAGGTATCACAAAGTCTCTCATAAAAGGCGGCTGGATTCTCATTTCTCTCTTGTCCGATATTATATAGTTTAGCCCAATTGGGGGTTTTTCGAATGCAACGTTTCATACCCTGCACTATAGTGGCGGCATATCGAGCATGTTTGGCTCGTCCTACTTCGGTATATGACCACTTAGGGTCGCACTTGGGCACTCGACCAGCCACTGAGGCTGACTGGTCCGTCTCTGCGACCCACTCACGGGCTTTTGCCACAATCATTCGCCTTTCCTCTGCTGTCAGTAATGTTCTCAAAGCTATTTGCATATCAGTCCATGTGGGGTTATGAGCTGTTATCAGCATTTCAAAGACTGTTGTAAGGGGGGCCGGATCGCCTGAGAAAGACGGATTTTGTTGTTTCCAATTATATAAGTCACTTGTAGTAAATGGGACATATACCATGGTCATTTTACCATCTTCTCCTAAAGTTTCACGTAGGGGCATTAGATATGCCGAGCCACCTTGGTCCTTACTTCTTAATTCATAAGTATGTATGGGCCCTTTCTGTGTGGAGTCAGGGGAAATCCGGGTAGAGTCCTGTTCTACGCTTTTATCCTCTTTGTCCCCTGCAGACACAAAAGGGGTGCTAGTGCCCTCCCCTTCCTGCAGGTGAGAAAGATTTGGGTACAAGGGAGGAGGAGGAACCACATATTCCGGAGGTTGTGGGATTACAGGGGGAGGGCATGGCCTTTTAACGGGGGTATTGGGTTTCTTAACCGGGGCTCGGGCCAACAAAATCTTAAGGGTCTTCTGCCTACATTTTTGTAACCAAGGAGGGGGATTGGCTACCAGATCCTGCCAAATGTCTATGTACGGATACTGGTCCCAATGCCCATCTCGGGTCACAATGCCATGCACAGCCTGTACAATGTCTAATTTTAATGTACCACTATCTGACCAGTCTACCTTAAATTTCGGCCATTCTACCGAGCAAAATTTTATCAGATCTTCTTTACATAATACCGTCCCATAATCTGCCTGGTGTCTAAATGCTGTCCAGTTATCTAACATGCATCCTAGGGGTGTTCCAGAATAAGAACTTTGAGTGGACCCCATAGACCCCATACTTAAGACTCAAATGCTATGTACATACAGATTCACAACAGATATTCACTGAGGTTCGGCTGACCCCCCTTGCAATCAAGATATCCTGGTCATCAGGTTTCCCCTTGCAGGAGTCTTGGGGCGGCTGGAGTCAGCTTAGTCCCAGATATAACTAGTAGCACTCACTCACCTTCCACACAGAAACACCAAATGCTTATACACGAGTTGAACTTCCAATACGCAATAAGGAGAAGGATGAAAAGCGCGAGTAGGAGCAAAAGAGCTAAGAGTTGTGTTAAACAACCCATAAACTAATACTACACAAATTATTCACAAAACTATAACAATGCTACTAGTAGTATACCTTCTCGTCGCGATTTCCGTCGTCCAACCCACACTTCGGGGGCGTTAGTCCTCAACCCTTTGGAGGGAAATGCACTTACTACCCGGAGTGGCCACGTCCGGCTTGGGGACGTTGAGGAACCAAAAACTCAGTGCTCTTGTGTCCTTTTGGGACTTACTCTAGAGAGGACACCGCTGCCCCGGTTGGCCGTGGTGGTCCGAGAACACGAGCCGCACAATCAGCTCGGGGTGGCCACTTTTCTCGGTACCAACCTACCAGCCACCGATAGCATCAGCGCCCTCTACAGGGAGAGTCCTGCCGCGGTCGCCAATTTGTTAGTCAAATTAGGCTCGTTCTCCCCGGAGCTAGCCAATTACTCCAAAGAGAGACACAGAGAGCTTTACTGTTTTATTGAGCGATCAGCTGAGTGGGTGTCCCCCTCGACTAATGCCAGAGGAAGGGCACCCCGAGACAAGCTTTACATTGTATATTTATAGCATTTTATACATCATATCGGACCACACTGGTCGGAACATGTTTTTCCTGAGTCATCCTGAGTCAGGAGTCGTGAGTACATAGGTTTATTTACCTGCTGATGTCTACATTCCACGTTGCTCTCCTTGACCAAAGTACTAGCAGTGTTTACCGACCAGTGCTTGTGACAGCAGGTCATAGTGACAGCAGGTCATAGGCTAGTATTGCATACAATAAATTTTCAATTCATCGATTTACCTATCTTCAATTCATCGATTTACCTATCAAGCTTAGCTACATAACTAGTGTTTTGATGTTTGTAGCTACCATCGGTACCAGAAGTACTTAATTTAAGGAGTGTGTACCATAGCCTTTGACACTACATATACTGTATGGCAGCAATAGCGTCGGTGACAAAGTTCCTCCTCTACTCTGGTGGGTCCTGCGCTTATTGGCAGATTTGCTCACCTCAGTGATCTTCCCCACAGTCTGGGTCAACTCCTCTTGTGTCTGATCAGGAGTTGGGAGGTTTGGGGGTGTCATAAACAGATGGTTAAGGGTTAATGTCTCTTTTACCTGTAAAGGGTTAAGAAGCTCAGTGAACCTGGCTGACACCTGACCAGAGGACCAATAGGGGGACAACATACTTTCAAATCTTGGTGGAGGCAAGTCTTTGTTTGTGGTTTTTTTTGTTTTGTTGTTCGCTCTCGGGACTGAGAGGAACGGGAAATCCTTCCAGGTTCTCTAAATCTTTCTGAATCAGTCTCTCATGTTTCAAAATAGTAAGTAATAGCCAGGCAAGGCGGATTAGTCTTATGTTTGTTTTCTTAACTTGTAAATATGTCTTTTTGCTGGAAGGATTTTTACCTCTGTTTGCTGTAACTTTGAATCTCAGGCTGGGGGCAGGGGGGGGGAGTCCCTCTAGTTTATATGAATCTGAGTACCCTGTAAAGTATTTTCCATCCTGATTTTACAGAGATAATTTTTACCTTTTCTTTCTTTAATTAAAAGCTTTCTTTTTAAGAACCTGATTGATTTTTCCTTGTTTTAGAATCCAAGGGATTGAATCTAAACTCACCAGGAATTGGTGGGGGGAAAGGAGGGGGGATGGTTAATTCCTCTTTATTTTAAGATCCAAGGAGTTTGGATCTGTGTAAGCCTCTCAAGGCAACCCAGGGAAGGGAGAGTCTGGGGGGAAAAAGTGGGGGATGGTTAATTTCTCCTTGTTTTAAGACCCAAGGGTTTTGGGTCTTGGGTTCCCCACGGAAGGTTTTGGGGGAACAGAAGTGTGCCAGACATAGACTTCTGGCTGGTGGCAGCGTACCAGATTTAAGCTAGTAATTAAGCTTAAAAGTGATCATGCAGGTCCCCACTTCTTGAACCTTGAAGTTCAAAGTGGGGAAAAAATCTTGACGGGGGGAACCCCAGCCCGCCCTCTACTCCAGGTTCCAGCTCAGGGCCCTGTGGATTGCAGCTGTCTATAGTGCCTTCTGTAACAGCTGCATGACAGCTACAACTCCTTGGCTACTTCCCCATGGCTTCCTCTGAACACCTTCTTTATCCTCACCACAGGACCTTCCTCCTGGTGTCTGATAACACTTGTACTCCTTAGTCCTCCAGCAGCTCTCCCTCTCCCTCTCCCTCTCCCTCTCAGCTCTTTGCATCTCTTGCTCCCAGCTCCTCACACGCACTTCCTCTACTCTGGCTCCCCCTGGCCTGACTGGAGTGAGCTTCTTTTTAAACCCAGGTGCCTTGATTAGCCTGCCTTGATTGGCTGCAGGTGTTCTGATCAGCTTGTCTGCCTTAATTGGTTCTAGCAGGTTCCTGATTACTCTAGTGTAGCCCCTGCTCTGGTCACTCAGGGAACAGAAAACTACTCATCCAGTGACCAGTATATTTACCCTCCACCAAACTCCTGTACCCCACTGGTTTAGGTCTGTCACACTTCAGACTGTCTCAAAATGGCCAATCTACAAACCTTATGACTACTAGTTTTTGTTTTAGATTTTAGGCTTTCACTCATAAGTTTACAGCTAAGACTCATGGTCATGACTCTATGTAATATGTGAAGAGAACACTACTCCTAATACACAAACAGTACCAAACCTATTGAGAAATCGAATGTAATGTCACCTACCCACATTTAGGGGAGTCAGGGACCAGTCTACCTGTGACAGGCTCTGCTAAGGAGAATGAGCCAATCCAGATTTAGTTGTAAGTAGTTAATTAACTGCTTCCCACCCACCCAGGTAATTAGTTAAGGAACTCCTGGGCCTAATAAGGTATATGAAGGTTTGGTCAGGAGGCCCCAGAATACTGAAAGGAAATTCTTGGGGAAAGGGATTTCTCAATGGAGCTTGTTAAAAGGTTCTGGTGATCCTGGGGGGAGGTATGTGAAAAGCCCTCTGATATAGAGTTATTGAAAAGTTATGGAATTTGCAGGTCTAGATTTGGCTTTCTTACCTTAACTGACCAAGCAATGGGAACAAATGTAGTGACTATAGAACAAGCAGAAGGAGTTAGTCACAGAGCAGTAGAGAAGGCACCTGGTTGCTGTTTGCTCTGGAAGGAACATGGTGTTCTTTAGAAGAAATTCTGCTCTAGCGTCCAAGAAGCCCAGCAGTTGAAGATACAGCTCCAGTACTTGTGTGAGCACACTGCTGCTGAAATGGTTCAAATTCAGGAGAAACTTGCAGGTGATAAATATGCCACGCAGCAGACACCACATGACTGGGCTTGCCAATTCATATCACCAAGAAGCCCTGACCCTAGTAGGGGGCAATGTCTGGAGACCCAAATAGTTCAGCCAGAGGAGGAGAAAAGCAACTGGGAGAAGGTGGACAATAGTCTTAAGGGAGCCAAGATGTGGGCAGCCAAAATAAAAAGTTAGGTATTCAAGGGAAAAACTACCCAGGAGCCAAACTGAGAGGGCTTGAACAAGCACTATGCCTCATGAAAGGGCGATAGGATGTGAGTAGTGGGTCAGGAAAACTAAAAGAATGTTTTCTGGTATTTGTAAGTTTGCAGCTCTGATTAGAAGAAAGTAACCAGGAGAACCTGAAACTAAAATAAGAGAATGAATAGTCCCTGGAACAAGTTTAAGGACTAAAAAGACTAAAGATGATGGCTCAGGATAGGGCAGAGGGGGATGATTAAAACATTTGTATGTTGAATCGCATTGAGAGCTCCACCATAACATACCAGGAGGCTGGCTTTTATATGAGTGACATCTCAACTGTCCTTAAAGGCGTTTTAAGAGAATTGGTGGATATTGATGGACACAAATGCAAAGGCGGTGTCTTCAACAGAAGTTGTAGTAATGACGCTGGCCTCTACAGCTACTTTGGAAACGTATCCACTAATGAACTGGCAGCCAGTGGGAAGGAAGTTTGCTGCAGCTGTGGCCTTCCATGTTAACTTGATTTTTCCAAAGTTTGAAACTATATAATCAATATTAATGGCACAGTGATCTGAGACACCTTCATTTTGGCCAGATCAAGCTCAGTCTTTGTCCATGCTGCCTATATTCTACTTTAGAATATCAAAGCAGAAATTACACTTCCACATTACAGTAGAGCAAGTCAACTCATCTGTTGCTGCTCTCATATCCCTCCTAAAAGTCTAATGGGAAAAATCAACTTCTAGAGAATAAATCTTTGCTTTATGTTTAAAAGGTTATAAGCTAAGATCCTACTGGGTTTATTGTTATTAAAATATCTTTTTGTCTCAGTGTGGCATGGATGGCTAAATTCCCAACTGTTATGTTTATCATCCAACAACACAGTATATACAGTATGACTAAGAGGTCAATCTCAAAGTAAGAAAACCCGATAAATGTACTAGAATTTAATGACATTTGAGACCTGCCATACTGAGATTAGAACAGTGGCAACTACAGCTGTGTTTAAATATAATTTTCACGATCATATTTCTATCGTGTTCCCTAACCATGCACACATTCCCCTGCCTCTGCCCATGTGAACTATGTCAGCCCATTCATACTATAGATCAGAAGTTGGCAACCTTTCAGAGGTGGTGTGCCGAGTCTTCATTTATTCACTCTAATTTAAGGTTCTGCGTGCCAGTAATATATTTTAATGTTTTTAGAAGGTCTCTTTCTATAAGTCTATAATATATAACTAAGCTATTGTTGTATGTAAACTGAATAAGGTTTTTAAAATGTTTAAGAAGCTTCATTTAAAATTAAATTAAAATGCAGAGACCGCTGGACCAGTGGCCGGGACCCGGGCAGTGTGAGTGCCACTGAAAATCCGCTTGCGTGCTACCTTCAGCACATGTGCCACAGGTTGCCTACCCCTGCTATAGATTATGGGTAACATTTTCAAAAGTGACTTTGGGCCATATTTTAAAGGTATTTAAGGGCCTAAAATGTAGATAGGAGACTGGGTTTTTCAAAAATGCTTAAGTGCCTAACTCCCATTGAATTCAAGGAAGATAAGCACTTAAGGGCTTTTAAAAATCCCCCTAGAAACCTATCTGCACCTTTAGATGCCTAAAATATGGCCCTAAGCTACTCTTAAAAATGATTCCTAAGTCACTTAGGCATTTTTGAAAATGCTTCCCTATTTCACCATTGCATATTTTAACCTGATTATAAGATACATATGAATCTCCACACAGAGAAGGGAAACCGTGTTAGATTCCTGCTAGTAACAACAGTGTTGAAAATATTTCTGATACTAGCTAGCATGGATTTGGAAATGCCTTTGAATACATGAAGGTTTGTTATGAACCAGAAAGACATTGTGTTTGAACTCTCTACCACACTGCTGCTGCCATCTTGTGTACATCTCTGATGCTATTTCAGATGGATACGTTCTATTACAGCTCAGGGTAATGTCAAGATATCCTTAGTATATTTAGCCATTAAGATGGTGCACATTTTCTAGGCATACATAGTACATTTGGCAGCAGTGAAAAAGGTCTGCATTGTTTCATCTGAACTTGTGACCTTTAATTTGATATTTGTAATACTATTGTTGGTCTCCCGTGTTTAGAGATAATGGCTAACATGTTCCCTTAAAACCTAAAGTTGAGAAAATCCTCTCTCTGACACACAGAAATGTAAGTGTCATTTGGCTGTTAGAATGCCAGTTATTTTTAAGAGTCTTGTTTTCCCCGAAATTACCATAAACAAAGCTGTGAAGGAAGATGGGGGTTACATTAAAATCCTTTTTGGGGAGAGGGGGAAGGGAGAAGGGAGGACAGATGTGAGTATGGAAGTGAATATACCTGATGAATTAATGTATATATAATTAATGTGTGTATATTATATATATATAAAAGTAATTTGGTTTCTCCTATACATATGCAAGTAGGTAGAAATACTTAGATATCAGTGGTAAGAAATGACATTATCAAAAGAGAATAGATTCAAATGGAGAATCAGTGTGTATTTTAGAACTAGCAGTTCCCACTCACTCCTTTCTTCCAGGAAGACAACATTGCATTTTCCCTGTATCAGATGAGATATAACAACATGGCTTGCTGCTTCTCTGGGGATAGATCCAAAGCCTGTTTAAGTCAATACACTTCTACAGAGCTCAATGGGTTTTGAATAAATCCTCTGAAGGGTTCCTAAAAAAACGATTACTTCTGGATTATAGGGTGTGGAGTTCTTAACAAAAGAATGTGAGAAGGAAAGAAGAGCAGGGATATTTTCTTATCAGTACAAAGACAGAGGTAGCAGGAAATTAAATGACTCATTTGTTACCAATTCCAAGAAAAAAAGGCCCCGATCCAACCTAGAACCTTGTAAAGAAAAAAAATATATCTCTGAGATAATTTTTCCTCTAACTCTTTCTTTTCTTGCTCTTCCCTATCTCTTTTTGAGTGGTGATGGCAATGGTATAGGCAGTCCTACTTATGGCCTATTTAAATTTGTACTATATTTGAATAATTTCATAGATGTCATACTCATGCAACTGAACTTTCCTCTTCATATAGAAGCTTTTGTATCTGTTAAAGGTATTTACTTACTTGATTTACTTAAGGCACTTATCTAGTGGGAGAAGACATTCACAGACAGAGTACAGCAATACAGAGACTTGTGACAATGCTTGTATAGGTAAGTAGCTAGTCTACTTCAGGAAAGCTGAATAACCACAATATTGTGTACAGAACCTCCAGTGCCATTATGAAGAACTCATTAGAAACACCGGTCAAGGGCAGTTCAACTAAGTATCCAGTTACCACAGATATTTTCATTTTTTACCAAGTTGAGTTCAGCCACCAAAAAATTTTATTCTCTCCTCATACAGATCTGAGAGAGCCTGCTGTAGACTAGTGTCATTATAGAGAACAATAGCCTACAGCAATGCACTTAAGAATTGAGAATGGCAGTAGGAAACCATACATGCAGAGAGAGAGAGCAGTAGAAACAATAATACTATGTGTGTTCCTGAGGTCAGTTGTTGATGGGTAGCTTGCATTTTTCCTTGATTTTTTTTCCTAATTCCTGCATAGTTCATCCACTAATACATATACCACAAACATGTTGATGAATCTAGAAAAAGCCATTCTGAGCCCCTTGACTTGTTTTAATTAGTGAAAGGCATTTTTACTGATTCAAATTAAACACATAGCAACATATAACCTGGTGACATGAAGCTGTACAGAGAAATTCAGGGACTGAATTAAACCTACTCTATCAGGTTTGCCCTTAGAGTGGGGGAAATGGAAGAAAGAAACATTAAAAATTCTGTGCATCATTAGCACTGATTGTTTTCTGTAGTTATGTAGTTCGGAATAATAATGAGCTTCGTTTGGCTGTTAGATAAGAAAGTCTGATAATTAAAGTAAATAAAGTTGAGGCAGGGGGTTTAGCTTCTATTCCTGATTGTGACACACACTACTCTGCATTGGGAAAGTCATTTAAACATATCTGTGCAATTTTTCTTCATCTGTAAAATGTGAATAGTATCTATCTCACGAATGCAATTAGGCGACAGTTATTAATGTTAAAGCACTTTGAGCTACTCAGAAGGAACTTTGGAAATGCAAAATGCAAAAATTACCACAAGTATACCTTTTGAGTTACACTTGACTGGAATGTTGAATACTTCCTTTCAGTACAGTTGACCTGAAACCTTTTCTCTTCCCTATTGAAACTCCAAATGCTCTTGCTTCCTCCTACATTCCAGAACTGTATAGAAGCATATTGTCAGTGGTAAACTTAAATACCATCTCAAAATGCCATGGCCATAGTATTTCAATTCCTTTGCCACTGCATTGTTTCCTTTAAAAATCTGAACTGATTTCGGAATTCTTCTTTTAACCTAGAATGTCCTTTTCAGCCTGGGCCTTATCTGTCTCACTGATAGCTTGTCCCTCTCTGTGCATCACTTCTTGGTATTACCAATTAGCTCCAAATATAGAAAGGAGATGACAGGTGCCTGAGCCATTGTTAATTGTACTCTAAGGTTTTAGAGATCCTGGCCTTTTGACGTTAAATGTAGATCAGCTTGCTCTGTCTCAGTGTTCAAAAATGGGCTGAAGTAATTTTATCTTAAGACTTTTAATTAGCGTAACGGAGTTCTTCAGTGTGTATATATGTATATATATAATATATATATATATAATATAGGCTATTTTATAGAGCAATTTCAGATGGTAGTTGTGAAAGACAATAAATGAGCATTGTGTACACCTCATTGGGTGCAGATTCTTGAAGTTACTTTATATTAGAATAAAACAGAATACAGACGCTAAAACAAAAATAGCTATGTTTGGTCTGGTTTGGTTTTAAATGGATGTGATTACAGTTAAAAGCTCACAGTTACATACCAATAAGGAGGATTGAACTGTGTATATTGGGCCTGGTTTACAATTGCCCTCACCCTGTACAATCATTATACCAGTGAAAAGGGAGTGAAAAACCATTACCATGTTCATTTTAGTAGTAGTTTATATTGGCTGTGTAGTCACTGAAAAAAATGGGTGTGTTTTTACATGAGATAGCTATCTTGTTGTAAAATCCTAATCGAGAGAAGGCACAGGCAATTTTTACATCCATGTAGATAATCAAGATCAATCCCATATCACATGCCTGGTATTTACCTCATCTAGCTATAATAATAGCATTTGACCTCGAGATAATGATCTGGATATAAAAACACACTTTTTCTTCAATGAAAACATAATCTCAGACTGCAGTCACCTTACACTGGTTTAAATAACTGCCAGGTGTATGGGGGATACTCAGGAGGCATAGTACCTCTGTTGGAGGAACATGTCATGCTTCTTTGGGAGTAGTTCATCTGCTTTGATTTCCACCTACACCCAGCTCTCACATGTGGCTCCAAATAGCTGTTTGCATTTGACTGCGGTCACACCCCGGGAAACCACTTTGAGAAGCAGGTTAAACTAGGTGAGGGTAGCCAATGGGTCTTTTGTCCTCTGCAAGATAGGGAAACTGCCTTTCTCTAGCATATGAAAACTGTTCCAGTGGACTGGGCAGAGGAAGTCAATTTGTGCTTCACTGGCCTTGAAGGCAATTCAGCAACATGCTGTGGGGCACGGAGAAAATGACAAGGCACAGAAGAAGTCCTGGTCATCCACTGCAGCTAAGGAAGTCCCCCGCTGTAACTATTCTTCATGCTGCTGGAATCTGACTTCCACAGCCTAGAGAGTGGGACTGGCCCTGTGCAATGGCTTTCTCACTTAAAAATTCCTGCATAGGTTTTCTTGTAACTCTCATCCCATTAACATCTTATCAAATCTCATCATCATTATCATCATATAATTAATTCAAGTCCTGCTGTGATGGGGGCATGGCAAAGCAGCTGGTGAAGATGACCACTAGCAGTCATAGCCACAGTCCTGCACATAGACCGCCTTGGGATTAGTGGCCATTCAGCTACATCCTTGGGGAAGCGGAGAAGTTCAGCAGCATCTTAGGTAACCGACAAGCCCTTTTTAGGATAGCACTGCTCACTCTTTTTAAGGGAAAGGTGTATAAAAGGTGCCTAAATATTGCCTGCCCCATAACATCTGGCCAGATTACAGTGGCAGGCAGCTCATCCTACAGCTGTCGAAAAACAATAAAGAAGAAAAGACCCTAGAAGCCTGGAATATCTGTACCCTTATGGATGGAGGTAATGCGCGAAGGCCTGAGAGAAGAATAGCTCTTATCTTCAGAAAACTTATCCGCTATAACATTGATATTGCAGGACTGAGTGAGACTAGATTGGCCAGAGAAGGTTACATTGGTGATCTAGGAGGCAATTATTTTTTCTTTTGAAAAGGAAAAGCAGAAAATGAAGACAAGATTCATGGACTTTGATTTGCCATAAGAACGTCACTCCTGAAACAACTTCCTGACTCCCTGTTGGCCTAAATGGATGGCTCGTGAAACTTTGATTTCCCCTGTCACTATCATCAGTGCCTATGCACCCGCACTGACCAGAACAGAGGAAAGCGAGGAGAAGTTCTACTCTGACCTGGACTCCATCATCAGATCAACCCATGCCTATGACAAACTCAACCTGCTGGAGACTTTAACACTAGGGTTTGTAGAGATAGCAGTGACTGGAGAGGTGTGATAGGATGACATGGAATGGGAAAAATGAACAGCAATGGACTCCTCCCCTTGGGTAAATGTGCAGAACACAGTATGCTCATTACTAACACCATCTTTAGGCAAAATGATAATTATAGAAGGATATGAATGTACCCATCGTTAAAACAATGGCACCTGATTGACTGACTATGTTATCATCTGCCAATGAGACATTCGCAACGTCAGAATTACCAGATCTTTGCATGGTGCAGAATGCTGGATAGACCACAGATTGATAAGAGCAGTGCTGATCCTTCAGATAGCTCCTTCACAGTGCAAGTGTCCCAAACTTAATAGAACAGCTTTCAACATAGCAAAGCTCAAGCATGCCAACTATCAGGTGCAGTTTCTGCAGTCACTTGATGACAAGATTTTTTTCATGCCTGTCAATCAGTGGCAACCCATCAGAAAAACGGAACCAGTTTAAACATGTGATTATTGACACAGCTAAATCAGTGCTGGGGCCAAAGACAAAGGGTACACGAGGACTAGTTTTATGAGAACAATGAGGACATCTCCAAACTCCTAAGTGATGAGCAGAAAGCATTTGTTGAATGGTAGAATGAACCCACTTCCATCTCAAAGAAAGATAGGTTTAAGTACCTACAGAGCAAGGCCCAGTCTGAACTAAGGACAATGCAGGATGAGTGGTGGGAGAGGAAATCTGCGGAAGTCCAGCATTACATAGATACAAACAAAGCAAAGATGCTCTTTGACTCTCTCAAAGTAGTCTACGGATCATCTAAATCTGGCACAGCCCCCTTGAAGTCAGCAGATGGTACAACACTCATCAAAGACAAGGAGGTAATCATACAGAGATGGTCTGAACACTTTAGTAGTCTACTAAATACACCATCCACAGTCGATCGACGTGTCCTTGGCCGTTTACCTGAGAAACTGATCAAAGAGGATCTCTGTCTCCCTCCATCAGTTGAGGAAGTTATAACAGCCATCAAACAATATAACTCTGGAAAAGCATCTGGAAAGGATGGTATCACAGCAGAATTGTATAAAGGGAGCAGGGTCAAAGGCTATCGAGGTGCTTCATGACATCCTGAGTAGCATTTTGGAGGAAGAAAAAATGCCACAAGACGTCAAAGATGCTAGCTCACATTTTACTGAATAGACTCATTGCAAACATATCTGAGGACAATCTGCCAGAACAGCAGTATGGTTTCAGACCAGGTTGTAGTACTATCAACATGATCTTTGTTGTAAGGCAAGTCCAAGAAAAATGTTTAGAGTAGAACATGGACCTGTATGCAGTTTTCATCGATTTGACCAAAGCTTTTGATACGGTCAACACAAAGGATCTAGGGGCCATTCTACATAAACTGGGCTGCCCAAGAAGGTTCATATAAATCATCCATCTCTTCCATGACCACATGACAGTGAAATGTGAATGGTGACTTTTCTGATGCATTTGAAATCTCAAATGGAGTGAAGCAAGGCTGCGTACTTGCTCCAGTGCTGTTCAATTTGTTCTTTGCCTATGTTCTGAGGCATGCAACAAGGGACTTGGATCAGGGGATATACATCTGCTACCAACTTGATGGCTCCCACTTTGACCTTTGAAGTCTCAGTGCTAAGACAAACACTGGAGAGTGTAGCAGGGTGGTCACCCACTTCTGCCCTGAGGGGCTTAGAACAGCCTAGCAGAGGGTTGTGGCTGGGGAAAGCAGCTCCCAGGCTGATTGGGGAAGTAGGCACAGCTGGGAGCCACGCCCCAAACAGACTACAGCTGGCCTCTATAAAAGGCTATGAGCCAGGAGCCCAGACAGTCTCTCTCTGTCTTCAGAGGGTGAGGGGCCTGACTGCTGGGAAGGGTGCCTAGAGGGAGGCAGGGCTGGGGAAAGGCCAGAGGGGCTGTGGAGCTCCAGACTGGCAATTCCCCAGGCTGCAGGGCCTTGTCCAAGGCCCCACAGAGGCACTGGGTTGCAGAGAGAAGCAGCAGGTCCAGACTTGGGTGACCAGACAGCAAGTGTGAAAAATCGGGACAGGGGATGGGGGGTAATAGGAGCCTACATAAGAAAAAGCCCCAAATATTGGGACTGTCCCTATAAAATCGGGACATCTGGTCACCCTAGTCCAGACCTAACCTTGCCTGTGATGAGTGGCTTATACTGCAGTCTACCCCAGGGTGCGGGGGCTAGTTGGTGACTGGCAGTATCCTACAACTGAGGCGAGGTGGGGATAGGGGGTGGGGATTTCCTAGCAAGAGGAAAACCCAAGACTGAGGGGTGTACTGTCAGGGGGCAGCACCCCAGATAAAAGGGCATCGGAGTCTGGGAGGGACACGGGCGTAGCAGCAAGCAGGACACCGGCCTGCAGAGGGCGCTCCGGAGGCTGGAAATGAGCTAATTCTCAGAGACAACCAGCAGGAGGCATCACAGGGGTGAGTCCTGCATCGCTACAGAGAGGCTTCTCATCGAGGCACTTTTTGCAGATGACTGCGCCTTGATGGCTCATAGACAAGATGACCTGCAGTTCATCTTGATAGATTTTCTGAAGCATCCCAGCTCTTTGGCCTCACCTTCAGTCTCGGGAAAACAGAGGTTTTGTTCCAACCAGCACTTCATTTCAGTGTCTCACTGCCAGCCATCTTCAGCCCGCTGAAAAATGTGGATCAGTTCAAGTATTTGAACAGTACCATCTTCAGTGGCGATTTCCTTGTTAAGGAAATTTCCTCCAGAATTAGTAAAGGCAGTCAGACTCTTTGCCAACTTCAAACAAAAGTCCTTAACCAACACAACATCCATCTCTCCACCAAATTGAAGATCTGCAATGCAGTGGTTCTAACATCACTCCTGTATGGATCTGAGATGTGGACTCTTTATTAAACAGATTGAGCAATTTCTCATGCACTCCCTCAGCTCAATAATGAGCATTCGCTGGCAGGACAGAGTGACCAGTATTAAGGTCCTTGAGAGAGCAAACATAACCAGTATTGAGGAAATGTTACTGAGAGCACAACTTAGGTGAACCAGACATGTCATCAGAATGGAAGACCACTGTCTCTCAAAACAGATCTTGTATCAGGAGCTGAGTCAGGGGAAAAGAAAGAAGAGTCGGCCCTATAAGAACTTCAAAGATAATCTAAGAGCAGTCTTCAGTGGCTAGCATCAATCCCAAAGAACTAGAGCAAATGGCTCAGACCAAGACTCACTGGTGGTCTCTGACAAGATCAGCATGTGACAGATTTGAGTGGGATCAACAAAATTATCTCTAGGCTGCACGTGAAAGGCTCCACAGAATTGTATCATCAAACATTGTAAATACAGACTTCCCATGCCCTCAGTGTGGCTGACTCTGTTTATTAGGATTTGGACTGCAGAGTCACATATGTAGCTATATATAAGAACTGCAATAATAACGTCGTCATCGTCAGCGATGGACTACCAAGAAATAATTGCCCAAAGTGTAGGACAATGTTGAATATTGCATGTGGGGGATTAGTTAAAAACATGTTAAGGGGGCTTGGGGAGTTTTGAGAAGTGAATAATCAAGTTAGCAGTCTCAGAAGTGCGTCTCTGTAAGACCACTGTTTCTTTGTTTTCAATGTATTATTATGAATATAGACTTTGACTGGGCTTATACAAAAATGGCTTGTCTTTGTGTACGGCATTATGAGGAAAAATATATTTGGCAACATGGTAGAAAGTGCATTGAGAAAACTCATGAGAAACACATAGAAAAGCTTTGGTGGGGAGGGGAGAAAGAGGAGGAGAGAGAGAGGAGAAGATGGTGAAGAGTTCTGGGAGCCTGTCTAAGTTGTGGCAGCCTCCTCAGACTGGCTTATGGGTCACAGTGCTGCTCAGAATCTTCATAGTGCTGTGTGATGCAGCCCCTCCCCTTCCTTGGAGCCCCTCCTGTGCTTGGAGATTGTCCCTCAGCTGAAACCAGAGCTTTTAGGGCCTGTTTATGCAACTCCAGCCCTTTTGTCTAGTTTAAAGGAGCCAAATGAGAGTGAGGATCTCATCCAATATATCTTACAACATACATTTTGAGAACCTCAGGTAGAGGTGCTATAGAAAATACTTAGTTTACAAAAATCTAAAATATAACTTAAAAGTAAGTACTAAACTGTAAATGTAAAATAACTGACCTATTTTACAGTGATATGCAAGAGCTATAAAAATGACTCCTACCTGCCCTGGTAGTCTGTCTGCTCCAAATGGCTGAAAGAAACCAGTGGTGAAATATGTTAACTGCATTGTAGCGTCACCCAGTGTCAGCACAATTTATGTTTTGTCATTACTGTAAATGCTGCAGTTCTATTATCATAAAGAGAAGTACAGAGAGAAACAAAAGTATTTCTAACAATGATTTAAGAAGAAAAAAAGGCAAAGTAAACAAGATGAAGAAAAAGATTATAGAAGCTTGTTTAGAAATCATTATATTAGAAGAAAACAGTTTCTTTAGAGGACGTATGACCAAAACAATGAATTAATATATTCTCTGATTCTGGGTTGTTTGGAATATAGAATATACTGGTGTATAAGGCTCTTTACATCCTGGAAGGATCATTGCTGTATTTCGGGGAGTATCTCTTTTAAAGAGATGAAACGTAAAGTTAGTGAAAGTCCTTGTTTATCACTGGAAAGTGAAGTGTTATTTATACAACATTGGCCTTCTGCTTGAATAGGCTTGAAGTCTTGCCTTGAAAGCTCTGCTTGAAGTTGACAAGTCTTGTGAATCTAAAGCAGAGACTTACCTGCCACAATGCAACAATTAATACTGTTCCTCATTTTGAATTGGGATATTTCTCATAAGTTAAAACCAAACATAAGCATGTAGACCTTGTTTTATTCAGAGATAGTACAAATTAACTTAGCACTGTGACTTGTTTAGAGAGTGGAATACCCAAGAAACCCAATGCCTACATATACAGAAAGAAGGGGAAATTTTGTTCAAGGTAATTATCTTACAGTATGTACTATGGGATCTTAACATCCACACAAAATGAACAGAATATTTGTTTTAAATTGTATGGGCTTTAATTTATCATTGTATTAAAATGAGAAGGTGTAATCAATTTCATCTTAGAGTGCTTAAGGAACAAATTGAAGTAATGTCACAACCATTAGCAATTATCCTCAAGAAATCCTAGAGAATGGGCGAGGTTCCAGATGACTGAAAAAAGGCAAAAATACTACCTATATTTAAAAAAGATGAAGAAAGAGGACCTAGGGAATTATAGAGCAGACAAATAGATATTGAAACCAGTTGTTAAACAATCAGTTTGTAAACATCTAGAGGATAATAGAATTATAAGGAATCCAGCATTGATCTGTCAAGAAAAATATAAAGCCAAATCAAGCTAATTCCCTTCTTTGACAGGATTACTAACCTAGTGGATAGGTGAGAAGCAGTAGATGTCATATATCTTGATTTTTAGTAAGACTTTTGACATAGTTCAACATGCCCTTCTCATGAGGTGGCCTACATGAAGTTGTTATGAGGTGGCTATGCAAGTGATTGAAAGATTACATTCAAAGTGTAGTGATCCATGGTTCTCTGTTATACTGGAAGAGTGTCACAATGGAAGAGTGTATCTAGTAGAATCCTGCAGGGATGACTCCTGGAACTGGTATTAGTCAATATTTTCATTATTGACTTGAGTAATGAAGTGGAGAGTGTGCTTACTAAATTTGTGAATAACACCAGGCTGAGAGAGGTTGGAGGACAGGATTAGAATTGAAATTGAAAATGACCCTTACAAATTAAATAATTGATTTTGGTCTTGTTGATTTTATTCAATAAAGACAAATGAAATGTATGTCATTTAGGAAAGAAAAATCAAGTGTGCAACTAAAAAATGGGGAATAACTAGCCAAGTGGTAGTACTGATTAAAATAATCTGGGGGATATAGTATATCACAAATTGAATCTGAGTCAACAATATGATGTAGTTGCAAAAAAAAGCTAATGCAATTCTGGGGTGTAGTAAGAGCAGTGTTATATGTAAAACACAGGAGGTAATTGTCCCACTTTACTTGTCGCTGTTGAGGCCTGAAGTGGAGTACTATGTCCAGTTCTGAACTCCACACTTCAGGAAAGGTGTGGTTAAATTGGAGAGTCCAAAGGAAAGTAACAAAAATGATAAAAGGTTTAGAAAACCTGATCTGTGTAAAAAGATTTAAAAAAACTGGGCATGTTTAATCTTGGGGGGGTGGGAGGCTGAGGGGGGACTTGATACATTTCCATATATGTTAAGGACTGTTATAAAGAGGATGGTGATAAATTGTACTCTATGTCCATCGAAGATAGGACAAAAAGGAATGGGCCTAATCTGCAACAATGGAGATATAGCTAGAAAGGTTTTCCTAACATCTAAGCTAAAAGAGGAGTTAAGCTCTGCAATAGGCTCCAAAAGGAGGTTATGGAATCCACGTCATTGGAGGTTTTTAAGAATAAGCTAGACAAACACCTATCAGGAGTAGTCTATGTTTACTTGGTCTTGCCGTAGCACAGGGGGATAGATCTGATGACCTCTCAAGATCCCTTCAGCCCTACATTTCTATGATTTTATGATATTGTGATAGGCTGAAAGGCTGGGCTGAGCTGATCTTCCTGGGATTGTATCCTGTGGTTCCAAGAGTGTGTTTCATTTTCTTTAGATGTATTTATTTTTTTTAAAATAAAAAGGCCATAAATCACAAACATAAAACCCAAGATATATTGATGTGGATGCTTAAATCAGTAAGTTATCCCATATGGCTGTGGTGTTTCTCTCTAGCATAGTTAGTCAAAACTTTTCAAAGTAAGGGTAAAATAGTTTGATTGTGATTTACACTCACACCCATTTAACCCATTCTGGCAATGTAAAGGGGCTTTAAAGTGACTGTAAATGTAACTGAAACACTTTTTTTACTTCCTGAGCACTATAAAGAGACCTTCATGTAAAAGAAAATATGCCTCTATCATTCTGATTTAATAGTGGTTTTTAAACGTACTTTGCCCTCCTTGTACTCCTATCTATCTATCTGTGTCTTTTATTTAGCAGCTTAGCTGTTTGGGGCAGGGATTGTCTTTTTGATCTTTGAACAGCATCTAGCACAAGGGGCTCCTGGTCCTTAAGTAGGATCCTAGGTGTTACAATAATACAAATGTTAAATTGTATAATCATAAATAAATGACAATAGAAGGTGAATGGCAACAGAGAATCTGGCCCTACAATAACAACTTGGCAGCATTTCACATTTACTTTGCAAAGGTGTGGTAACTATACAAGGTACAAGGCACTGGAGAATCAGGCCCTTAGCATCTGTAGTATTATTATTTGTGTTCGTTTTTGCAAACCAGAGATATAAAGGGTGTTTCTTACCTTGTGAACTGATTAAGTGGCTTAATGTGACGGAGGGCATCTAGAAAATAGATTGCCAAGAACAATAAGGGTGACAGGCACATATCAGAGGAAAAAATCTAAGAAAAAACTTGGCCAAGCTGTCATCCTTGAAGCTATCACAGCAGGACTCTGAGAAGGTTGGTTTATTTTATCGCGATCAGATAAAACAAGTGGACTGCATGTAAAAAATCAAAATGAATTCTATGCAGTCTGATTTAATTATGTGCTTAATTCTCAGAAATGTCATGGAGCTTGAAAACAAATAGACATTATATTGTTTATTTAACAAAGCTGCTGTTGAGGACAACTTGCCCTCCAGATGCATTCTCATTGGCATGTTGGTTCATCCGGTTCCAAAAAGAAATTAATGATCTAAATTTATTTGTAAAGTTTATTACTGAGAACACAAATGTTTTATTATCAGCTGCTGTTCAAGCAAACACCAAAATGGACATTCTTTCTCCTCGAGTGCTGGTTGAAAGCGCTGAAGGATAGATTGGTATATCAGTCACACTCTAATTTAATCACACTTGTAAATGGCATTTTGATTATATATAGATACAGATAAAATATATAAAATCACTGATGTCCTGCCAGATTCATAAATATAAATAAAATTAGAACTTCATTATGAGCGTTGAAAATATACAATTATAGGAAATGTTACTAAGGACACACTGAATCAGCTTTCACTCTCTGATCATATCCTAATACTGCCTTGCAAGCCATTACATTTGCTTACAGGTCTTAACCTTCATTACCTCTGAACTGAATTACTGCAATGCAGTATCCCTTGAATTAGAAATGTCAGCCTTGGGGGAAAAAAGCTATAATTGGTGCAGAATATAGTGACATGCCTTCTCAGCAACATGCATTACTAAGAGCCCAATACACTTATGCTTTGCTCTCTCCATTGGCTTCCTGTTGAGCAATTAATCTGTTTTAGTTGGGGCCAAGGATACTTGAGAGAATGTCAGTCTCTGTGTCTGTGAACTTCCTTGATCTTTGTAGTTTTTTGTCATAATGGACCTGCCTATCACTAAGGTGAAATTCCTCTGCTCAGGAAACAATTTCACCTGGAATTTTCTCCCTCAAGATCTATGAACACCACTAGTTCTAGGTCCAAAGGTGAGCCCTATTTCTTTTATTTTGTTTTCTTACACAACAACTTGTAACTTGTTATCTCTGGAAAAATGCACAGTCATCACAGCCCTTACATAACTTACTCCTTTCGGTGATGGAACAAAGAGAGATTTATGATGTAAGTGACTTAATGTTTTTACTTTAACCCTAGAAAACATTCAAACACCATGGTGATGGATATGGAGTTAAGTAAGAAACTAGAACAGACTGGGACTACTTGTGTGAAGAAAGGTTGCCAGGATTGGTCCCTGAGAAAATGTGTCTCTCTGTGAAACAGAAGAGTCATCTAACAATGATGCAGGCTCAAAAGAAAGCAGATATTTTATGTTGTTTTTTTTTTAAGTCTCTGTCTGCTTGATAGAGATCACAACGAGTGCTTCTCTTAAATTCATTTTAGCCATCTTACATTTTAATGCTGTAATACCCTAGCCTTTCTGGAGTATCTTTGATGTTCCTTCTTTTGATGTCTTCACAAGATGAGTGTTCACTACCTGGTAGCTAGGATGGGGAGATCTCATAAACAGGAGCGGATCTAGACATTTTGCTGCCCCAAGCACTGAGGGTCCACAGGCACGCCTGTGGGAGGTCCACCAAAGCAGCAGGACCAGTGGACCCTCCACAGGCAAGCCGCGAAAGGCAGCCTGCCTGCCGCCCTAGCGGCGACTGGCAGAGCGCCCCCCGTGGCTTGCCACCTCAGGCACGCGCTTGGAGTGCTGGTGCCTGGAGCCGCCCCTGCTCATAAAAAAAGCTTTAATGACTTCTGTGAGCGCATGTGAAAATAAAATGAAAATGGGGAAGGGAACAGGGGAAAATCAGCTAGTAACAAAGTTACCAAAATACCATTGAAGAGATGTGCTATGCCAATAAGTTTACAACCTGGTTTGTAGGATAGTGGGCCCTGCCCAAATCTTTTATGAAATTCTATCAGCCTGCAAGATTAAGATTTGCTTGTGTTGACCATTCATCTGAAAGCATTCCAACCTCTAAAGGAGCTTGAACTGTACTGTCATAAACATACAGTTAATTCCTCTTTTACCTGTAAAAGGTTAAGAAGCTCACAAAACCAACTGACACCTGACCAGAAGGACCAATAAGGGGACAAGATACTTTAAAATCTGGAAGGGGGGAAAAGTCTTTTGTCTGTTCTGTGTGTGCTTTTGCCGGAGTCAAAGATCCAGAAAACAACCATCTAACCCTATTTTAAATTAGTGAGTATTTAGATAAGAATGTGGTAGATTTCTTATTTTTCTCTTTGTCATTTCTTTTGCAAACATAAGGGGAGAATCAAATTGGGTTTTGTGTAATTTTAAGGTTTTGCCCAGAGGGAAATCCTCTATGTTTTGAATCTGTTGTCTGTGAGATCATCTTGCTTTCTAATCTCAGAGAGGTATTCCTTTCATCTGTTTTCTTTAATTAAAACTCTTCTTTTAAGAACCTGATTGATTTTTCCTTGTTTTAAGATCCAAGGATTTTGGATCTGGGCTCACCAGCAATTGGTGGGGGGGAATTTTCTTGAGTCTACCCGGGAAAAAGTATATAGAGACTTGGGGGTGTGAAATTAGTCAAATCCTGCCAGGAAAGGAGAGATAAGGGTTGGGAAAAATGGGGAAAGGCAGAGTTCCCAAATGGTTCTCCCTTAAACATTTTGTTAAAACATTTGGTGGTGGCAGCAACAGTTTTGCCTAAACTGGTAAAAATAAGTTTAGGGGTTATTCATGCAGGTCCCCACATCTGTACCATAAAGTTCAGAGTTGGGGGGACACCTGGACAGTTACCATGCCCATTTTTGCAATCTGCCTAAGCTCGATTGAAAGTTAATGGGAGGCCAGAGAATTGCCACAACAGAGGTCCTCATGATTTGAAGGCACAGCCTATAATACCACTGATGTGAAACAATTTTATAGATTATTTTATTACAACTATAGGACATCTAGAAAAGTGAGATGCCTCTGCCACAATGGCTCTTAAACCTATGGAAGGAAAAAAAGGCATTTAAAAGGATGATTTGCCAGTTATAAAACGTTTTACTGGTTTCTATTTATCTACTTTCACTCACCAGAATTCTAGTGGGAAACTCATTTGTTTGGATGAAATACTGCTGGCTAACTTTACCACTTCTAAATACCTAAAGTCAAATTCAGGAACGAAATGGAATACAGAATATTAGAGAGGTAGTTTTTAAGTAGAGTTGGTCAAATACTAGAACTGATTCACAAAGAAAAGCTCTGACTTAGGTCTACTCTTTGTGGGATCATATTCTTTGTTGTTCAAAAATATTCAGACTGCTGCCAGGTATTTCTGAAAATATTTGTTAATCCCAAAAGATTTATGCATATTTACATAAATATTCAATATTCATCTGAATGTTTGTATTGCGACTCTATTGTTTATTTGGTGTTTGTCTTAAAAATATTAATCTATTCAGGGATCAGAAATAATGATGTATAACTTAAGTGATGGATTGTATAATATAAGAGCCAAAGTCTACAGTTCACAAAAAATCCATGGACTCAACATTTGTTGTCGTTGTTGTTGTTGCTTTTGGAGAGTATTTGGCAAAATCTTCCAGATGACAAATACGCTTGAAATTGTGACTTCTTTTTTTTTAATGATGTCTGAACTGGAAAAAAAACCAGAATTCCTCATGAATATCATCTTCAATGACTATTTAATTGAGCTCTACGTTGAAGGTCCTATTGATTTGTAACCAAGCAAAATTGTTAGTAGTTAATAACTTCAAATCTTGGGTTAATTCATTTACTTGTGTTTTTTGGAAGTGTTAAAATTCACATTTGGTGAAAAGCATACTAACTATGCAGTTTATACATATAAAAGGAAGTATATCCATCACATTAAATGCATCTGACTCTCTAAAATTATTTTGCCTGGTATTAACTATTAATATTGCAACAACTTATTTATTAAAAATCTTAAACATCCCAACTAAATTCAGGCCGTGGTTTGCAGTATTGAAATAGACATACCTGCTATAAGAGTGTGGCAGGAATCTTCGATGCTGTATGTGTAGAGATGGGCTCAAATTGCATCTAAGTAGGGATTTCAAACAACTGAGAGATCAAGGGTGATCAGATATGAGCTTTTGGTTTGGTCCATTATGAAAACAGAAATCAAAACCTATAGCTGAATTTTGCAAACAACTCCTAGCACTTCCAAAGTTTGGGTGATCAAATCCAGAGGCAGGACCAGAGGTTTGTGAGGTCAGCAGACAGGGCACTAGACTGGGCCTCAAAAGTTCTGGGTTCTATTCTTGGTTCTATTACTGACCTGTTATGTGACCCTGGATAAGTCACCTCATCTTTCTGTGTCTGTTTTCCTTCCCATGCTTTCTGAACTCTGTTTAGATTGTGAGCTCTTCAAGGTAAGGACTGTCTTGTATTGTGTGTTTGTGTACAGTGCCTAGCTTTGTGAGGCCCTGATCTCAAAAAATGGCTTCCTAATGAAATCTCTGTTGTTTGGTAACAGATAAAATAAGTCTTGTTGGGCAGGTTATGTGAATTTCCAAGTGTTTCCGTTTTTTCAGGAAGTCAGTTTTTTGACTTTGTACACAGTCCTAGGTTGTCTCACCTTTGTGTTTTGGATGCAATTCCAATTAAATTGGGTGGTTTCATTATTAAAAAGCTTCATAGATACATAGATATGTTCTCTTTGTCATGCTTTCATTCCCTGTAGAGCCCCCTAATAGATAGCCTTCTGTTACTGCTATTGAAATAAGATAGCCCAAATAGTAGAGCTGTGAGTTTTTCTGCTAAAAGTTGCAGGGTTAAGCCCCAACATGGGTCTTGTTGCATTTGGATGGACTGTGCCTATTAGCCAAGGAGGCAGAAGCCTCACTGAGTGCTCCAAACTGAGGGCTGCTTTCACCCATTATATGTCTTTTATACTTTGCCAAATTGCCTAAAAAGGATTAAGTAAACCTAATTCAGTAGCAGAGACCTTCTTAGAATTAACTAGGAAGGTTAAAGGAAATCTTGGCCAAGCATCATGTACAGATGTAAGTTTTTTCTCTAGACATACTATAGACTTCTGTTCCTCAGCCTCATTGAACAGCAAACTGCCTCGGTGTTTTTGAGAAATCTCACTAACAGTTTTAAAGATTTGAAGCCACATGTTTGAGCTTGATGATTCTTGATTTTACAGAAAGTCCCAGGTGCTGTACATGGTGCATGCAACATAAAACAAAAAAAAATCTGAGGTTACACACACTTAGAAATGAACCCAGAGCAGTATAATGTTATGTAATAAATTCTGCAAATAGCTATGCTCAGTCACGTACCATATCAGTTCTGTCAGGTTCTCTAGCCACCAACTCATATTTTGTGTTTTGACGCCCTTCACAGTAATCCACGGGCATAAAGGAGCCGGAACCCAAGTAGACTGCCCCGTGTGGAACAGTTTTGGGACAACCTATGTGGCCTTATGCCCTTACATACACAGAGCACCAGCATAGAGGTATAGCCAGGGCAGAAGGGAGAGTGGCCAGAAGGGAGAGTGTCTTACAAGTATTTTAGAATGCACACGGCTCCATATGTTGGAATTTAGAATAAGCCCTGCTGCTATTTTAGCTTGTGCCAAAGATTCCTGGCCACTTCCAGATTCCCAGAGGCACAAAGGGGGAACTCAACCCACTTTAATTCCATCCCTCCTGAGAAGGCAGAGTTCAAATTAGGGACTTCTGTATTTAGTAATAAACCTGGGTCATTCTGAGTCAATCAATGTGAAATGTTATGAATGGAAAGTAAAACTAGTGCATTCTGGTTTTTCACCAGTTTCGTTTAAAAATAAATAAATGAACTCCTAGAATAAGGTTATTTATTTATCACTGGAGGTATTTATTTATCATGCAGTATACACAGAAGCATTGCATCCAATTTTAGCCCATTTACACCCTGCACAACCCCACTGACAGAGTGTACCATGCGTCCACACAGACAATAAGTATGCATGACATATAAATCAGGGCAGAATTTGGCTTCTCATGAACAGGAGAAATTGAGACAGAAATATGTGATTCTGAGAGCCCAGAAATTGTGACCAGCAGAAAGAGCCTGATCCAAAACCCAGAGAAATCAGTGGAAAACTCCCATTTACTTGAGTAAGGTTTGAATCAGGCCCAAAGCAAACTAACTGGCCATCCCCTTAAACTGCAATTTGAGAAGACCTATCAGAGGCAGAGATTGATAATGGTTGCAAATGACAATTATCTTCTGCAAGATCCCATGAAACTGCCACAAAGAACAAGAGACAGGTTCTGTTCTCAGTTATACCAGGGTAAATCCAGAATAAATGGGAGCAGAATATGGGCCAATAAAGTGTAATTATTAACTAATTAATCCTTACCAACATCACAATTTTGTCTTACAAAGGTTTAGATGCATCATAGCTAACTTTATGAGTTCCAGAAAATGATAATGCTGAATCGTCCTTCATTAGCTAAGAAGAAATAATATCAAACCAACCCAACATTACCCTCTCCAGTTATACAAAGAGGGATTTGATCTGGATTTGAAACTTATTCCACTTTGTCAGAGAAAATGAAGTCCATATATTTGGGATAGCAAACACTATTTCGTAACTGCAAAATGTGAGTCCTTCTCATGAAGTAGCCCATAGAGTCACATCACCCTCATTAACAGTCTGTTAAATAGCTTGCACTTCATTAACAACATAACAACCTGCCAACCTAACAAGAAATGTGCTAATAGGAATTTGTGAAATACACTCATACCTAATTCATTGGAAGTAACAGTAGCCTGAAAAAACTTCACTCAGATTTTCAATAATGAATTAAAGTAATTTAAGCCACATTCAAAATTTAAGGATACAAATCTGGAATAGGTTTGGAATTAGTTTCTGTATCTGAAGCCTATATCCCAAGCATGGGGGGTGGGGGGATCAAAGGGTAGGGTTGTAGAGCAAACTGGATTAACAAGCATCTCAAACAGGTGATTAAGAGAAATCAGAAAGTCTACAAGGAATAGAAGAGATGGATCAGCAAGGAAAGCTACCTCTTGGAGGTCAGAAAGTATACAGAAAGTGAGAGCTGCCAAAAGCAAAGCAATGTTGGACCTTGCAAAAGAAATTAAAAATAATAATAAAAGGTTCTCTTGGTCATATAAATAATAAGAAAACAAGGGAAGAAGTGACAAGAGGCCTGTGGCACCTTATAGACTAACAGACGTATTGGAGCATAAGCTTTCATGGATGAATACCCACTTCATCAGATGCATGTCTGGGAAGAAGTGGAACTGCTAGGCACTGAGGATGGGGTGGAGATTAAAGACAATCTAGGCATGGCCCAACATATTAACAAATACTTTCTCAGGGGCAGAGTAGCTAATGGGAACAAAGATACAGAAGAAATTACCATATCCAAGGTGGAAGTCAAACACAGTTTAATGGGACCAAATGAGAGGGGGACTGAATAATCTCCATCCAAGCATATTTAAGCAACTGGTGCTTGAAATTGCAAGCCCAATCAAAGAGATTTTTAATGAATCTGTAAACTCAGGGGTTGTACTCTGTTGCTGAGAATTGCAAACATAGTACCTACATTTAAGAAAGGGAACAAAAAATGTGATCCAGGAAACTACAGGCCTGTTTGTTTGACCTCAGTTGTATTCAAGGTCTTAGAACAAATTTTGAAAGAGAGAGTAGTTAAGGACGTAAAGGTAAACAGTAAGTGGGATAAAATACAACATGTTTTTATGAAAGGAAGATTGTGCCAGACAAACCTGATCTCTTTCTTTGAGAAGGTAACTGAATTTCTAGACAAAGGAAATGCAATAGATCTAATCTGCCTGGATTTCAGTAAAGCATTTGCTACAGTTCCACGTGAGAAAATTATTAGTTAAATTAGAGAGGATGGAGATTAATATGAGAATAAACGGGGTGTGAGGAACTGGTTAAAGGGTAGATTACAACTGGTCATACTAAAAGGTGAATTGTCAAGCTAGAGGGAGGTTACTAGAGGAATTCCTCAAGGATTGGTTTTTAAACCAATTTTATTTAACATTTTCACTAATGACCTTGGCACAAAAAAGTAGAAGTGTGCTCTTAAAATTTGTGGATGATATTGCCTACCTTTCAAAAGGTAAGAGCTTGGCTTGTTTTGCCTAACAAAAAGAAGGATATACGGAGATATCATTGCTCTCTATAAATATATCAGAGGGATAAACACCAGGGAGGGAGAGGAGTTATTTAAGCTAAGGGCCAATACTGGCACAAGAACAAATTGATATCAACTGGCTATCGATAAGTTTAAGCTTGAAATTAGACAAAAGGTTTCTAACCATCAGAAAAGTAAAGTTCTGGTACAGCCTTCCAAGGGAAGTAATGTGGCAAAAAATCCTAACTTGTTTCAAGACTGAGCTTGATATGTTTATGGAACGGATAGTGTGATGAAATAGCCTACAACAGCATATAGTCTGTCCGTAACTGCTTTTAACAAATATCTCCACCATCCAGAAAAGGGACACTAAATGAGGGGTACTCTGAGTTACTACAGAGAAGTCTTTCCCCTGAAGTCTGGCTGGTGAGTCTCACCCACATGCTCAGGGTTTAACTGATCACCATATCTGGGGTAGGGAAGACACTTAGCTCCCAGTCAGATTGGTGGAGACCCTGGGGTTGTTTCATCTTCCTTTGCAGTATGGGTCACTTGCTGGTTTGAACTAGAGTAAATGGTCAAATCTCTAATTTGAAGTCTTTAATTCAATATTTGAGGACTTCAGTAAGAAGTTTATGGGCCTATTATTGCAGTGAGAGGCTGTGGCCTGCAATGTATAGAAGGTCAGACTAGGTCATGAGGGTCCCTTCTGGCATTAGGGTCTATGAGTCCAGCTGTTTGTAATGAAAGCTGCTTCCTAATCACAGGGGGAAAAAAACACCTTGAAACACCAGACTCCCTTAAATGGCTAGTAGTCTCCCAAATCTCAGTTGTTGTGACCAGTAGATACACATATTGAAAATATAAATAATATAAAACTTTTCTATAAATGGTAACTTCTCCCCCCACAAGTCATTTTGCCAGGCAGTTAATCTTTCTGTGATTAGGTATTCCATTGGTAGAGCATGGTTTAATATACCTGGACTAGAAATTGATGTAGCTAATAGTTTGTATCAAATTATAGCTTCAGTAGCTTCAGTACAACAATCACACCTTAAAAAGGCAGTTTAATTTTTCCAGTGATAAACTACAAGATGGTGTTATCAAATGCTTCTTTGGAGAAAATACCTCAGTGCTGTAACTTCATTACCTCCAATAGATAATGTATTAGTAGCAGATTTCTACTGGCTTTAGGGAGAAATAAATTGGTCAACAATGTCTTGTCTCTACACTATTAAAGCCTGAACCACCACTAAGAGGTGCTGAGTGCCCTCAACTTTCTTTTACTTCAGACTTAAACAACACTTCTTTCAGATGCCCAGCACCTCCCAGGAAATGGCTGTTATTTCTTTTGTTTTTTTCCCTTGAGAAAACATGGTAGTGTCAGATTTAATTTGATTATTAAATGCAATCACATTTAATAATTAAAAAGCCCTGATATATACATTCTCTAATGAATTAACATTTAATTTTTTAATTGGCTAAAATACTAACATTTTAATTGTGTGTGTGTGTATGTATGTATTTTATATAGTTGATTATTATAGTAACAGATCCTCCCCCTACCCCAGTTAATACTTTCTTTTCCTACTTTAATTCTTCTATTTTGGGGAATTTTTTTTCCAATCAAAGCAGTGTTTCAAAAGAAATCCAAAGGCATTGTTGTTTGTGACCACGACTGAAAGAACATTAACATAATAAACCACTTGCTGGAGTTAATATCCTTCTTGTCTCCCAAGCCCCCTTTAATTAGGTCATAATATCTTTTTTTTTCCTGCTTGCTCCTATCAGTGGAAGAGTCATCTAGTATTGTCTCTTATTTATGTCAGTTGTGGCTCCTGCCCCACTCCTTCTCTTGTCCTATCTTTAATCATTTCCCTCAGTCAGCTATGGTTTTCACTGGAAGCTCTGTATGGTCTTTTGTTCCCTCATGGTAGCCATGAACCAGAGCCTCTTGAAAAGACTCTTGTTAACTTCAATGTGCTTTGGATCAGGCACCTATAGACACTCATGAGAGATGTGTGTCCATTGTGGTTAGGATATATTCCTGTATGGGCAACTCACTCTATAGTTTACTGTGCATTTCATGCACTTATGGTTTTGAAATAATCATATTTATTACCTCTGCTATTTTCACAGCTACATTTGCCATTATATAGGGCCTGATCTTGAGCACCTGCTGAAAAATACTACTCTCCCCCGCCCCATTAAATTTCCAATAACTTCAGTGACTTACAACCTTGTAATGTTGGGCCAGTAATTGACTGCCTGTTTTGGTGTTGTAGTTGTAGTTAATCAACTATACACAGATAGGAAATAAAGTGATTCTAAAAGTACATGACAGAATATGGTTAAATTAAACTTTGAATTGCAAGTTACATAGACGTTTTTACCAATAAGCTACCTACATCCTTCTTCCCCCCAAAAGAAAAAAGCTCAAGGGCTGTATGAGTTACTTGTGCTGTAAAATACAATGGAAGAAATAGATATAGAAATGTTTCAGTACTGCAACAATTTGTTCTTTGCAAAGATAAAACTTTAGTTTTTAACCTGAAGTATTTTCTCTTCTCTTCTCTCTTTCTCTTTTTTTAAATTGGATAATTATTTAGGCCATCTCATTCCCTGTGTGGGTTAATTCCATGCAGGGGACTAGAAACTCAGGGTTAGTAAGATACTTTAGCAGCTGCATCACTTATACCCTTGAGTAGGATCTCAGATCAGGGGGATTTTGCACCAAGTTGCATTGAATGAGATTTTGAGTGCATGTCCCCTATCTCATAAACACTTCAACAGCTGGGTATGCATACTACAGAAAGCCTCTTGCTGCTAACCTGACTTGTGCATTTCTATTTAATATTATAATGTTTAATCCTTATTTAAATCATACACTCCCAAAAGCATAACAGTGTGGGGACATATTGGTCTGCTGTGTAACTTCAGCAGTTTCTATGTATTCTTTATGAGTGCCCATCACTATAGTATCTGAGTGCCTTTCTTTTACAGAAGTGTAAAGGATGTTTGGAGTCAGGTGCCTTGGTGTCAAAAGTGTTTGTGCCAAGTCTACTTAGACCATTGGTATTATTGGTGCTAAGAAATGGTTTAAGAATGGTTTAGGAACAACCAGAAGGTGGGGAAGCATGTCCTGGCAGTGACTTGTTTGTGAAATTTTCAGGGGCAAGATGGTGTGGTTAGGAAGGCCACGCAAGGGTTTTGAAGCTGTGGTCAGTAGAGTGTTAAATTTAACATATAATAATTCAAAACACAGAAAACTGTACAGAGAAGGGGATGAATTAATTTGCTGCTTTTGAACATCTAGATCTGGGAAGAGGGGGTAAAGGGATTTCTTTTATTTCCCCCTGCCAATATATCAACATGTTATAGGGGGAGGCAATGAACTTTATGGATGCTTAGATGCCTGAGCTAAAACTGATGGGCTGAGGGAATATGTGAAGGGGATTTTGGGGGAGAAAGTGGGATGAAAGAATAATTGTTTTTTGCTAACTTAATAATCAGGCCAAAGTTGTATAGTGGAAGGTGTCTAACCTTTGGAGCTCTGTCCTGAAGGGAACTGCTGAAAGCATTGTGATAGTGGCATCCTCAGTCTGTTTGCAGGACAGAACAAAATATAGAACTGTGTCATAGCGTTAAAGAAGGGAGCAGTTTACTGGCTGTAGGCTTACTGTTCTACAGCAGCTATTAGTGATGCTGGAGAAATGTAGTAGAGCAAGGGAAGGAGGAAAGCTAGCAGAAGGATAAGAAAAGGTACACATGTAAAACACCCAGCATCCCATAGGATAGCAGTGACTACAGCTCAAGCAGAATGGCTTGCTGCCTTGGAAAAATGAGCCCTCTGATTCTTATTTGTGTTACTGGTAGAGGGAGGACATACATTTAGATATTGGGGGTTTCACATGGTAAAAATATAAAAAATAACTTGCTGTTACATAGTTATGATTCATCCCACTCCTACACAGGGAATCCAATTCAGCAGTGAACTGATGACGCTTGCTTCTCCACATGGTGGAAATGCAGCATGTTAAAGTGGTGAGGTAGCAGGGGACACTCTGCTCCTACTTTCTAGCAACACAGAGACTCCACTGGTCAGATATCCACACTGTGTAGTTTATTTCCAATCCCTGCATCAACACCTTTACATTTCTGTGTGATAATAGTATTTATAGTGTCTGTTGGACCATCAGTCCTTTCCCCAGGGTCCAGGAGGAAAAAAGTCTTCCTTCCTTGAAATCACTCTAAGTCAATCACCTTGCTCCTCTCTCCCCAGCACCTTCTTCCTGTATTTTATCAGTCTCCCATTGGTAGTCTAAATAATTCTTTAGCTGCCCCAGTCTCCCAGCCTGGTTAGATAATTACATTACATTCCTTATATTGTCCATATGTTCTAAAAAACAAGTTTGGTTTTTGTCTTGATCTTGAGCACTTCAGTCTTCATGCCAGTGGCTTCCTTTCGGCTTTCACCACTGGCAGTCATACAGGTCATTGACTCCTGAAGGCCATCACACACAGTAATGGTTGATTTTTCTGTCGTTGTTTCCGTAACATATTTCGGTTTTTATGAGACAGGGTTTTTAGCCTTGTGCCTAACCCCCAACCTGAAAGGACCAGGGTCTCTGTTTTGTCTGACCCCTCCCACACAGACTAATCCATCATGGTTAAACCTACCAGGAGCAAAAAGCCCCCCTCCCCTCAATTCTGGGGATCGTTAGAGCATGCAAGCTTTCCCGCCATGACAAAGCATGGACACCAGAGGACAGAAACCATTAGATGGCCTGGAATTAATTTGCATTTTTTCCTAAAATATGAAAATTTATTCATTATTTAATATACCAGTAAAAATTATAGTCCAGATTGTGGAGCACTTACTCAAACTGGTGAACACTTACTCAAGTGAGTAGGCTCATTAAAAACAATAGGAGCATTTGAGTAAATAATTGTTCCTTATTCACAGAGTCATATATTCATGGAGTTTAAGGCTAGAAGGTAATATTATTTCATCTAGCCTGACCTGCTGTATACCATAGGCCATTAAATTTCATCCGGTTAGATGTTACTGAGCTAATCTTCCAGAAGGCCTCTGGTATTAATTTGAAGATACCAAGAGATGGAAAATCCATCACTTCTCTTGGTAATTTGTTCTAGTGCAGAAGTTCTCAAACTGGGGATGGGGCATGAGAAGTTTTAGGGGAAAAAATAACCCTTATTGTGCACACTTTACCCACATCAGTGAATAACTAGCAAAGCTGATTCCTCTAGACATATCAAGTTCTCAGATGGTGCTGTATATTTTGATGGATTTCTATTAATCTTGCAAAGCATTATTCAAAGTCATTGCCATGTGTACATTAATCCGTTTGCTATGATGGGGTGTGCAGATTTAATTGTAAGCGTGGACCACAATCTCAGTTTTGCTTTTGCTCTTATTACAATGGATCATTGGCTCATTCATACAACAGAAAAAAAAGAAACCCTTACATGAAAAAACAAAGAAGCTGAAACTGATTCAAGTGTATATATCAGTTTATGTACTTGTGTGGCTGGGGCAGGGTCGTAAACTACTACAGACACACAGAAGGAGGGCACAATCAAATACGTTTGAGAACTACTGTAGTGGTTAATCACCATGACTGTTTAAAAAAAAAATTGTGCCTGATTTCTAATTTGAATTTGTCTGTCTTCAGCCTCCAGATATTCATTCTTGTTATGCTTTTCTCTGCTAAATTAAAGAGTCCTTTAATACCCAGTATTTTTGCTCTCTGAAAGTATTTATGCACTGTAATTAAGTCACCTCAGTCTTTTTTCTTTTGCATAAACTAAACAGATTGAGCTCTTTAACTTGCTCACAGTAAGGCATTTTCTCCAGCCATCAAATTATTTCTGTGGCTCTTTTCTGTACCCTTTACAATTTTTCCATCATCTCTTTAAAGAATATTCTAAGGGCTATAATTTTGCATTGCTATATTAAATGGAATTTTGTTTGAATGGGCCTATTTTACTAAGTGATCCAGATCACGCTGTATGACTACCCTGCTCTCATCATTAGTTACCGTTCTGCCAATCTTTGTACCATTACCAATTTTAACAGCAGTGATTTTACACTTGCTTCCAGATCATTGATGAAAATGTTGACTAGTGTCAGGCCAGGTACCACTCCCTGCAGAATCCCACTAGAAACATTTTGATTCAATTAAGATTCCCCAATGACAACTACTTTTTGAGATCTGTCAGTTGGCCAGTTGGTTTGGCACGATCTTCCTTTAGTAAAACCATGTTGTATTTTATCCCAATTACCATTGACCTCAATGTCCTTAACTACTTTCACCTTCAAAATTTTATCCAAGACCTTGCATACTGAAGATGTCAATCTGACAGGCCTGTAGTTACCCGGATCATTTTTTTCCCCCTTTCTTAAAAATAGGACCTATGTTAGCAATTTTCCAGTCATACGGTACAACCTCTGAGTTTACAAATTCATTAAACATTCTTGCTAATGGGCTTGCAATTTCATGTGCCAGTTTCTTTAATGTTTTTGGATGAAGATTATCTGGGACTCCCGATTTAGTCCCATTAAGCTGTTTGAGTTTGGCTTCTACCTCGGATGTGGTAATATCTATCTTCATGTCCTTCTTCCCATTTGTCATCATCCCTAAGCTCCTCATTATCCTCTTTAAAGACTAAGGCAAAGTATTTGTTTAGATATTGGGCCATGCCTAGATTATTCTTAACCTCCACTCCATTCTCAGTGATGAGTGGTCCCACTTCTTCTTTCATTGTTTTCTTCCTATTTACATGGCTATAGAACCTTTTACTATTGGTTTTCATTCCCTTTGCAAGGTCCAACTCTACATGGCTTTTGGCCTTTCTCACTTTATCTCTACATGTTCTGATCTCAATAAGGTAGCTTTCCTTACTGATCCCTCCCATCTTCCACTCCTTGTAGGCTTTCTGGTTTTTCTTAATCACCTCTCTGAGATGCTTCCTCATCCAGCCTGCTCTATAACTCCTTCCTATGAATCTTTTCAAAGAATGAACTCAGATTTAAGGCCCAGCAGAACTTGAATCCAGGCCTGCAGAACAGCAAGGTAACAGACACCACCGCACTGCTACCCTGTGATAGCTAAAATCAACATGTGCTCCACTACCCATAACCTGCTATGGACACAGACCATTGGACATTCCACCTCAAGGGTCTGACACGCAGCGGCCTCATGGCTCCTGATTAGCTCCCCAAGGGGGCATTCCACAAAGAGTCCATGCCAGAGTGTGGTTCTCCTGTAGCTATAATGACCATTGATGGCTCTGACCTTGGCTTTATTTGGACCTTGCCTGCTGATCTGGACCCAGAAAACCGACTTGGATTCTGATCCTTGATATCAACCTCTGCCTGGAACTTGACTACAAACTCTTCTGCTACCTAGGTTTGACCTTGCTCTGTCCCTTTGTCCCAACTGCCTCTATCAGCATCCTGACACCAGGTTTGTTGATGATCTATTTTACATAAAACTGTGTTGTTTGACATTAATTATATTTTGAACTTTTAATTCTTTATCAGCTAAATCCTGTAATAGCTTTTCCATTATTTTGCCTGAGATTGATATCAGGCTAACTGGTTTATAATTACCTGGGTTATCCACTTGCCTTTTTTAATATTGGCACATTAGCACTCGTCCAATGTTGGGGAATGTCCTTGGGATTCTAAGACTCATTAACATCAGAAGGCAAGAGATTTTCTCAGTCAACTCTTTTAGTACTCTTGGGTTGAAGTTAGCTGGACTTTATTAGTGTGAGTAGAGGCTCCATATTCTTGCCCTATACTAGTAATTAGTGTTGGTCATTTATATAGTTCAAATTTTGACATAAATTTTTTTAGGGGGGGAAATCAATTTTTTTCATGGAAAATTTTAGTTTTCTAGCCAGCTTATATAGAATTGTTGATTTTCTTTTCTTTTATTTCTTTTTTTTTTGAAAATGCACATTTTGATGAAAAAAGATTAATGAAAAATTTTAATTTTTTTCCCTCCACAAAATAGTTTCTGCAACTTTGGACCATCTCTAATAATAGCTTTTGGAGACCTTGTATCCTATCTTCACAAACCAAGCAAAAATTACTATTGATTGTGGTCATTTTCAAGAAAGATTCCATGAATAGCATCATATTGAATGAAGTAAGAAGTAATTTATATACTAGTTACTGACAAGGTAAAGAAGGGAATGGTTCTATAAAAATCTAAACAAAAAACATGGTGGTCCAAACTTTAGGCTAACAGAGATTAAATATACACCTGGGTTAAAAAAGACTCTCCTTTGTTTTGACAAAATATAGTGATTACTTAGGCACTCATTAAACCTTTATGTGTAATGTAACATCTATGTAACATCTGCACGTTGATTCATTAGACCTAATTAACAGTATAAGTTTTTTGGTGGATGGATTGTCAAGGGTAATATTCTGTGCATTGAATTCACAGTTTGATTTTTTAAAAGAAAACATTTTAATTTGACCCAAAGTGATTTTCATTTGTCTTAAAAACTATTCCCCCCTCCCCCTCGGAATTAACAGCAAACTGAAAAATCTGTGACTTGTACTTAAGGCACTTGTGCAATGATCTCAGTGTCTTATGCAGTCCGCAGACAAAGATAACAATGTATAAATATATGCGTACCAATATGAGAAGTTCAAAAGCAAAATCAGGTGAAATGGAATGCCAGGCAATGGTAGAGGACATTGACATAATATGCATTTTTGAAATATAATGACAAAACACAATGGGATATTCTGTTACCTAGATATAAACTATACAGATAGGAGAGACAAACCTGTGGAGGTATGGTAGTAACACTGTTCTTAAAAGATGCCATACAATCTAATGAGAAGAAAATTTCGGCTGGGGAGTCTAGAATAGAGTGGCCAACCAGGTAGAAATGCATTGGGCCATCAAGGGAGGAGGAGCAGACACTAGTTCTGTGGTTAAGGCAGTAGAAATAAGAAGATATGGGTTCTGTTCCCCAGTCTGTTATCCGGGTAAGTAATTTGCCCTTTGCTTCAATTCCTAATCTGCAAATAAAGATAACAGTCCTTCCCAATCTCTCAGGGGTGTTCTGAAGATAAATTTATTAGTTATTCAGATATTGTAGTGGTGTGCATTATAGGGGAAAAAGAAACAAAATAAACCCACATTGTACTCTTTAAAATTCTCTCACAGCTCACCAAATGTCAGTCAGTCGAAAAGGAGTCTCTTCTCCACATACAGATTTGTGAAAAGTACTGAATATGCTTTGTGTGTTCTTTGGGCTTCTTACTGTGATCCAGGAAGGAGAAAGCTTGGAACCTTTGTAATGCTGAATTGCACTGTGTGGCTATTACTAAGGTAAAATATACAAGTATGATCATGGAATAGGTGGCTTGTACCACTGTTAGTGGACTAGAAAGTGCTTAGGTATATATTAGAATGGTCAGCTTCTCCAACAACACTGAGGGTACGTCCAGACTACCCATCGTATCGGCGGGTTAAAATCGATTGCTCGGGGATCGATATATCGCGTCTAATCTAGACGCGATATATCGATCCCCGAGCGCGCTTATATCGATTCCGGAACTCCATCAACCCCAACGGAGTTCCGGAATCGACACGGAGAGCCGCGGACATCGATCCAGCGCCATCTGGACGGGTGAGTAATCCGATCTTAGATATTCGACTTCAGCTACGTTATTCACGTAGCTGAAGTTGCGTATCTAAGATCGATTTCCCCCCCCCTAGTGTGGACGAGCCCTGAGAATTAACACTAAGACTCCTCTGTATCAATGCTGGACGTTAAAATCAAGACTTTCCAGAGCAGTCCAGCAAGCTAATTTAAAACACAGTATTCAAAATTGATTTAGTAGCATTGGCACAGAAAGCTGCTGCTTGCAGTGTACTATTGTTTACAGGTATAACTGTTCATTAGTGATAAATTTGGTATAAAAATAGAATTAATGATTATTGTGATTAAAATATAAGAACAAAAATAACAAAGATTTCAGATCAAATCATTGCTTGTGCTTATCATTGCAGATTTTGAGAAATCATTACTACTGTTCCTTTTTACTTCCAAAAAAATAAAGTGCCTCCTGCAGTTAATCTAAGTTGTTTGCCCTTGTGGATCATAAATTACAAGTAAACTCAAAACGTATGTCTCATCGCTATCACCAGTATGGGATCACACAGTGAAGGAGCCTGACATCATGATCCTGTGTTCTCATAGACCTGGAACAAAAACCCAGCTGCCAACTCTTCTCCCTTAACCTTAGTGTTGAGGGGAGCAGAGCAGGGCAAAAGATAATGATACTGCAACATTTTAATTTTCAAAAATATTGAGAGTTTTTTGCTTTAAAATAGACCCATTCTTCATTATGAAAATCTCTGAATCTTTTCATGAGTTGGCAGCTTGTGGTAGATCTAAACCCCATCCTAAACAGTCTCCAATCTGGCTTCTGCCCCTTTCACTCCACTGAAACAACTCTTGCCAGAGTCTCATCAGATGACCTCTTCCTAGCCAAAGCTTAAATCAGTACTCAGTACTCATCCTATTTGACCTGTTAGTCATCTTTGACACAGTTGAACATGCTCTTCTTGAAACCTTGCTTTTCCCTTTGCTTCTGAGATTGTTCCCTCCTGGTTCTCATCCTACTTTTCTAATCACTCCTTCAACATGTACTTCAGAGAATCCTTTACATAATTCCCTCCAGCTTTCTGTGGTGGTTCCACATGGCTCTGCCCTAGATCCCCTTCTCTTCTCCCTGTACACCACAAACGCAAGTTCAACCACCATCTTTATGCTGATGTATCACAGAACTACCTCTCTACTCTAGACCAGTCTCCTCTGTCCAAACTAATATCTTGCCCTCTCACTGACATCACCTCATGGATGTCTAGCTCTCAGGTCAAGCTTAGCATGACTAAAACAGAGCTCCTAATCACCACTCATATCCAAGACCTTCCCTTCTCCTTTGTCAATCACGGTGGACAATATCACCATCTTGCCTGTCACTGAAGACCACAATCTGGATATCATCTTCAATTTTTCTAGGTTTTCTAGGTCCTCACATATAGGCTATGTCTAAATCTTGGAGATTCTTTCTCCATATCATTTCCAAGGTATGTACTTTCCTATCTGTTCTCTCGTTCATGTTCTCATCATGTCTCAATTACTGCAACATCCTTCTGCTCCACTCACAATGCTGCTACAATGATCCCTTTTCTAGCCTGTCACATTAATCATGTCAACCCTCTTTTGGCATCACTCCACTATCGCCCTTGTCTCTGGTGCCTCAAACTTCTTTCTTCACTTTCAAGGCCCTTCATGCTCTAACCCCACCCTATCTTCCATCTCTCACTCATTATTGAGATATTAACTTTTGCCTCCAATTGACCATGATGTGGGTTTCTGTCTCCCACATGTTTACATATGCCAGCAAACACTTTTGTGCTTTTTCCTATGGTGTCCCTCATGCTTTGGAGAAGCTCCCCATCAACATCTGCAAAACTATGTTGTTGATCCTCCTTCAACCCCTTCCATAAAACTCTAATTTGCTGTGATACCTACAAAAAACTCCATCCTGATTAGGACACTGTGGTACTGAGACTGCTGCTTATCATGTTGACTCATTGTTTCTTTGTACTCCTCAGTCTACCTTTTTTTTTTTTTAATCTTTCTCTTGTTTTATATTTAAATTTTAAAGTATGTGGACCAGAGACTGTCTTTTTGTTCTGTCTTTGTACAGCGCTAACTACAGCAAGGTACTGGTACATGACTAGGCTTCCTACTTTCTCTAATTATGTATCTTGATTTGTTTGAGAAGGCAGACTGAAAGTTGTATTGGAGCTAATAATGCGTGAAAATTAGGAAAACAACTTTCATTAAATTTTGCCAACTTTTCCCCAGTTTTGATCAAAGCTACTTTGTCTCAGATCCTCAAAGGTATTTAGGCACCTGATACTTTGGGAATCTGGACTTTCATGCTTTGGAATCATCACATTTCACAAAAATAATTGCATTCACGTGGACTGTGAATGCATTCAAATGTATTTGGTTGACACACAAATTCAATGACGGAAGTAATATGGGAATCCAAATTATATACCAACCATCCTTCTGCTAATTTTCCCCTTTGACTAAAGGCATATTCCTGCCATTTGTCACTTATATTCCTAGTCTAGAGGTAGTGTTGGATCCCCAGCTGCTATTATGTGATCACATAGCAGTAATCTCCAGGAAAGCATCTAGCTATTTGTGCCTGGCCAGGAGATTGTAAGCATTGTTTCTTTCCAGTGCTGAATTTGCTGCTATGATCCATGCCTTTGTTGGGACTTGATTACTGGATTAGACTTCACATGTAGATATATGGTCACTTAAAAGCAGGAGATTCTTCACCTGTTTTATTTTTGTAGAAAACTAAATAGATATGTTTAATGTTATCATATTTGTTGGTTTTTGTTATATTAGTCTTTAGTATCATATGTTCCCTCCCTCATTCAGTTCCAGGGAAAAGAAAATTATTTTTCTTTTAAAAAGGACTTGTGACTATGATACTACTGTTCCATTTCTATAAAAATACAACTTCCCAATTAGATAGCTTATTGTCATTGTCCTGTCTTTAGTACACTTATTAATTACTCATCTGTAATCAGCTATTGTATAGAGCTGTATGAATAACTGATTTAGTGATTTGCTGAAAAATTTTAGGGAAAAAAATTGACTTTATTCTTTTTTTAAATGTTCAGTGACTTAAAGTTGAAAGAAATCTTTTGGGGAGTTAAATGTAACATTTTGTTTTGATTTTGAGCATTTTTAAGGATTTTTTTTAAATAAAAAAAATGAAAATGAAGGAAATTTCAAAACAAAGTCACTTCACATTTTTTTTTTTACAGCCTGAACAATTTGGCAAAACAGACACAAATATGTCAAACATTTTGGGGTCACCAAATCTGCATTTTTGTACTTATTAGACATCTGGATCTACAAAAAATGTGAATAATATCATCAAATCATATCTTTCTTTATTGCTACATCAATTATCTACCGTAACATGCTACCTCTTTTTTAGTAAAATAAAATACAAGACTGGGATGTAGCCAGCTTTAGGTAACAAAAGACTATGTAATTGGTAATATTTAAAATATAACATGGGCAAAGGACATGGAACTTGGAAGAGATGTTTCATTTCCACAGTTAATGGCTATAAATCACTTATTCTGTCAATATGATGTAGATTAGATGGTTTTAATTGCAAGTAAATTAAGGTATAGTAAGCATTTTGAAATTAGTTTTAATTAGTTGTAATGCAAAACCATGGAGACTGTCCAGACTTAATTCTTAGGTCTTTCCTTTGTGATTCTTTCAAATAAATGTTGTAAATCTTTTGAGTTTAGAAGGGAAAAATCAAGACAGATATTTACTTTTGGTGTGTAATTGCTATACCTTTGCCATACAAAATAACATGGTAGTGCTACAATAACTGTATAGATGGCAACACTAATAATTATGTACTCCTTTTGAGATCAGCTTGGCAGTCTGTTTCCTGCTTTCCTACAAAGTACAGTTGAATTATAATAATTACAAAACTCAAAGTGTGTCTGGAGTTTGGTTGATCATTTAGTTTCAGGTTAAATAGATCTGGAGAGTTAGATAGGGATGTTTGTTGTCAATGGTTAGAGTTCAAACAAGTGGTAACCATAGAAATATAATTAAAAAAAACACTTTAAAACACAATTGTGTCCCATTACAGCCATTTGATCTGCATTTCTTAATGTTTCCCGATGAGCAGTGATTGAAATTTGTACTATCAGATCTCAAAAGCTTTGCTATAACAAGATTAGGAGACTACTGCAGCAAGTGTTTGAGGGCTCTTTCATCCCTCCTTGAGTGCACTCTGTGCAATTTGCAGTCTTCATGCTTCTTCCTTTGCAAGGGACCCAGGTATCATGGTAACACTCCATTGGCAGAAGGGCTACATACTGCTTCTTCCAGACCATGGCATATTAATTATTCTTTGGAAGTAATTTGAGAGCAATATGAGGTAATTCTTTGTCCTTCCTAATCCCATGGTTTCCCAGGCCTCAGTGTGCTGCCTCCCTATTGCCTTTCTGCATGTTTGGGCCAGTAATATGGAAAACTGTCAGAGAACAGAACTTGAAGCAAACAAGTTCCAGATTTTCAATATCGGTATTCTTCTTTAGCTTCCTGATGAACACTAAGCCTAAAAAAAAAAAAAAAAAAAAGTTTGACCTCTGAGGTTGCTCTGAGTCAACAGCTAAAGAGTGCGTTACAAGACTTGTAATTCAGTTCAAACGGCCATTAACACAGTCGACACACAGAGCTGCACAGCTGTTGAAAAAAAATCACCAAAACCAAAACCATAAAGGTATCATTGGAGTAACCTTGCAGTAACATCTTTTTCTGTGTAGGAAATTGCATATCATCTAAAGCCAGAAGAAATGTATTGTCTAGTTGAGATGACCAGTACTAATGTTCATTGTAATTTCTTTTTTGGTTTTCTTTCCTTGTATCCTAATCTAGAAAACTGCACCTACCCACTCTTCATTGTTGAATAGTAGTGTGCTGGCATTGTAAATACTTTTGATATGTAATAATTTCCATTAAAAGGTCAATACATAATTATCAAAGCCGTTGTCACCACCAGTTTAGATTATAGTAATAATTTATTCTTAGGGACATACCTGAAGACCACTTGAAAGCCTTGAATGTGACTACCCTCTTACATAGCACTGTTATTGTAGGCAGAATATTACGCTTAGGTTCAAGAGAATTAAATGGCTTCTCAGTTGTTTCTACGGGTAATTCAAGGCCCTGGCTGTGATTTATTGAAGTTCTTTATGATTTGGCTCCTGCAAATCTTAGAGACCACCCTCTCCACTGGTCTTTGAAACTACACCTCTACCCCGATATAACACTGTCCGTGGGAGCCAAAAAATCTTACCGTGTTATAGGTGAAACTGCGTTATAGCAAACTTGCTTTGATCCACTGGAGCACGCAGCCCTGCCCCCCAGAGCACTGATTTACTGCGTTATATCCGAATTTGTGTTATATCGGGGTAGAGGTGTAATTGCATCACTAGCACTGACGGTTCCTAAATATGTTTGTAATCAGGGCTTTCTCAGTGAATGATCCTTGACTATGGAGTCTACGTGCCTAGATTTGTTGTCTAAAGAATATATTGCCTAATTCTCTGTTTACTTAGGCTTTTTCTGAGGGGCTGACTTGTGTCAGGAGGGGATGAGTTTCTGTGTCAATGAATTGTTCCTGTATTAATACTTTATATGCATTGTAGTGTCTGACTTTATATGCAACTAGAGCTTTTACATGGGTGCATTTATTTTTTCTATGAAACCAGATGATTAAGTATCTGGAATACTAGATGTCTTCTATTCTAAGAAAATATTGTGGCATTGAAACTACTGCAGCTGGGTACCTTCCTTCCTCCTTCAAATGCTGACTTCCTAATGGTGTGACCACTATATAATGCAACCTTTCACCTGTTCTTCCTTTTCTCTACATTGACATTCTATCTATGAGCATTATCTCACCAGGTATAACTAATGCCTGCTTGATCTTCATCTCAGAGTAACTTAATCTTCTGTTTCACATTTTGTTCCCAAATTCCCTTTTGGGTTGTATAAGTTGTGCTTGAATTCAGGAGGTTGGTTTCCCTTCTGTTTAAGTGTACTAAACATCACACTAAAATAGATCTACTACAGAAGCTAATTGATGTTTCATGAATCCAAAATTTTCTTCTCCGCATTGTTGATGCATCTTCAGTATCAGTCTTAGTAAGTGGATTTTAATATAATTTTACTGGTTGTCATAGCATGATAGAAATGTAGGATTAAAAGGGCCCTGGAGGCCACCAAGACTAGCCACTTGTGCTGAGGCAGGATCAAGTAAACCTAGAACAAGGGTAGGCATCCTATGGCACACAAGTTGATTTTCAGTGGCACTCACACTGTCCAGGTCCTGGCCCCCGGTCTGGGGTGCTCTGAATTTTAATTTAATTTTAAATGAAGCTTCTTAAACATTTTAAAAATCTTATTTACTTTACATACAACAACAGTTTAGTTATATATTAGACTTAGAGACCTAAAACTTAAAATGTATTACTGGCATGTAAAACCTTAAATTAGAGTGAATAAATGAAGACTCAGCACACCACTTCTGAAAGGTTACTGACCCCTGACTTCGACCATCTCTGATGGATGTTTGTACAACCTATTCTTAAAAATCTCCAGTGACAGGGATTCTGCCATGTTCCTTGGAAGCCTATTTGAGAACTTAACTACAAAGGTAGCTTGGAAGTTTGGAAATCAGGACAATTTAAATCTCCCTTGCTGCACATTAAGCCCACTACTATTTGTCCTACCTTCAGCTGACATGGAGAACAATTGATCATCATCCTTTTTATAACATCCCTTAATGTATCTGAAGAGTCGTCAGGTCTTCCCCTTCCCTAATCTTCTTTTCTCAAGACTAAACGTGCACAGTTTTTGTAACCTTTCCTCATAGGTCAGGTTTTCTAAACTTTTCTCACTCTTGTGGACTCTCTTTCTCCAATTGTCCACATCTTTCCTTGTGGCATTAAGAATTGGACACAGTACTTTCCAGTGTCAAATATGCACCTGATTCTTTTTTGGTGCTGCTACCTATCCAGTTATTCCCCATGTTTAGCTGTGCATTTGATTTTTCTTTCTTAAATGAAGTACTTTGCACTTATCTTCATTGAATACCATCATGTTGATTTCAAACCAATTCTCTAATTTGTTAAGGTTCTTTTGAATTCTAATTGTGTCCTACAAAGTGTTTGCAACCCCTCCCCGTTAGTTTTCAGCCACAAATTTTATAAGCAGACTCTCCAGGCCATTTTTCAAATCATTAATGAAAATCTTTGAATAATAGTGGATCCAGGACTGACCCCTTTGAGATCTGACTGGATACACCCTCCCAATGTGACAGCAAATCATTATCTATCTATATTTTGTAAGGGTTGCCAGATCATGGGTAGATGACTATTATTTTCATAACTGATCACCTTATATAAAATTAAATAGAATACCAGAGGAAGGAAGATTTTTGTTTGTGTTGCTGTGTAAACTGATATTTTGAACACTGGGAACAGCGCAAGAATGCGGTTGTACTAAGTAAAATGAGCATGTTGTTTTTCCTCTTCCTAACTTGAAATAATTAGACAAGCATTGACACTTAGAATTTCCGGTGTAATCCTGATTTCCCTAAGTGAGACTAGATTGTCATTCTTCACAAGGGATCCAAGTTTACTCTTGGTGTTGCTTATAGTTGCTTGCTGTGTGTTTCCCCCAAGGCTGTTTATAACACAATAGAGGAGTGAGCATACCTTAATGACCTTTCTGAATGCAACAAACGAAAACAAGAGGAGAGGTGTTAAACCATAAGAGATTTGCTTTACTGAGTCAGCAGAGGAGTTAGTTACTCTTCTTGTTCTTTACAGGGGACACTTTTCCCTGTTGCAGTTCATCTGAGATGCTAGTCAAATTCTGGAGTAGATTCTCTGTTCACAAGAGTGGATTCACGGCATTACCTTTCCTTATTTTCCCTAATATTTATTCTAAAGCGTTGGGAGATTTACATTTAAACTATAAACAATTAGTCATATTTCAAACTTTTAACCCAAAACTCTTACACTTGCAGCATAGTCCTCTTGATCTTCAGAGAATTTCAGGGCAATATGATGTCCCTTATATGGCTGACGAAGAAATACAGGAGTGGGTCTTTCGTCTGACGTGGTCCATGTTACTGGAAGTTTTGAAGAAAGTTTCACCCAGTGGTCATCCTAAAACAAAACAAAACAAAAAAACAACAAACACACTACTAATTGACTACAATAATCCTGTTTTAAAACCAGATTCTGACACCCTTATTCATACCAAAGTAGCTCTTTCTTCTTGAGTGGTCCCATTGACTACCGTGTAACATTTTGTGGAGTAAGATACTATTCAACATGGGTAAGCTAACCAGGATTTCTCCTTTAGATGACTCATAACTTTGGGTTAGTTTGTAATACCCTGTACTCACACTGAGAAATGCTTTGTGTTCCAAGTAGTCACATTGATTTCCAGAGACAGTTTGTGATGGAAGATACTACTCAGTGAAAATGAATATCATAGTCTGATCCTTCATCTCAATATTTTCAGTATTCAATGCATTTCCTATAACGCAGGGAAGCACAAAAGAATATTTCAGACACTAAGATAGCATCGAAGATACAATTGAAAAGTTTGAGTGACTACTGCATCTATGAACTTAAATAATGATATACTTTAAGAAATCTAGGGAATATGTTGTTTCTAGGTAAATTAAGATTATGCCGGAATCCCTTATCTTAAGAAAAGGTAGCCAAGAAATCCTGCAGAGTTATTAGTTCCTACATCCTAATGTTAGTGTTCAGTGTTAGAATTCTCTTTGCATAATCTTCTAATTGAAAGAACATTTGTTTGTTGTAGCATTTAAGGTAATAAAATTAAAAAATCTAGGCAACTTTATTTTGGATGCCCTCCAGTTCTCACAGAGCCCACTTCAGCCAGTTTGCAGCAATGGCCATCAGTGTCCCATAGTTTCAAAGAAACAGCTTCCTCAGTCAAGGGAATCCTGTGGCAATGGTATAGTAGTAAGGGACCTTAGCTGCCAATTTCTATGGTTTAATACAATGAATTTGTTCCCATTTCCACCCTGTTATAAAGTAATTTTGATTGTATTTTTTCCCCTCAAAGTTTGTAGCTTTTCACTGTTGAAAAATGCAGGGAATATAATGGGTTAACATAGATTTAGTCTCTTGATGAAGAAAGAAGTGGACTTTTACATTAGGCCTGTCTACAGATTCAGGGCTTGTCTACATCAGAAAGTTGCAGCGCTGGTGAGGGAGTTACAGCGCTGCAACTTTGAAGGTGTACACATCTGCAGGGCACCACCAGCGCTGCAACTCCCTGTTTGCAGCGCTGGCCGTACTCCCGTTTTGTCTCGGGTGTAGAGGATCCAGCGCTGGTGATCCAGCGCTGGTAATCCAATGTAGACACTTACCAGCGCTTTTCTTGACCTCCGTGGAAGGAGGAAGCCTCTGGTAATCAAGCTGGTCTCCTTTCCCGGTTTGCTCTCTCGTTCCCGGAGCCCCGAGCAAGCAGGTCTCCTTCCCTGCGGTTTGCTGGGTGGCTCCGGGAACGAGAGAGCAAACCGCGGCGAAGCGGGTCTCCTTTCCCGGTTTGCTCTCTCGTTCCCGGAGCCCCGAGCAAGCTGGTCTCCTTCCCTGGGTTTTGGTGGGTGGCTCCGGGAACGAGTGAGCAAACCGCGGCGAAGCGGGTCTCCTTTCCCGGTTTGCTCTCTCGTTCCCGGAGCCCCGAGCAAGCAGGTCTCCTTCCCTGCGGTTTGCTGGGTGGCTCCGGGAACGAGAGAGCAAACCGCGGCGAAGCGGGTCTCCTTTCCCGGTTTGCTCTCTCGTTCCCGGAGCCCCGAGCAAGCAGGTCTCCTTCCCTGCGGTTTGCTGGGTGGCTCCGGGAACGAGAGAGCAAACCGCGGCGAAGCGGGTCTCCTTACCCGGTTTGCTCTCGCGTTCCCCGAACCGCCGAGCAAGCAGGTCTCCTTCCCTGCGGTTTGCAGGGGGGTTCGCGGAACGCGAGAGCAAACCGCGGCGAAGCTGGTCTCCTTTCCCGGTTTGCTCTCGCGTTCCCGGAACCCCCCTTGAAGCCGCCCAACAGCGCTGCAGTGTGGCCACATCTAACACCACTTGCAGCGCTGGTTGCTGTAAGTGTGGCCACTCTGCAGCGCTGGCCCTATACAGCTGTACTAATACAGCTGTAACAACCAGCGCTGCAAAACTTTAGATGTAGACATGGCCTCAGGCTCTTGCTGATGACATTGAGACAACTGAGCTGTTTGGGAGATATCTGCCATTATGACTGGTTGCTAGTCAGTTCAGAGCACTGAAGTAATTATCAAAAAACTGTGATTTGGTTGGGATACATCTTAATATTACAAATACTGATTCAGGGATAGATGCATCCCACATTAGGGGCATTCTTAAGAAGATCAAGATAGGGAAATTTGTGGGCACATTTCATAATGAATCATCACTATCCTAGCTCAACCTTTCACAGAAGATTTTTTGGTTGGTTGACATTTTGCAAAAACTGAAACATGAACAAAAGACTTCAGGATTCTATGCAAAATCTATAGAGATGGCAAATAAGAAGAAGGTTAACATTTCTGGGTCTGTAGCAGCAAAACTGCAGAAAGAAAGTAAATCCGTATGCTTGAGGCTGTCACTAAACATATGAATGCTGGGTGAAACCCAGCTACAGTGACTGCCATTCATGTCTGTTGACAGCTTACAGTTGCCCAGTGATACAAACAAACATTGCCAGTCTGCTGGATCACTTTATAGAGGTGCTGAGTGAGGAGGAGAATAAATGCCCTACATATTATACTTAAACCTTATCAGATCCAAAACAAATAACAGTGCACATCCATGTGTAACACTTTAAACTATCAGGCCACGTGACTTTCAGTATATGTTGCTCCTGGTGGAAATTGTATTGTTCTCACTATCCTGCAGCACTGCAGTTAGGGAAGGTGAATTATCAATAAACTAAAGTAAAAGGATGGCACGCTGCTGTGGGAACTAGCCTTGGACTCAGGAGGCATGGGTTACATTCCCTACATTGCCACACACTTCCTTTGTGACTTTAGGTAAGTCACTTAGTTGTTCTGTGCCCCAGTTTCCCCATGTGTAAAATGGGTATCATGCTATTTTCCTATCTCAAAGGGGTATTGTGAGAATAAAAGACTGATGTGCTCAGATACTATGATAATGGGGGCCAAACAACTGCAGCTATCTATTTAAGGTATTGTGGCAGAGCTCTGACCTTGTCGCCATGGGTCCCATGCTTCTAGGCAGTATATGCTAGCCTTAGTGGCTCACTGCAACCCTCCACACAGCCCTTCTCTCTCTAGGGCCAGGGTTACACTCTGTTGAGCCCTTTTCATCACAGGTCAGCAAGGAGGTTGGTGAGAGAACTCCCACAGTCTGTTGTCCCTAGGGGCTTGTTTCAGAACAGTTTAGCCTCCTGTCCTGACAGGGTCCTGACTTCCTCTCCCAGGAGATGTTCCTGTAGTGGTGAGTTGGGGAGAACCTGGGCCCACCCTCTACTCTGGGTTCTGGCCCAGGGACCCTAATGGTAGCAGCAGTTGGCAGCCAACCTTTCACTGCCAGAATTGCTACATTTCCCTGGGCCACTTCCTCACAACTCTGCTGGTTCTCCCTTCTTCACTCTTACCTTAGGGCTCCCTTACCAATGGCTTGAGGATGTCTTCATTAACCAGCCCTTCAGTCACACTTCCTCTTCTCTGGTTCCCCAGCTCTTCTCTGCCTGACTGGAGTGAGTCCTTTTATAGTATCAGAGGGGGTTTAATTAGAGTCAGGTGGTCACATTAGCTTAATGGCCTCACCTGACTCTTTGCAGGTTAATTAGAGTCAGGTGTTCTTATTAGCCTGGAGCAGCCCCTGCTCTGGTCAGTCAGGGAACAGAAAACTGCTTATCCAGTGGCCAGTATAATCTGCCTTCTGTTACTCTGCTGTACCCAACTGGCCTGGGTCTATCACAGTATGTACATAGGTGCTGACTCTGTGGGTGCTCTGGGGTTCTAACACCCATGGGAAAAAAAAAGGTGGGTACTCAGCAGCCCCATTAGCTCTGTCCCCTCCCCACCAGCACATCCCACCCACTGCAGATCAGCTATTCGGGTGGTGTGCTCGGGGAGTGGGTACAGCAAAGGTGGGGCATGCTCAGTGGAAAGGGTGAAACAGGGAGGGAAGAGGTGGGGCAGAGTGGGGTGGGGGTTTGGGGAAAGGGGTGGAGTGGGGGCAGGGCCTGGGGTAGAACAGGGGTTGAGCACCCCCCGGGAATGGACAAAGTTGGCACCTGTGGGCATGTATATGCATCAAAACACATTTCAGGGCTTGATGATGATAAAACGGGTAACCCAAGTTCAGAGGCCTTCCATCTCCTAGCAAGATTTTTGCTACTGGTTAAAAGGTAGACCAGGAACATAATGTATTAATGAACATAGTCACAGTGAGCACTCAGCAGCAACAGCAGGCAGCACTAGTGGGAGATTAGCAAAGTGCTGTTCTCCATAATCAGATCTAGCTTTCAAACCAGATGGATGTTATTCCTCATACTGCTTAGCTATTCAAATTATTACTTGAATTTGAAATAAATTATCACAGTCTCACTCCTAACTCTCAGTCTCAGAATAATGAAATAGTATTTTAATATATATTAAAGAGAACAAATTAAACAGACAAGACCAATTGAGAGTCAGCTGCACTAACCAAGAGAATAAAACTTGAAAACTAAGGTGCAACAATTAAAAACAAATAAAGAAACAAAAACCAAGCAGAATGCAAAGGAAATGCTCTTAATCACAGCTGCAACAAATATTTTAGCTTTGTTGATCTATGACCTGTCCTTAATGTAGAACAGGGATTAAATTTGTTTGTTATGGAGTGTATTGTTTATTGTACTGAAAAGTTATAGTATAATGACAGTAAAGGGCATAATGCTGGCAGGTTTTATAGGGCTTATTAGAGTGAAATATGCTGGAAAGCAGATAGGGGAATTTTAAAAACAGGAGTATTAGGCTTTGCACTAGTATAAAGGTAACACTTACTTACTGTGGGCCTACTGTAATTAGCCAAGGTAGGCCTGAGGGTTTGATCTGAGGTCATATAATTGCCTTCTCATGTTGTGTGACAAACCAGTTAACCTCAGAAAGACAAGTACAGCACATCATTGCATAAATTTAAAATAGGGGATTTTTTTAGGTTTCACAATTAAGTAACTATGCAGATAACCACATTAGCACACATGATGTTTTGGGAAACTAATTGATGCAAGCGGCTTGGTCAGGAGCCTACTTATGGTCACCCAGAACCCCACTCATGGACCAACTTCTCTTGGTAGAAGGCACTAGCTTTCGAGCTCCGCAGATGACCCGAAGAAAGCTCGGTGGAGCTCGAAAAATTTTGCCAACCGGTCCAATAAAGATATTATCTCACCTACCTTGTCTCTCTCATATCCTGGGACGAACACAGCTACAAGAACACTTCAAACAACTCATGGACAAAAAGCTGCTCTATATTGTTGTGGCCAGGGAAATAATCAAATGTGGCCATAGATCCATGTGTATTATATAACCCAAGATCTGGATATTTGCCCAAACCCTTGGCTACATCAGGTCACAGAAACATGTCAGTAGGATCATGGCCTGTACTCTGATGTGCTCCACTTATTGATTCCTTCTTTCTTTGTTTTCTTGAATCTTAGGAGTAGGTATGTATGTTCATAAGCCTTCATAATCTCTTTGTTTTAGCTTTATGCTGCTATATTAATGAGTGGACTTATTTGGATGTTAGATATAGATAAATGCTTTACTTGTTTTGTGTGTCACCTCTCAATAATAGTTTGGGTAGCTGCCCAAAGGGGAGGAACCTGTGAGAATAAATAAATATTACCAGTGCAAAGCTGACCAGACAACAGTTTCATGTATTTGAGACGGCAGACCAAAAATTGGGACAACCACATTATCTTGTCAGGGCACCAAAAATTATTGTCTTGCCTAACTGTGTAACCTCTCGCTATATCCCAGTCTGATGAGAAAAATGCTGTTGTGCAGACATGCTGCAACCTTTTGTTTTAGCATTAATTGGTGCAAGAATAATGCTCTGTGTGTAAATTGGGAAATCAGTTGGGATTTTTTGTCCCCGCTTGTAATACTTTGTGAAAATAGCAACCCTACAGCTCATCACTATGCAAAGTGAACTGATCCTAGCGACAAGTGGATTGTTCAGCTCTCAGCTCACCACAAGTAGATCTTTATGCCAGACTTGTTACAGGGAAAGATAATACAAGTATCTTGTTTGTTTTTTGTCTTGAATTCTAAAGGAGACTTGTTTTTGTGAGCTTGCTTTGTGTGTTCCTCTCAGCCTCAATCCAAAGCTCCTTCAGACAGAGGAATGCAGTGAAAATCTATGACACATTTAGTCAGTTTAACTTCTGCATTGATAAATGTATTTTATTTGTTAGAATGAATCAGTTGTGTTTTAAGGAAATTGGTGAATCTTTCTATTGCATTAGTAACATGACTGTTAAAAGAGGTGTTTTATGTACATTGCAGTCCATTATATGGATTAATTTGACCACCAACCAGATGAGAAACTATGGGTATTAGGTGCTTTAGTTTACCTTTGTCATAATTAGAGCTGAGCAAAAGAATAAAACATATTTTATGGATATTTGATTAGCACTCTTTGTCCTTGTTAGCATCCCTTTTGTGTTTGTTTCTGTAAAGAGCAATTAAATGCAATTTTCATTGGCAAAAATATTAGTGATAACCAGATTGTAGATTCACTTGAACAAGTATCCATTGTTTTTGTCTTTGAACTTGTCCAATCTGGGAATAAAATTAATATTCTCTGACTCAGCTGACCAAGCACAAATAAGTAAGAATCTGAATTTCAAATATTCACAAATATCCACTGTTTAAAACATTCTAAATAATTCAAACAAATTTAATCTGTTTGAACAGAAGTGGGAGCCAAATTTATAAAATTATTTGTGAATTATTGTTCAGGTCTTGTCAAATTTAGACAGTAGGAGTGGGGTTCTTTTTCATGGAGAATAGAGGGGACTGATTCAGTTGCAATTAATATTGATGGAACATTATGGACTGGACTGATTATTTTTAAAACTGTGTTTCTTATCATTGTGGTGCCATCAGTGACAGAAAATTCAACATGAGTACGACAAATGGATGTGGGACAGTCCTAATAATGAAATCACTCTTAGTTTCCTCTTCCTGGTCCTTTTTGACATGAGGGAAGAGAGGGTCTTTTTGAGATACAAAATATGATTGCTGGTGAAATTTTACAAATAGATCAAAATAAATACTTTTTTCTTAAAACAGCTATCTTCATATTTATGACATGGGATTAGTATTCAGTTCCTTCTTAATGCATTGTCTGACCTTCATCTTTTTTTCCTTTTGTGAAAGAGAGACAGAAGGATAAGTGAACCAAAACCCCACAATGGGGCTCAAGAAAATTTTAGCAGATTAGGGAGATGTGAGGCTTATTTTCTGAGAACATCTGCTATTGCTACTGCCTAAGCAACCTAGATCTATTTAAATAAAGTTGATAATGCTGTTTGTCTATTTTTCCCCTCTCTGTTGAGACATTTACTTTATTTTCTTATCTGATAGAAAAAGGAGACTACACAGAGGGGTGCATAGTTGATTTTAACTATCCCTTTGTCCAGCCAGTTCACTTTGTGTTGTGAAAAATACTGTTTTATGAAAACATACTTCAGTCATTCTCAGGATATTGTGGTGAAAGTGGTCTGTTTGTCGATCAAAATGTCACCCATCTGCCTCAACGGGGGAACTTGATGAGGCTGATGGTGAAGAGGGCCAGTCCTGCAGTGAGGTAGGGAGACACTCACTGAGAGACACCAAGTCATTCCCTCCCCCGAGAGTCTCTGGCATCCATTGGCCAGCTGGAGGGGAAAGGTGCTGATTGGCCACCATATCCCAGCTCCCAGGATTGAACATGGAGCAAGGTCTGAGTGGAGCCTCTTCTGCCTCTGTTCAGCATCCCCACCCTGGACTAGGAATGGCAGTCTGGACTGATAGCGCTGCTGGCTTAGCCATCTCCTGTTTGGGACTCAGGAAAGGTTTTTTTTCTCCCATGGTCAATTGGCAGAAGACAAGGGGTTTTGGAGTGATTTTTTTTTGCCTTCCTCCCAGCATCTCCATGCCACAGTTAAGCAGGAGTGTGCTTGGTACCTAACTGAGGTACCGGGTTTGATTTATTAATTTGTTGCAGCTTGTGGCCTGTTTCCAGTGCAGTTAAAAAGATAAAATTAACAGTTCAGTTCCCATAGATAAAAGACCTAGGATTTTCTTGATGGGCCTTTTGAGCTCATGGAGTGAGACCTTGTGGCGTTAGTGGGCCAAGGTCAGTCTTTGTAGATCTCACAAGCTAAAGTCCCACCCTTTTTTGGGGAGTGGTGCTAAGACTCAGAGAGATGAATCTTGAGGGGTAGACTCAGAAGAAACTACTTCAAATTATGGGTTATATGATAAGGAGCCCTATAACTCCCTCACTGGAACCAGTTAAATTCCTGGTACAGGCGAGGATAGGTGATGAGTGGGTAGCATCCCCCTCGTGCTAAAATTTAACCAAAGTTGTGGCTTGAAGCTTAAGTTTAGGGCATGTGTCTGTCTTAGTTTTGCTACCCTGTCTGCATCAAATAAGGATCAGCCTAAAAGTACTTCTTACGCCAATTACATGGGAGTCAGGGAAGGAGAATGCTAGTCAAGGCATTGGCTCAGCAAGGTATGTAAGCACACATCTATTTTTTGGAAGTGAGTAGTCCTATTAACTTCCCACATGCTTAAAGTTAGACATGTACTTAGACCCCAGCTCAGGAAGCAACATAAGAATTAAAACTTCCAATGTGATACAACCCAGACTTCTTCAGGAAAATAATAGATATTAGGGGGGGAATAAAACAATTTAAGATAAAAGATGGCCCAAACCTTTGCCTCAAATTCAAATTAAAGCTGAATTGACTCTCTCTTTTTAAGCTCTAAATATTTTTGATCAACATTTTAAACATTTATTTATTTTTTGTATGTGCCTGTGCTGCATCCTGGCTGTAGCTGAGAATGGAAAAAGAAGAGACAAAATCCTGTGAGGCTTTTTATTTTTCTTGGTATTGTTAGCCTAGTCAGAGGGGAGAGGCACCAGAAGCTCTTGATAACTATTACTCCTGACAAGGCGGTAGTAGAAAATATATCAATGGAGACATGGCCGTCTGACTGATTAGATGGTTGGCCCAAGCAGTATACTACAAGAATGCTTTTACTTAAAGATTTACTTAATTTAGTTTCAAACACTTGCACACACCCGCAACAGGTTAGTAAAAAAGTCCCAGATTCATATTTACCCAAGGTCTTAAGGATGTCTCAAGTGGATAACTGCAGACATCCAGCAGCTGGCCTTCCGTCTGCAGGGGAACTTGAGAGGTGTTCAAATATCCACCAAGCTCAGATTTCTTCCTCTTTTTATATCCAATTTGTTAGCACCTCCTCAGCAGTTTTGTTCTTTAAAAAAAGCGATGTAACACTAAGTGTGGAATTTTCCAACCTGTAGTACACCTCTAACCCGCTATAACACGGTCATGGGGAGCCAAAAATCCCAACTGCGTTATAGCTGAAACGCCGTTATATAGGGGTAGGGGCAGTAGGGCTCGCTGGCGATTTAAAGGACCCGAGGCTCCGGCTGCTGCAGGGAGCCTGGGCACTTTAAATTACCTGTGAGCCCTGCGGCCGCAGCCCCGGGGTAGCAGCGGCAGATCTCCATCGGGATTCAAAGGGCCCAGGGCTCCCTGCAGCAGCCGGAGCCCCAGACCCTTTAAAGCACTGCCTAAGCCCCATTGCCGCAGCCCCGGGGTAGTGGCGGCAGGGCTCCAGCAGTAATTTAAAGGGCCAGGGCTCTCCACAGTAGCCGGAGCCCCGGACCCTTTAAAGCGCTGCCCAAGCCCCACTGCTACCGTGCTATACGCGAATCCGTGTTATAGCAGGTCGCGTTATAGCTGGGTAGAGGTGTATGTAGTTTTCCAGCCTGTCAGGTGGGGAATTGTTCGTCAGTTTATCAGATGTATTTCACATAGCAATGGTTAACTACTGCCAGACTCTCCACCTTGCAGAACTACATCCTTCAGCAAAAAGCTCTAGTCAGGATACCACAGGATCATGTTTATTCCTCATGGTCACTCACTTTCCCTCTTGCTCTGTGCTAAGATTTAGAAAGGCCTCCTTTCAGTTGCTTTCCGCCATAAGCCAGGAGTGGCGCCAGAGTTTCTGGCACCTTAGAAAGAATTCGGGGGGCGGCATTTTGTGCACTCCCCAGGGGGCGCGTGGGAGCTTCCAGTTCCACTCCCATCGCGCAGCCGAAGAAGGACCTTCCGCCAAAATGCCGCAGGCGACAGCGGCAGTCATTGAGCTGCTCAATTGCCTGACGCTGTTTTCTGCGGCACGTCGGCAGAAAGTCCTTCTTCGGCGGCACAACAGGAGCGGAACCGGAAGCTCCCGTGTGCCCCCAGGGGAGCACACAAAATGCCACCTCCCCGAATCCTGGCACCCTAGGTGACCGCCTAGGGTCGCCTAATGAAAGCACTGGCCCTGAAATAAGCATAACAATTGGTATTCCAGCTGAGGGCAGTGGGGTTGACATGATACTGGGCTCTGGGCTATCAAAATTTTTCCCCTCCTACAACCCTGCGCACGTGCACACATGCTCTCTCTCTCTCTCTCTCTCTCTGAACTCACAGCAATTACAGCCTGATTTTGCTGACTGAATGTCTGAGTTGTGACAAGGTTTGGGAAATCATCATATTTGTGAGATACCAGTTCAAACCCTTTGAGATTTTCCCAGTAATGATATCAAAATATTAATGAAATGGAGAGTTTGTTTCCCTAGTATGAACTCCTGCCGTTGGCATGTAGAGCTATGCTGTAGGTGAATACAGTGCTTCCAGTGGCCACCCTGATGGTGCACAGCAGGATAGCTCACTGCAGGATGTAGAAAATGGTAGATGTATGACCTGAGGAAAGATTGGGTGTTGAAAAGCCCTGTGCAGCACAGGAGAATAGGTAGTGGTCAAGTTAACAAGTTAATTAGCTAATACATTGTTTAAATACATATTCTTCTAGTTGAGAACTAAAACTGACAAGCTGGACATTTTACACTGTCTAAGTTAGCTTTTTGTACAGTTTAAGACACCAGGGGTGAAATTCTGGCTCCACTGAAGTCAATGGGAGTTTTGCTATTGACCTCAGTAATGCCAGGAATTCATCATGCATGTAAAAGTCATTATTTATGTAAATCTTCAAAATTAAACACTCTGGCAAACTAGCAATAACTATTAGCATGTCTTTAAGGTGACATTGTCTAAAATGAAAATGGGCAATATCAAGCTTCGTGCAATTTGCAAACAATTTCTATGCTCATTTAAAAGCTGCACAGAGCAGGATTATACCTTTTCTCTAGCCAATGTTTACAAAGTTTGCAGACTTTGCTATTTTTGTGCAATATTAAAACACACCTCAGTGTTACATAATAATCCATACAAATCAATAATTGATGTTTTCCATAGGTTTGAATGTATTCAATAAAGAGACATCATAACAGAAAGGCATATATTACCATGATCTGTGAAACCACTCTACAGTTGGTGACAGATTGATTTTAAGACTGACGGGCCTTCATAAAATGCTGATAGTTTAGTATGATTACACAAAGGTTGTTTACAGTTTCATTTTCACTATCTTCTCTTTAGCACAGACCAGACATATCTTATTTTTAACACATTTACTAACTTTCCAATAAATTGCTAACTACATAATCAAGCAGCTGTTATTTATAACATCTTTTCAGTAAAAAAAATCAAACTTTGCTAACCAAAGTGTCTGTGGTTAAGACAATGAAACGCTATTTATCCATATTTATCCTTATTTAATGATTCTTGAGCTAGTAATGTCTAGCAAGCTTAGCATTTTGCTCTTCTTAGCATGACTGGAGAACAGCATTCTGGGAAGTCATCTGGCTCATAGGCAAGCTATAATGCCTTATAAATATCTGGCTTATAGGTTAACAAGTGGGAGAGCAAATGATATTTCTTTTTTCAGCAGAGCAGCACAAGTCAGTATTTTCTTTGCACTCCTTGGCAATCTTCCCACAAGAGCTCATTCTTCATCCCTAACCTATAAAAAAATCAGCTCGGGAAACAAACACCACTTCTGCCAGCTGAGAGCTGCAATAACATTCTACTTCAAGCTGCTTATTTCACTCAAGGCACTAACTTTCCTAAAGTCAATCGAGTCTTCAATCATGTTTGGATGAAGCATGTTACAATTGTTCTAAATTGTCAGTGCTTTCCCATAAAATAATGAAAATGGTGATATTAGTTTTATGTATTTTCCTTGTCTATCCTTGTTTTTTCCTCATCTATGAAAGGAACCTGGATTTAATAATAATAAATACCTAACTTATATAGCATTTTTCACTGGTAGATATCAAAGTGTTTTTTAAGTGGGATACAGTTCATTGTCTCCAATTTTTCAGGTGCGGAAACGGAGGCACAGACATCTAGTGAATTTCCCAAGTTGCAAAGCCAGGAATAGAACTCAACTCTCCAGAGTCCCATTCAGTATGAAAATATAATTATTTCAAATGTCTTAGCTAGCTAAGAACCTGCCTGTGAATTGTTAGTTTTTTTTTAAAATAAATATCTCGTTTCACATAATAGTCTGCTTACTAGATTGTTGTACCCATAAATAACTGAAGGACTAGTAATGGCATTGGGTGATGCTTAACTGGGGACAATGCAAAGACAATTGGCTGACATTTGTCCCTGATGCAGGATTGCAACTTCCATCGACTATAATGGGTATTGTACCCACTAATGCGGAACTGAATTTGGTCCAAGTTGTCATTCATTTATTTACTTGAGTTGAAAGATATCTATAAAGGGAGAAATCAAAGTTAAGCATGTTAAATTACACATTGATAACTGCTAGTATCTGAGCAACTGTTATGAATAGTCAACACCCACCTGGCCAAAATAATTACATCCTTAAACAAAGGCTACAGATGGCCCAGCAGACATTTTTGATGTGTGAAATTTTGTTGCACAGAGAGCAAAATTACCAAAGATTATAAAAGTCAGAAACTGATGAAAGGTTTATGAAATTGGTTTAGCTGTTGAGTTACTGTAAACAGAGATAGCTAAACAGCTATTAGTAGCTGCCTGGTCACTGAAGTTGCTGCAGCAATGAAAAGAATGCAGGCTTAAATGAAGCCAATTGATCAGTCTGAGGATTACTGACAGGTGGCTGACAATGGCTGGGCTAATGATGCAATTGATTCAGGAACTGGGAGGATATAAGTGGGAGGAATAGGAAGCAGGGTAAGCTCAAAGGGTGAGTCTGGGCCTGGGCTGAGAAGGCTGCATAAAAGTCTCTTCCTGCTGGAAGCCTACAATACCTTCTTTTATACTTTGTAAGTGAAGAATAAATTATGTGTGGTAAAAGCTCTTTCTACATAGAGAATTGTCTTTGTCAGGCCTGCCTAGCTCTTTCTTCTGGTTTTCTCCTTGTCCTGCCTTCCTGTGCTCTTTTATCTTGTCTCCTAGTCCTACCTAGTTCTAATCTGATCTGGTAATTAGGAACTCCTCTTCTTATTCAGGCGCTCTATGACGGGGTCTAACTGGTTAAACAGTGACTAGAGTGCAAGATCAATGGCTGATTCCAGGCACTCTGTCACAGAGTGTTTTGCAGGAGTTACATTTTCTGCCTGGGCTAGCAGAACAGTAATTGGCACAGCCCCTCTCCCAGAACAAACAAAAATCCACCTCCCAAGCAGCTGAACACAGCAAAACAAACCACCACCACCAAAATCCACATAGCCAGCCATTCAGCCCCAAACAAACCAACAAAATAAATCCTGGCCAATTAGAGCAAAACAAAAATAATAAAAAAATGACACAAGTTCAACAATGTCCTGATCACCCACCCCTAGAACTGACCTGGGTGTTTGCATTTATGCTGTTGGAAACCTTGGAAGAGCTTCCTCTGTGAGTCTGAATGGAATAAGGCTACATACTGTACTATGGTGGCTATTCATGTATTCCAAGCTCAGTTTCAAATGAGTTTCACAGAGCACAGAAGCACAGAATGCTTGTTCATATGTTAAAACAAATGATAACTGTGTGTGTCTCAGTTTATCAGGGCATGGGGAGCAACACAACACTTCTCCAGCCCAGCTGTATACTTTTGGGGGAAGAAAGATATCCTAAAATATAAGGGAAAATGTGAAGGTCCACCAGGGATGTTACTGGAACTTAATATTTGGGGGGAAAAGAATGTAGCTCCGGGACACAAGATAATCTGAATTACCTCCCTTTGTAATGCAGGGATGCACAAATTAAATCACTAAAGATGTATTTTTGATACTAATGCATTCTTATTTCTCCCTTGAGTTAATGTTCCAGTTATAAATGTATTGGGGCCCATGAAGCACATTCTGACAGTTAGAGAACTGATGCTATTAAGTGATACCAGGATTTTTTAAGGAGAATTAACAGTTAGGTCTGTATAGAGTGTAGAAAGCTAATCTTTTGTGTTGGCTCCTAAGTAAGGATATGATTTTGTCATGGAGGTCATGGATTCTGTGATTTTAGTAGACTTCTATAACTTCCACCCTCGCTGCTGTGGCGGGGCTGGAGCGGCGGCCGGTGGTCAGCTCCTGTGCCAGAGCAGTGGCCAGTGGTCAGACTTAGTCCCTCTCTACCTCCCGGGGTATTTTTAATAAAAGTCATGGACAGGTCACTGGTTTCTGTGAATTTTTGTTTATTGCCTATGACCTGTGTGTGACTTTCACAGTGACAAAATCTTAACTTCGCTCATAAGCTAGCACCACAGATCAGGACTCATCTCAACAACCATCTCATAGGTTTGATAGAGTTTGAACCACAAGGAGGGTGTTGGGTTCTATGAATCAAATGTCTAAGGAATTTCATTAGAACATGACCATAGTAATGTGTAGTATCAAAGTATCCCTCACTGACTGATGACTTGAAAAGGTTAAAGAATTAGAAAATAAACAACTGGAACTCAAGAGGGGCTCACTTGTTCTATTGTCTGGGAGCCCAAACCTTGAGTGGAATACATATGTTTTGGAAATCATTTGGGAAGTGGCTCTGAGAATTTGGCTCCCCGTTAAGGAACATTATGGAATTTAAGGGATTTAGTAATGGGTATTGTTGCTCAGGTACCTATGAAGAGTTCCCAAAAGCAACTCCCCCAGAAGAAAAAAAAATCATAGCAAGTATGAAGAATCAGAGTAAGCACTAGAAGGAGAAAAAACACATTATGATGAACTATGATCAGAGGTTTGTGTGTGAATCTTGGCAAGAAAAGATGGAATGAATACATTTGTTCAGTGTCTAGCACAGTGGGGCCTTAATCCGTGATTGGGGCCTCTAGGTGCTAGTATACTACTATTACTACTAACAACGTATAATTGTGATGAGCTGTGCTCTTCCTTCATCCAGTGTTTGATCTGATATTTCATATTCACCATCATATTCTTCAGGTGGGGTTGCATAGAAAGATACAGACACAGTCCCCCGTGGGAATGCCCTCTGTATCTGTTCTCTTTGAGGAGCATGTTGCCTATTCCATCTGAGCCGAGGATGTCTTTTGGGTGCAGGGAAGGTGGTTCTTGTTCATAATCTCTGATTTCCTGCACTCATTTCTCCACAGCTGCCTGGATTCACTTTTATCAGCCATCTGCTGCTGCTATGAGGGAGATAGGGGCTCCGATTCAGACATCAGGCAAGGAGGTTGGCATTAGAAAGCATAGGGTGGCTTTAAAACCCAAAGTCTTCTACAGCATTTATTTATAAATTGGGATGTATGGGGGGCTGTATTTCTAAGGTGCCTAAGGACCTTAGGAGCAAAAGTTCCATTGGAAGTCAATGGACTTGCCCCTCACTTTTCTTACAAATTGAATAGCAGGAGAAAAAAATTGAGGACAACCTTCCAATCTGATGGAGGATTTCTCTCCAATTCAATTCCTGCTCATTCTGTTAACTAGGTATATTATATGGTCTTTTGTCCTTTCTCGCCAAGCTATTCTTTACATCTTTAATTACCATACAGTCCCTCTTCATAGCACAATGTTATTTTCTGCAAAAATTTATGTGAAATTAAAATCCCATCTTGCTCACAGAGTTACAATTGTATGCAGTCCCAGGGGCTGGGGAAAGACTACAAGCTTTTTAAAGGGCTCTTATGTCCCTTTCATCTGTTTTAATTGTAGTTAGGAATATTAATGCAGAGGAGGAAGGATTGTGCGGTGGTTAAGGCACAGGAGTGAATTCTGATTTGGGTTTAGCTCCTGACTCTGCCACAGTCTCCCCATGTCACCTTGGGCAAGTCACTTAATAGTTAATAGTGCCTTAGTTTCCTGCGCTGTAAAATGCAGGGGGAGGATCTATCATTTATTCCTGCCTTTTTTTTTCTTTTTTAATCTTTCCTGTTTTAAACTGTACATTAGAGCAGGGACTGTCTCTTCCTGTACGTATAGCACCTAGCACAACGGGGGTTGTGGTCTCAGTCAGAGACTGTAGGTGCTGCTATAATACAAACAATAAATGTTACAAAAATCAATGGAATGATCCCAATTAATTGGAATGGGAAATGTTCTTGGTGGTTAGGGACAGGTGTGGTATTTTACTTCCGTAGTTGGTAAAAACCCAATCCGTTCTGATAAATTATTTAGCTCCTTAACTGACCACCATTTACTACTTTTTAATCTATTATCTTTGTAAGAACAGGTCAATAATTCACAAAGAAATCCATATCAAGTGTTGTTAACAGATATTCTATCTTTCTTTCTTTTTCTCAAAAGGGACATTTAACATATATAAAAATATATATGGAGAGTCAATTATATTAAAAGATTAAGGCTCACTAATATAGTACTGATCAGCATCAGTTACATTACTGAAGAATACCTGTATAATTAAATATTTTTTTTTAAAAAAAAAGGAAAGCAAGAAATAAAAAGGAAATAAGATACATTGGATCTGGTCATTTTCTGCAGAACTTGACATCTGTTTGACTTGACATTACCTGCAAAATCGTTTGAAATTAAAATCTCAGGCAAGAAAAGGGAATGCAATGAATGTTTTTCTCTTCCGTTCTCCCCTCTGCCCCCCACCCCTTTTCTAGGAATAAAAGAAGGAATGCTGTGGCTGGGAGGAGGTGAGGAAATGAACCATTCCATTCTTTACATCTGAAGGAAATGGGTCAAAGTCCAACATGTTACAAATGCGTTGCTAATTAGTTAGCATGATAAGAAGAACCCTGGGTAACCTTATTGACAGTATATTGTTATCAATTATCTAAACTTGAAGTGTAAAACAATATTGAAAGAACTGATAGAGCAGACTATGGCTCTATTCCTTGCACTAAGGTCACATACTTTGTGCCTTGTTAAATGTCAGATATTGGTGTTGCTACTAATTGCCTTCCTCCTGCAACTGGGACTCTGTTAGATTATACAGTGCTAACTTTGCAGATGGCTATGCAACCATATTCTCTTCTTATATGAACCTGCAGAGAAATTGCAATACTCTAACGGTTGTCATGGAAATGAATAACATCACACATTTGGCATGGCTCCTTCACTGCAGAATAAAGCTGAAAGTGATGAGCTGGGAGGGAGTAAACCCTGATGATAGACAAATATCTTTGATAATTAATAAATGAGGCCTGGTCTACACTACGCGTTTAAACCGATTTCAGCAGCGTTAAACCGATTTAACGCTGTACCCGTCCACACAAGGCCCTTTATATCGATATAAAGGGCTCTTTAAATCAGTTTCTGTACTCCTCCCCAAAACCGGTATTACCATATCGGATTAGGGTTAGTGTGGCCGCAAATCGATGGTATTGACCTCCGGGCGGTATCCCACAGTGCACCACTGTGACCGCTCTGGACAGCAATCTGAACTCGGATGCACTGGCCAAGTATACAGGAAAAGCCCCACGAACTTTTGAATTTCATTTCCTGTTTGGCCAGCGTGGAGCTCTGATCAGCACAGGTGACCATGCAGAGCTCATCAGCACAGGTAACAATGCAGTCTCCTGAGAATTGAAAAAGAGCTCCAGCACGGACCGCACAGGAGGTACTGGATCTGATCGCTATACGGGGAGAGGATTCTGTGCTAACACAACTCCATTCCAAAAGATGAAATGAAAAAATATTTGAAAAAATTTCCAAGGCTATGATGGAGAAAGGCCACACCAGGGACTCAGTGCAGTGCAGAGTGAAAGTTAAGGAGCTTAGACAAACATACCAGAAAACCAAAGAAGCAAACGGAAGGTCCGGGGCAGGGCCGAAAACTTGCCACTTCTATGCTGAGCTGCATGCAATTCTAGGGGGGTCAACCACCACTACCTCACCCCTGTCCCTGGATTCCGAGGTGGGGGTGGTAATCTCAGCCATGCCTGAGGATTCTATGGACGGGGAAGATGATGAGGAGGATAAGCTTGCAGAGAGCACACAGCACTCCGTTAGCCCCAACAGCCAGGAGCTTTTTCTCACCCTGACGGAATTACCCTCCCAGCCCTCCCAAGCCACTAGCTCAGACAGTGAAGCCATGGAAGCGACCTCTGGTGAGTGTACCTTTGTAAATATAAAACATGGTTTAAAAGCAAGTGTTTTTTAATGATTGATTTGCCCTAAGGACTTGGGATGCATTCGCGGCCAGTACAGATATTGGAAAAGTTTGTTAACATGTCTGGGGATGGAGCGGAAATCCTCCAGAGAATCTCCATGAAGCGCTCCTGGAGGTACTCCAAAAGCCTTTGCAGAAGGTTTCTGGGCAAGGCAGCCTTATTCCATCCACCATAGTAGGACACTTTACCACGCCATGCATGTAGCAAGTAATCGGTTATCATTGCATGACAAAGCCTAGCTGCGTATGGTCCCGGTGATTGCTGGCATTCAAGAAACATCCGTTCTTTATCTCGCTGTGTTATCCTCAGGAGAGTGATATCGTTCATGGTAACCTGGAAATTCCAGAATTTAATTAAGGGGACAGAGATGGCCATTCCTACTGGGCTGTTTGTCTGTTGCTTAAAAGAAATCCTTCCTTGCACGTAGCCAAGCGGGGGGAGGGGAGGAGGGGAATAGCGCTGAGCTTTTTTGCATTTGGCTATCAGGGATCTTCCCTGCTACCAACCACCCAGTGGGGGTGATTAGCAGTGATCTTCCATGATACCAGCCATGCGGTGGGGGGAGGGGTAAAGCAATCATCCCACAGAATTGGAGGCGGGGGACTGGCTTCTGCTGCTGCATGTTAACAGGAAAGAAGCATTACTGAACGGGATTTGCTTGGTATTTGGGAAAGGAGGGCACTGTGTATATGAAGGCTCAAGAAGTCGAAAGACAATGGCTTACCATGGCCGCATGCAAGCTGAATTCTGATGCCCGGGCCTGCGTCTGTGAGATCTGTAACACCAGAGCCACAGGAACTCAATATTTTAAGATGCAAAATGCAACCTTGTAGTGAAATCACATGTGCTATGTAAGGTGAATAGTGTTGTTCACTGTGAAAGAGTATAACCATTGTTCTGTAAAATGTATCTTTTAAAATACTTCTCTCCCTTTTTTCCCTCCTTCATGCAGCTGCACATTTTTCAAGCCTCCCTACTCCATCCCGAAGACTATCTCAGATAAAGTGGAGGAAGACGCTAGACGAAATGTTCTCAGAAATCATGGAAGTGACCCGCAATGAAAGAGCTCATCTGAATGAGTTGAAGGATGTGGTATCAAATTACAGGAAAGATGCCAATGAACATGAGGATAGGAGGGATGAACATGAGGATAGGAGAGACGCTCGAGATGAGAGGTGGTGGCAGGAAAATCAGAGGTGTAGGCAGGAAGATCAGCGGTGGCAGAGTGTAACACTGGGGCTGCTGCGTGATCAAACTGATATCCTCCGACGTCTGGTGGAGCTTCAGGAACAGCAGCAGGGTCACAGAGTGCCGCTGCAGCCCCTGTGTAACCACACTCACCACTCACCATGTTCCATGTCTTCCTCACCCAGACATGTAAGAACGCTTGAGGGAAGGCTTCGTGCACCCGCCCACTCCACCCCTGTGGATAGCCCAACCAAAAGGCTGTCATTACATTGAAATGTTTTTAGTGGCCTTTTCCTTCCATCCTATCCTCCTCCCAAACCACACCTGAGATACCTTGTCAGTTCTCTCCCTCTTTTTATAATGACTTTTTAATAAAGAATACATGATTTTTAAACGATAGTGACTTTATTTCCTAAAGCAAGCTGTAATCGAAGGGGGAGGGTGGGTTGCTTACAGGAAATGAGTCAATCGGGGGTGGTGGTTCATCAAGCGGAAACAAACCCTCGCCTGTGATGAAACTCGTTTTCAAAGCTTCTCTGATGCGCACCGCTTCCTGGTGTGCTCTTCTAATCGCCCAGGGGGCTGGCTGCACGTAATCAGTGGCCAGGTGATCTGCCTGAGCCTCCTACCCCGCCATAAAGGTCTACCCCTTACTCTCCTAGAGATTGTGGAGCACACAGCAAGCAGCAATAACAAAGGGGACATTGGTTTGGCTGAGGTCTGGGCAAGTCAGTAATGTGTGCCAGTGCTCATTTAAACGGCCAAATGCACATTCTACCACCATTCTGCACTTGCTCAGCCTGTAGTTGAACAGCTCCTGACTACTGTCCAGGCTGCCTGCGTATGGTTTCATGAGCCATGGCATCAAGGGATAGGCTGGGTCACCCAGGATAACTATAGGCATTTCAACATCCCCAACTGTTGTTTTCTGGTCTGGGAAGTAATTCCCTTGCTGCAGCCATTTAAACAGAGTAGTGTTCCTGAAGACGCAAGCATCATGAACCCTTCCCGGCCATCCCACATGGATGTTGGTGAAACGTCCCTTGTGATCCACCAGTGCTTGCAGCACCATTGAAAAGTACCCCTTGTGGTTTATGTACTGGGTGCCCTGGTGCTCCGGTGCCAAGATAGGGATATGGGTTCCATCTATCACCCCCCCACAGTTAGGGAATCCCATTGCAGCAAAGCCATCCACTATGACCTGCATGTTTCCCAGAGTCACAACCTTTCGTAGCAGCAGCTTAATTATTGCTTTGGCTACTTGCATCACAGCAGCCCCCACAGTAGATTTTCCCACTCCAAATTGATTCTCGACTGACTGGTAGCTGTCTGGCGTTGCAAGCTTCCAGAGGGCTATTGCCACTCGCTTCTCAACTGTGAGGGCTGCTCTCATCTTGGTATTCTGGCATTTCAGGGCAGGGGAAAGCAAGTCACAAAGTTCCATGAAAGTGCTCTTACGCATGCAAAAGTTTCGCAGCCACTGCGAATTGTCCCACACTTGCAAAACTATGCGGTCCCACCAGTCTGTACTTGTTTCCTGGGCCCAAAATCGGCGTTCAGTAGCTAGAACCTGCCCCATTACCAGCAGGATTTCCAAAGCACAGGGGCCCGCGGTTTGAGAGAATTCTGCGTCCATGTCCTCATCACTCTCGTCGCCGCGCTGCCGTAGCCGCCTCCTCCTCCTCGCCTGGCTTTGCAGGTCCCGGTTCAGCATAGACTGCACGAGAATGCATGAGGTGTTTACAACGTCCACGATTGTGGTATTGATCTGAGCAGGGTCCATGCTTGCCGTGCTATGGTGTCTTCACAGTTCACCCAGGAAGAAAGGCGCGAAACAGTTGTCTGCTGCTTTCACAGAGGAAGGGGTGAGGCTGTACCCAGAACCACCCGCGACAATGATTTTGGCCCCATCAGGCACTGGGATCTCAACCCAGAATTCCAAGGGGTGGGAGAGACTGCGGGAACTATGGGATAGCTACGGGATAGCTACCCGCAGTGCAACGCTCCAGAAATCGACGCTAGCCTCGGACCATGGATGCACACCACCGAATTAATGTGCCTAGTGTGGCCGCATGCACTCGACTTTATACAATCTGTTTTACAATACAGGTTTATGTAAAATCGGAATTATTCCATACTGTAGACATACCCTGAGATAGAAAATATGGTAAGTGTCAAGTGTATGGCTTTGCATTCTAGCCAGATAGACCTGGACGTTTCCCAGAAGAGCAGGGTATACCACTTATGTTTTATATTTCTTTTCATATGATATTGTCTTCATATAGTTTGGCCTTGATTCAACAAAGGACTTTAGTCTTTGCTTAAGGGCTTTGCTGTGTATAAGGATGGCTTTAAGAATGTGTGTTCATGCAGAGTGAGAGCTTCAGAAGAGAAATCACATGTGTTGAGGATGGAATCCTCAAATGTGAATTTTGTATCCATCATTCAAAGAAAAGCATGAATGAGTTAGAATCTATTCTTATTGCATGTGGGTTTTTTAAACTTTAAGAAGCAGAGTTGATTTTAATGAGAAGTAAACTGACAGCAATGCAAAAGCAGCCTTATTTTGTGGTATACAGGATTGAGAAAGTAAGGCAATAAGAAAGTCAGGAAAACCTATTGCTGCCATGATTTATTGTGAGGCCCTCAGCAAACCACTTAGGGTATGCAAGGGCATCAGAACCTTTGTAAACATGAGGAGAGGCGCAGGCAACATATAACTGTGGCTAGTGGGGGGTGAACAATTGTCAGTTTCTGTGGGATAAGTGATCACTCCATACGTTATCTCAGTCTCCACCACCTAACTCACCTCATCAGGTGATCTGGAAAGCAGGCAGCAGTGCTGTGTCTTCAACAGAAGGGAAGGAGAAATAGCCCCATAGAGGTTAGGGGGAAGAGCTTCCTCCCTCCCCATGATGCATGGATGTGCAGAGAGTGTAGATGCAAGGGAGAACACTGTCTCCTCATTGCTGAGCATCCTGAGAAATCTGAGGAGGCACATGACCCTGCATGCCCCTCCCATACATCACCTCTGCAAGGAAGAGAACCCCTGGTATATACAAATGAAAGTCCCATATTGTAAATAGCAATGTAATGATAGTTACAATTCCATTTACAATTATAAATAGGTGTTATCTCCCTTATTAGGCACCTGGTTTTAGTGTTCTCTTATCTTGGAGAAGAACATATAAATTTACCAGCTTCAAATTCAGTCTTTGATTGTTTCCTACATTAAATTGGCATCCTTCTGCTGGTTACATTATTACTGGCATAAATACACATATATATCAATTGCATTCAGTCATTTCAGGTACAGAATGACAATTTTTACCAAAGCTTAAACTTTACTACTTATTTTACAATGCTGCATAGAGGCCTCCATGGATCTATCACCCTTTTATAACATACACATCTGTTGACTAGTTCTCTTATTTTTTAGCTATTCTTGAAGTAAATTGACTTTGTCCATAAATGTTGTTCGTTTTCCTTGGAGATGATAAAGTGCCATGTGATCCATAGGTTACATTGCTGCTGTTAATAAATCACTAATGTGTTTTTCTGGTCACTAATGAATTTCTACAGATGATGATATTACTATAGCTCTGCTATTCTACAGTCTGCTTTTCAAAACCACTGCACATGTATTCCTCCAAGAGATGCAAAGGAGGAATATCATAGAAAGCATCACCTAGCTGAAAGGTGTCATCTTCACTGACTTCCCAAGTGACCATCTCAAATAGGCAGAGAAAGGTAATGTAACTCACATTAGGATTCACTCAGTGTGATGAAAATAATATGAGCCTTGCCTATCTTGTACGTGCCAACATATTCCTTCACAGATTTCTGTTGCTCCAGTCAAGCATGTAATAAGCAGTGTTCTAGCAAGCTGACACCTACTTCTTCAGGTGATGATTTTGACAAGTTATTTTCCTGTTGAAGCTTATTGCGGACTATTATAGCTTTGAGTCAATGGACAAAATATTCTTATATTCCACTCCTACTGGCATACACTATGTTTTAGGTATTCTGGTTATCATTCTTAACCAATCATAATAAACCAGTTTGTGTGTAAATCATGGCAGAATGTTTTAGTCTCAGTACTGAATTTTTGCAGGTAACTGATGTGAGTGAACATAGTGCATAGCTGTTACAAATGAAGTATGTTTTCATTGGGAGGGGGATACTGGAGAATAAAAGAAAAGATATTGATGGCTCCCAATCCTGCTGGAAAGGTATAACAAGTGGGGTTCTGCAGGGGTCTGTTTTGGGACCGGCTCTGTTCAATATCTTCATCAACGACTTAGATGTTGGCATAGAAAGTACGCTTATTAAGTTTGCAGATGATACCAAACTGGGAGGGGTTGCAACTGCTTTGGAGGACAAGGTCAAAATTCAAAATGATCTGGACAAATTGGAGAAATGGTCTGAGGTAAACCAGATGAAGTTCAATAAAGACAAATGCAAAGTGCTCCATTTAGGAAGGAACAATCAGTTTCACACATACAGAATGGGAAGAGACTGTCTAGGAAGGAGTATGGCAGAAAGAGATCCAGGGGTCATAGTGGACCACAAGCTAAATATGAGTCAACAGTCTGATACTGTTGCAAAAAAAGCAAACGTGATTCTGGGATGCATTAACAGGTGTGTTGTAAACAAGACACGAGAAGTCATTCTTCCGCTCTACTCTGTGCTGGTTAGGCCTCAAGTGGAGTATTGTGTCCAGTTCTGGGCACTGCATTTCAAGAAAGATGTGGAGAAATTGGAGAGGGTCCAGAGAAGAGCAACAAGAATGATTAAAGGTCTAGAGAACATGACCTATGAAGGAAGGCTGAAAGAATTGGGTTTATTTAGTTTGGAAAAGAGAAGACTGAGAGGGGACATGATAGCAGTCTTCAGGTATCTTAAAGGGTGTCATCAGGAGGAGGGAGAAAACTTGTTCACCTTAGCCTCCAATGATAGAACAAGAAGCAATGGGCTTAAACTGCAGCAAGGGAGATTTAGGTTGGACAACAGGAAAAAGTTCCTAACTGTCAGGGTAGTTAAACACTGGAATAAATTGCCTAGGGAGGTTGTGGAATCTCCATATCTAGAGATATTTAAGAGTAGGTTAGATAAATGTCTATCAGGGATGGTCTAGACAGTATTTGGTCCTGCCATGAGGGCAGGGGACTGGACTCGATGACCTCTCGAGGTCCCTTCCAGTCCTAGAGTCTATGCGATAGACTCTACGAGTCTATCCCAAGGCCCAGTTTGTTCAGTCAGCAGAAACAACTTTGTGTGTCCTGTTTTAGCGCTGCTAATTTAGGATAGAAGTACAGGAACTATCACTGGCTGTTATTCCTCCCCACCTCTTTCTCCATATCCGAACAAGTCGAAAGACGTAAATGGTCTTTTGTTTTTAAAAGCACGAAGGTTTAAATTTTGTCTACAGTGATACCAAAAGAATGAAAAGTGGCTTAGCTATACTGAGGAAATACTATGAAGAGTACTGTAGAGAAATGTACCACATACCGTTAAGTTGTGGAAGAGAGTTCAGAAACAGGATACTACTGAGTATGGGAAAACTGATGCATCACCTTTTGTCGTAGCTGGGAGCGGTATGCTACTGCAGCCTCAAACATCTGTGTTTGAATGTAATACGCATCTGCAAATGTATTGTGGAACTCGAAAATGTTCTTTGTAATATTGTAAGGAAAGTGATGCTCTTCGGATCTGACACCTTGGATCAAGCCGTTACAAAGGAACCCTATAAGAGTTGCCAAATTCATTCTTGAACTTCATGGCCTGATATGATTACTGTGAGACAAGACAGCAAAAACCACCACCGCATATTCTGAGTCTGAATAGACCTACAAGGCTCATGTTGATGGGGGATATGAGTATGCAGTTGCTGTTAATATAATTTAATGTTGTTGCCCCTTCTTCCAATACCAGTGTCCTATTCTGACACTTGTGTTAACCCTTGCTGAATGGTAGCAGAATGTCTGGGGCCTTGAGGATCCGTTTCCCCCTGGATAAGAAATCAGTGATTTGGAGTTTAGGTACATTTTAGGTGTAAATTGTTTTACACTCCTCTCTTTCAGGAATCTCAGCTCAACACCAATGTGTGGTTCCAAGGGACCAACTCTGCCCCAAGGACTATTTCTAATTAGAGACCAAGACAGAACAAACTGCCCTGCCCAGTTTCCTCTCTAAGAAGCTCTTCCCACAAATAACTGAAACATTTCTTCAAACATTTAAAACTTGATTACATTCTAAGAAAATGAACTTGGAAGACTTGTAACAGAACCATTTGATCATAATTGCCATAACAATGCGATGGGTGGACAGATGGGATGGATCTTTTTTCTTGTTAAATGATTAACATTCAGAGCCCAAGGTTCTAGACCAATGTCTTTCATTCTCTCTTAATTTGTTTGGGTAGCGTTTCTTCTCCCTCCCCCCAAAAACAGACTTCTGCTAATGAGTTTAGTGTAACATATATTAAAGCAACACACACTTAAATGTACCAAAATTAATTGAACTGTCTACTGCAGAAATTCTGCCCTGTCCATAGGTCAGCCAGGTGGGTCTACATGGAAAATAATTTGGAACTGTTTGACACATTACTATTCCATTTCTTACTATGAAATGAAATTAATTATGACACCAACTAGTAGCATTGACTGCTGTGCTCTTGGGAAGCCTTTGATCCTACCTCTGCCATTGCAGTTCTTAGTAATGTGAAACTCTTAATAGAGTTTGTTATGAGCCACTGGTCAGGAGTTAATTTGTATTCTCAACTTTCCTTGCTTGCTTATCTCCTCAAGTAAAATCATTCATCATTTTGCTCCTCCTCTTGAGTAAAGAACTTGATGTTATAATAGTCATCTGTATTAATTATGATCCATCATTTTAATCATTGCTCACACTGAGGCAAAAAGTGATCATTCTTTATCTCCAAGTGAAGCAGACCCAGAATTTGTCAGTGCAAGCCTGTTTTTATTAACCCAAACCAGTCTCTGTAATCTACTTGAACCCCCCTTGTGCTTTCTCATTACCTTCCACCATTAGTTGAAATATATGAATAATCAGTAATGACATATGACCCCCCCAATTTGAAACCACTCTATTTCAGTTTAAACCATTGCACAGAAAAATAAATGGAATTAAAAGGAGGATAAATTTATCCAAGTAATTAGGAAACACATATGAAACTAAGGAATCGATCCTTCTCTGAGGCACAGTCACTCCACCCCAGCAAAGAGAGAATGTTTGAAGCAGTAGGTGGTACTATAGCACATTTAAGGGATGATTTTCAGAAGTGCTTAGCATTGGCCTATCTCAGCTCACTTTTCTTAATTGTGAATGGAGTTAAATCGTTGCTCAACACTTCTGAAAAGCCCACTCTTTGTTTATTGGTATGTCTACGCTGCAATCGAAGGTGTGATTGCAGCTTGGGTAGGTACACCTGTGCTATCATTCATCTATCTAGCACAGCTAAAAATGGAAGTGAAGATGAAGCAGCATAGACCCTGAAGTAAGCTAGCAATGTGAGTACCTACCCAGGGTTCTGGATGGGCTTGACCAGTTCAGAAGCCATTGCATCTTCACTACTATTAGTAGCTGTGCTAGCTAGATCTAAGTTAGCATGGATACTCCTAGCTGAGCTGCAGTCGCACCTTCTATTGCAATGTAGACATGTTCAGTGACTCAACTTTCTAAGTGCTCTGTCCTGGTCTTTCTGCCTTAGGCTAATCCTTGCAATGGATGAATTTCACACTCTTACTGCTTCTCTTTTACATCTCAGTGGGCATAATTCTTGTTTTACCTTTTTCTTTTTTTCGTTCTTCATTTCTTTGACTTTCACAGTCCTGGTTCTATTCTCATTACTTGACTAACTTTAAGCCATTTTACAGCTGCTACTAAAATGTCAGACAGAATTGTAGGCAAAGGACATTTCCCTCTAAAGGCACACAGACAAAAAACAAGGAAAGTAGGCATTTGTATTTTCAGTCAAAATACAGTAGAGGTTATCTTTAAAGAAATCTAAACATTTTCCTTTTTAAGGAGAAAAGTCTGAGTAACACTAATGCCTAAAAGAAAAGCAACCATTGAATTGCCAAATGATGGTGGTGTTTTTTTAAGTATTTTTAAGTTTCAAATTTTATACTTCCTTGGAGTTGTGATTGAGTTGTGATTCTGTCACAATGGAAAAACCCATTGTGACAGAATGTAAGCACCAAAAACATATTAATTATGTGTGAAACCTGCTTTACCCTGTATAAAACCTGACCCATGGTCCATTGAAGTAAATAGAAAGACTGTCAATGACTTCAGCTGGCTTTGGATCAGGCCCATAAAGTCAGAGTATTTGTCAAACCCAAGCTAAAGAACTTTGCAGACCCCTCACTGTTCTAAGTGGATCTTGATTTAGATTGACTGAACAACACTCGTGCACAATGTAGCCCTTCCAGACCCATGCTGATAAAACTTTCAGACCACTTTATTTCAGATTTTCTACATAAAATCCACAGGATATGGATCCGTGTTCATCCAGACCAATGTCCTGACATTCAAACATACAGATTAGCTAAAACAATGTTATAACTTTTCTCTTCTGCTTTCTTCTTCAGTATTGTGGCTGAGATCTGTCTGTGAATAGTTCCACTGAAATAGATGTGTAAACAAAATGTGCATTTTGGAACAGACTCCCATCCAACTTTGAATGTTAATGGGTCAGCAATTCAATGTAGAAAAATTGTTCTAAACAGTAAATGGTGATTTCTGGCAAAACTGAGGAAAAGAAGCTGTGATTTGACAGTGAGATTTCTGTTCTGTACAATTAAATTTAATTACTTTATAACTGAACTGATTATTTTCTAATTGCTGATTTTTCCAGCAATGAGACTTTTTTTAAACAAAAAAGTCATAGTAATTTCCATGCTTTCACATTTTTGTTGCTTTTTCATGTTATCAAGTAAATCAATAACTCCTGTTGATTTCACTGGGCTTTAGATCAGGCCCATATTAAATGTACAAGGAAAGACATGCTAGAAATGCAAAGTATTGTAATTAAATTAATGTACAAAGCATATATAACCAATAAATAATCTTGTGATAATAGGGATGTGCGAAGTAAAAAAAAAATACTTCAGATACTGGTCATGTGGTAATGAGGTAAATTCTGTTGGGGGTCGGTGCTCACAGGAAAGCAAGCAGTGGGACATGCAAATTGTATAATTAGACTTAGCTATACACAACTCTTTATAGTGTTTTGTAATCATCAGGTTAGGGCCCATCATTGAACACTGTGGGGCAGAAATGTTGGAGTGACTACTAAAATGTAGACCTCTTCCTCCAGCTGAATACTTTTCTGGATCAGGGCTGGGGGCCTCTTTTTTTTCTTTGTATTTTTAAAATAATTTTAAATGACTTCTTCACGTCCTAATAAAACCATAAGTAGGTTTTCAAGGAAGAATTCCTGAGTAATCAATAGTGGAAATGTGCTTTTAAAAGAGGAAGCTCAGAGAGGCTAGCTGCTACTTTAGGAGGAAGTGGAAGCAACAATGTAGCACCTGAGACAGAATGAACAGAAACAACTTGCAAACTGCTCAGGCCTGTCCTATGCAGAAACCCCAAAATGTGTTAACTGCTTATTGATGGGGACACCATGTTGTGTTAACAAGACATAAAAATCCATTTTACATTTCGTTCAGAGATACAAAATAAATAAAATTCACCCGTGTGCTGAGGGACAGGACAAGGGTCAACCCCAACCCAAGATGCTCAAAAATTACTAGCTGGAATCCCACAAATAATGAGATTGACTTACAAATAATGAGCAGGGAGGAAAGAGTTCTTTTTCTGTATGTTTTGGTTTTTGAGCATTTACAGAGTGCTTAGGTCACATTTTCATGCTTATCTCCATGCCCGTAAGGGCTAAAACATTTTTTTATTGAAATGAAAACTGAGATTTTTATATATACTGAGGACTCCAGGAGCTTGGGCTTTAAGAAGAACACCAAATATTCTAAGCTGCTTGATAAAATCATGACAGATGGTAATGCTGGAAGGTCTCTGTACCCCTTAAATCCTACATAAGCCTTCGGGAAAAGGGTGCATAGACCTTGTGCTGGTCCTTTAAGATATTATTCTTTGCATAATTTATAGTGGATAAAATAGAGACCTATTGTTTCCAGATGTTTACTTCCTAACACACGTTTTAATCTGCACAAACCAAAATAATAGAATAGAAATCCTAGATAACAAATCTCAGTCTAACATAAAAACAGATCTTGGTCCCTTGCCAATTGACACAGCACCTATTGAATACTGGAACTTGTGCAGACTTTATTCTGCCTCTGGCTCAACAGAAGGCAAGCTTCAGGCTATGTATCCCTCAAGTGGCAAAATCCTATTCCAGAGCTCCCTGACATATGAAAGCCTAGGCAGCATTCAGTCATAGTCCACTTCCTCTTGATGTTAAGCACTCTGCTCTCACCATTTCATGATGCCTTCTGGACCAAATTTACTCTGTCAAATCTCTTCTCCAGTAGAAGTATCGATAGAGAAACACTGATAATGAGTAACTTTTGGCTCCCATATGTGCTGTACTCAATTGGGTGACCAGATGTCCTGATTTTATAGGGACAGTCCCAATACTTGGGGATATGTCTTATAGATGCCTATTACCCCCCACCCCCTGTCCCGATTTTTCACACTTGCTCTCTGGTCACCCTAGTACTCAAATATTACTAAGTGAAGAAAAAGTGTATAATTGTTATTGTGTAGAGCTAGGTCTTCTTTTAGATGTATTTAAACGAGGCCACTTGGAATTACTAATATAATTCATACAAATGTTTTTTTAAATGGCTCTTAATTTAGCAGTTATAGCTGTCTGAGAGCTAAGGCCACAGCCTATAAATGATGAACATTATCATTGCCCCAGATGGCACCTTACTGGGACATTAAACAGCTTATATTTTGTTGATAAAATTAACAAAATACTTTAATTAGGCAGCCAGCTCTCTGATAGATACAATAAAGATACATAAAATTGTAGGCATGATGTTGGAGATGTTTATCTCCTAGAATTATATGTATATTTAGAATCCACTTATAATTGTAAAACTTCCAATATGCAATATGTTGTGGACTGGGAGTTGAAGTGCTCCAAACCATGAATTAATTTAATACAAAACCCTTTTACTGCAGTGCTTCTCAAATGCATTAAAAATACTTTTCCCCAATTCATATATTTTGGTTACAAGTCAGATGGAATACACTATAGTAAATATTTTCTTCTTTTTCCACATACCCTCCCTCTACAAGCCATTCTGTTAAACCATTTCAGATTAAAATAAAATCTATGTCTACAGTGGCAAGTTTCTGCGCAACAAGTTATATCACTTTTATGAAAGAGCTGCAATTAAACCACTGTTGCATGTCCACACTGTGCTCCTTGTGATGGCGGAGCACATCTACATTAACAGCTCTTGCAATGGCAAAGAAAGCAGTGCATTGTCATAGCTATCCCACTGTGCAACTGGCCGCAGGGTGCTTTGGGAAGGGTTTGCAATGCCTCATGGGGCAGGCACAGCATCACATGATGCAAGTTTCTCAATCCCATTGTTCCCTGGGTGTCCTACTACATTTCCAGCTGCTTTTCAACTGAAGTGTGGGAGGCAGTACGTGTGACAGGGAGTGTGTGTGCGTATGTATGGAGGGGTGGGGAGACACAATGTGGTTTGGGGGACAGAGAGAGTGTCAGCATGCTGTTTTGTAAGTTCAGACAGCAGCAGGAAGCAACCAGTCCTGAGAAAGGGGGAGGAGGAAACCCTGACATCAGCCCCTGCCTCCCTCCCCAACTCTCTGCAGAGCTATCTGTCTCTCTCTCTCTCATTCAAACACACACATACACACCCCGTCTCAACAGCAACAGCATTCCACAGCACAAACTTTCCACATTAATGATTTGCTTTATGCCCTGGAGCAGATCAGCACAGCACACAACGGCCCTCAGAAATTGAGCTTTGAAAGGGGAGGGGCTAGGGTGACCAGATGCTAACTGTAAAATCTCGAGGGGGGGGGGCGTCTTTTTAATTGTTGCACTCACCCGTTCGGATCTTCTGCAGCAATTCGGTGGAATGTCCTTCAGTCGCTGATGGTCTTCGGTGGCATTTTGGTGGAGGATAAGTCTTGCTGCCAAAGACAGAAGCACCCACTACCTAAATGCTGCCGAAGACCATCAGTGACTGAGGGACCCACCAGATGGCTGAGTATAACCAAAAAAAAAAAAGCCTAAAACAAAATATCAGGACAAATGGCATCCCGACCATACTTCAGTTCTGATGCGGAACAAACTGCTCAAAATTGGGTCAGTCCTGATTTTATCGGGACATCTGGTCACCTTAGGAAGGGCGCATGCCTTCAGGGCAGCCAGACGAGTTCAAAACAATGAGCAGAACGGCCACTTGAGGGATTATGGGACACTTCCAGAGGCCAATTGATTGCTTTCTGTGCTGTAATGTGTTTACACTGCTAGCACAGTGCTGGAGCCTGTGCTGTAAAGTTTACAGCTCTGGTTGAGGTAGTTTTTTTGCAGTGCTGCAACTGAGGAATTTCTGCATACAAAGTGGATTGGCATTGTGTACACCTCAGGAGTTACACCACAGAAGGATGCTTTACTGTGCAGAAACTTGCCAGTGTAGATAAGGCCTCAGTTTCAAATATAAAGCATAGGATTGTGTGTATGTGGTTTTGTTTTTTGTTTTTTTAAGGTGCTGAGGCAAGTTTTTCTTCTGAATTGCTGGTAACCTACTGCAGATGCAGTATTGGTCTTAGTCACTTGTAACTAGGTTTTAGATCCTTTTTCTAACTATAGAAATTCATCCTGGCAAAACTACTTTACTCCGTTTGGACTAGATCATATCTTTGTCTTGTCAGCTGAATATGGGATTGAGAGTCCAAGATCTACCTGAAGCTTGGGTCCTGTTTTGATGAGGAACACAGCCCCCATGCTCCAAACAATCCCCACTGCCAGCAAGTGAATAGGGACTAGATGGAGTGCTGATTCCTTGCTCACCATTTGCTGGCCAGGTGTGATGAGGATATAGGTTATACTCTTTCAAGGGATACAGTAAGGTAATTCTTCTTCAGACCAAAAGAGGAGTGAGAGAGGAATTCTGTATCCCTGAGATACAATGTATTCTGGGACTGCTGCTGAGGCAGCACAGTTTACACTTTGCCCCTTGATAAGGGACTACACCTAAAAGGACATTATATCCCTTTGTAAATTCATTCTCTGTGAGAAGGTGAGATTTGTTAAACTCACTTTCACTTTTTTGTTTTAAGGAGTAAAAGGAATACAAATAAAAACTCTTGATAAGTAGCTTTACCCAACTGGACATTTAACCATATGTGTCTCAGCTGAGACTTTACCTCAGAACAAACACTGTGTGTCTTTGCTGTGTTACTTGAAGTTTTGTAGTATGTAATATGGCTGCCTGGATATCTTCTGCTTAAAATATTTGCTGCTGCTACTCATTCTCCTCTTCTCCCAGAGGGATGGGTGGAAAACACACACGCGTGCACACACAAACTAAAATAGAAGTGGCCTGATTTTTTGAATGTGCTGAGCCCTGGAGTGTCCTATTCTCTTCAGGGTAAATGTGATTTGCTCACTGTTAGGTTAGAAATCAGAATATTCCCTCTGTATTAAATGCACAGACTTGCTCCAATCTCCATACTATCATGTCATAGAAATATTTTTTAAGGGGGAAAGACCCTTTAAATTATTACTTAGCAGGAAAGGGAAAAACTGTTCTTTTTCCATCTTTAATGTTTTGCATCATGACATCAAATGAACTGAAGTTGAGTGAGACCAAATGAGATGCTCACTAAAATGAGAGGTTTTTTTTAACTGCTCAGGAAGTGATCATGAATATTAACAGGCCTGCATATCTAAAAATATCTTTTGGAAATAAAATTTTCTGGAAAAGTATACTTAAGTATTTTAACAAGTTGTAAGTCTACATATTGTTATGTTTGTAGTAAGAGATGATATGTAATGTCAACATATATATTTTATAGTGGCAAATTGTCATGAAAATTGAAAGGTGGATAAGAAACTGGTTAAAGGGGAGACTACAATGAGTCATACTGAAAGGTGAACTGTCAGGCTGGAGGGAGATTACTAGTGGAGTTCCTCAGGGATCAGTTTTGGGACCAATCTTATTTAATCTTTTTATTACTGACCTTGTCACAAAAAGTGGGAATGTGCTAATAAAGTCTGTGGATGACACAAAGCTGAGAAGTATTGATAACACAGAGAAGGACCGGGATATCCTACAGGAAGATCTGGATGACCTTGTAAACTGGAGTAATAGTAATAGGATGAAATTTAATAGTGAAAAGTGCAAGATCATGCATTTAAGGATTAATAACAAGAATTATTGTTATAAACTGGGACGCATCAGTTGGAAGTAACAGAGGAGGAGAAGAACCTCAGAGTATTGGTTGATCACAGGATGGCTATGAGCTGCCAATGTGATATGACCATGAAAAAAGCTAATGTGGTTTTGGGATGCATCAGGCAAGGTATTTCCAGCAGAGATAAGGAGGTGTTAGTACTGTTATACAAGGCACTGGTGAGACCTCCTCTGGAATACTGTGTGCAGTTCTGGTCTCCCATGTTTAAGAAGGATGAATTCAAACTGGAACAGGTATAGAGAAGGGCTACTAGGATGACCCAAGGAATGGAAAACCTGTCTTATGAAAGGAGACTCAAAGAGCTTGGCTTGTTTAGACTAACCAAAAGAAAGTTGAAGGGAGATATGACTTCTCTTTATAAATATATCAGAGGGATAAATATTAAGGAGAGAGAGGAATTATTTAAGCTTAGTACCAATGTGGACACAAGAACAAATGGATATCAACTGGATACTAGGAAGTTTAGACTTGAAATTAGACAGAGGTTTCTAACCATTAGAGGAGTGCAGTTCTGGAACAGCATTCCAAGGGGAGTAGTGGGGGCAAAGAACATATCTGGCTTTAAGACTAAGCTTGATAAGTTTATGGAGGGGATGGTATGATGGGATAGCCTAATTTTGGCAATTAATTTGGCAATTGATCTTTGATTATCAGCAGGTAAGTATGCCCAGTGGTCTGTGATGGGATGTTAGATGGGGTGGGATCTGTGTTACTATAGAGAATTCTTTCTTGGGTGCTGGCTGGTGACTCTTGTCCACATGCTCAGGGTTTAACTGATGCTCATATTTGGGGTCTGGAAGGAATTTTCCTCCAGGGCAGATTGGCAAAGGCCCTGGAGGTTTTTCACCTTCCTCTGCAGCAGGGCCAGTATCAAGCTCAGGAGTGGTGAGCAGTAGGAAGGTAGGGAAGTAGGCTGCAAGTTATGCCCTGAATGGAGGGTGTTTGGAGGCCTGCAAGCCCGGGAGGAAGCCAGATTAGTAGGCAGAAGCCCAGGTAAACAGCAGTAAGGGGTCAATCCATGGAGAGACATTGGCTGCTTGTTATAGGGTTCCTGGGCTGTACCCCCCTACCAGCCACTGGGGGGTGGCAAGGGCATTGGAGACACCAGACAGATGGTGGGTCTGGAAGGACTTTGAATTCCCTGAAAGAGGAGGACCTTAGTGACTTGGCTAGAGAGCCAAGCCATGAATTGCAGACTGCAGATCCAAGATTGAGTGGGGCTGCAGAACAAGACAAGATGGGGGAAGACACCACTGGAGGGACAGCACAAGCCTGGTGGAATTAATTACTATGAAGGCCAACAGGAGGCACTATTAGCGGTGAGTGTACCCTGTGACAGGCCCCTATCACAGATCAGGGCCCAATTGTACTCAGCATTGTATGACATAACAAAAAGGTCCCTGTTGCAAAGTGTTCACAATATAAATGTAAGCAGAGTCAGGATGAACTCTACCTTGACATCTGGTGGTGAATTGTGGCGAGTTGTGAAAAAGAACTTCAGGGGCTGATCTTATTTGCATAGGCACACCCACCCCCGCCTAGCATGAGCCCACAGCAGCCCAAAATGGTCACTTTGGCTGCTGTGGGATCCCCAGTTTCTCTGTTATTGGGTCAGGAAGAATAAAGTGTTTCCCTGATTATGTGAATCAAGGACAATGAAACTGTTTTATGACAGAGGGACTTACCATCAACTAAGTAGCACCTGCTAGACAAGGGATATGGGTTCCAAAACCCAGTGAAATTGAGAGAGAGAGAGAGAGGCTGTGGACAGGTATTTGTATGGTATTGGACAGGTATGGGCCCCTTTGAAGGCCTGAAATACCAATTGCACCATCTCCTCTCTCTACTGTGAAATATCAGAGCTAGCTTTAATTCCATTAGGAGTCTAGTTACAAGCTGCTGAGCTGAATTCACCTTGGGCCAATGGTGCACCAACACTGAGGCTCCCCTACTAAAAGCTGAACTCACTAAAGAGCTAAAATTACTATAAGCTGAAATCTCTAAGTGCTGTGGGGGCGGAGCTGAAGATATGTCACTGAGCAACTGGCAGAGCAGAGCAGTTTGTGGGATGACTGGAGCGGCTCGTGGGACAGCTGGTGGAGCAGAGCAGTTTGTGGAACAGCTGGAGTGGCTCGCAGTGAAGGCTGCAGCAGTACCCCATGGAGAGGTGGGGCAGTTGGCCTTGGACCACATAAGGTGCCCCTTAACACCGCTGTGCCCGCCCCCATGCTGGGAGGTAAAACTCTAGATAAACTTTTAAACTCTGGGGCTGCACTGACAAGGGACAGAGATTTTTGGGTTGTTGAACTTTTGGGACTTTGGGTGATTTTGGGGGGTTGCTGAACTTAAGACCCTGAGGGGAAAAGGATACTGCCAAACTTACTTTGGGGGATGAGTCTTTTGCTCATGATTTGTGTTATGAATCCTGTTTGTGGTGTTTCCCCAACATAATGCTGCATTGTTTTCCTCCTTTATTAAAAGGATTTTGATATACTCAGACGCCGTGCTTGCGAGAGGGGAAGTAATGCCTCTTAGAGGTGCCCTGGGGTGATATGTAATTGTCCCAGGTCACTGGGAGGGGGCTTGAGCCGGTTTTGCATTGTGTTATTGAAACGGAACCCTTAGATAGTGAACCCGGCTCTTGTTGCTGCTGACTCAGACAGGCAGAAGGGTTACATAAATAAAACAAACAGAAATATTGGGAGATTAATTGACTACTGAAAGTCTGTGGCAGAACAAAGACATAGAGTCTAGGCTCCAATTGCCTGAACTTCCATTGACTTTACTAAACTTTGGATTAGATCCCAGATTCTGTTCTCTAACCATTAGATAGCCCTTCTTTCCTGTTTTAGGCCCAAGATCAGGAAAGCATTTAGGATGTGCTTGACTTTTAAGTGCCTGGTCTCATTGAATTAATAGGGCCTTAAATATTTTAAGAGACTTGTAACAATTTAAATGTGTGTATATACTTCAGTTAGTGCTGCAGTATTAAACAGAGGTGTTCTCACTCATTAAGATCTCTCTTCAGGACAAGCCAAAAACTTGGCCCCTTTGGCCTATGAGTAGTATTGATCTGTGAGCCAAGTGGAGACTGAGTTGTAGACTTGGCTTTTCAGCTTTCTGGTTGGAGGTGTGAAGTGCACAAACTATTTATCAAAGGCTCAGACCCTGACCTTAGGAGGCAAGGAAGTATCATTCCCTTCATTTTACAGATGAGGTAGTTGAGAGGTTGCATAAGGATATTTCAAAGAGAGATGGGAATAGTACTTTGCAAACCCAAGACTCATCCACTGTTAGATTGCTTTTCAGTTTGAATGTGTCAAAGCTATGTGGTTAGTTATGTCTGTAGCCATGAGACTCCCTTCCCTCAAGAGTCCAGGACTTATGACATCCATGTGACTGCTGTCTAGCAAATGTGAAAAGCACTGGCAAAGTGTGGTGTCCCCTATAGTGGCTGATATACAGAGAAAAACAGCCTACTACTAGTATCAGTTACTCCTTTTGCACCATTGGTAGAGTCTGTTCTGTGGTTTTAAAAGTCCTGCTGATGACTTACGTGGAGTCAATATGATTTCACTTGATGGAATTTCTGTAGGGGTTTTCCTGTTTTCTTTTCAAATAAATATTGGAAATTGCCAACAAACAAAGCCCAATTGCATTAAAAGGATGGCAAGGTCAAGCACTCGAAAACTAAGGAATGTCCCTTCCCCTTGTCCCTATAGAATGTATTTATATGACACCCCCCCTCCCCCGGAAACAACCTGGACTGTGGGACCACTGTATCCCCTTTAACTCTGGATCAGAGTACCTTTCATAGTGTTGTGCTAGTGACAAGCAATGCCTTCAGGCTTTGGTTTCATACAGCCATTAGCACATGCAGGTGTCACTGTGCCTCAGTGGGTCACAGCTGGGAATACTAGATTAAGGACAAATTGCTGAGTAATATGGCAGACTCACTCCAAACTGGTGGTTATTCTACCATTAGCTATACGAAGCCAGTAACAAAAGGAAACCTGTTTCCCTACACTGATTAACAAGAAATCAAAAATGCAGTCTCCTTAGGCACTCCAGCACTTATGTTACCACCCAGACACTAGACTTTGATGAGCGGTTATTGAAAACCTATTTAATCAAACAAAAGGTTCTTCTATCTCAAGAGATCAGCGACATAGCCAGGTCAATATATAATTTAGATTTTACCTAGTAATCATGCTGTTGCCAATCCTTTAGTAACTAAAATCTAAAGGCTTTATAAAGAAAAAGAAGAGAATTAAATTGGTTAATAGATCATATAATACAGTCATTGCAAAATTCTCATATAGGTTTTTATCAGTGAAGTTATAGACTGCTGGTTTGTAAAGTCTCTGGTAAGTTCCAAAAGACTGGAAGGTCCTCAGTTCATAATCAATATGCTCCTTTTAGTTGTGAATCCACAGTCTAGAGTGTCAGAGCAGAAAAGAGGCATTATGGAGATGTTCCAAGGGCCTTTTATATCCTCTGCCATGAGTACAGTTTGTGGAAAAGTACTGGCGCAAGATGGAGTCCAGGGTCACTTGAGCAGGTCACATGCCCTTATGTGGCTTGCTGACTCATAGGACAGCCATTGGCCATATCTAAGGCTGCGAGTCTGTCACGGAAGTCACAGATTTTGTGACTTTCCAGATCTCCATGACTTCTATATTGGACAGTGCTCAGGCAGCCCCTGGGCCAGCTACACCAGCTGCTGCTGAGGCAGTCCTGTGGCACCGCAACCCTCTCCCCGCCTGCAGCAGCAGGAGTTTGGGTGTGAGAGAGGGCTCAGAGCTGGGGCAGGATGTTGGGGCATGGGAGAGGGTGACTGCTCTGGGCGCTGCTTACGCTGGGGGCTCCCAGAAGCAGCTACATGTCCCTGGCTAATGGGAGCTGCAGAGCTGGCACTCAGGGTGGGGGAAGCACATGGAGTCCCCCTGGCTGTCCCTCCACCTAGGAACTGAGAGACATGTTGCTGCTTCCAGGGAAGCCAGGTAGAGAGCCTGCCAGTCCTGTTAACACACACACATATGCTCTCCAGCAGCAACGGGGGCGGGGGGGTCCTTAGGCTGTAGGCCACTGCTCCTCCCCAGAGCATCTGCTGCGCCTCCTGGGTCGCTCCCCCTCTTCCCCCAGAGCACCTGCAATGCTACCTGTCCCAGAGCACCCAAGATTTAGTCAGGGGTATGTAGTACAAGTCATGGGCTGTGAATTTTTGTTTACTGCCCGAGACCTGTCCATGACTTTTACTAAAAATACTCATGACTAAAATGTAGCCTTACCCATATCCATGCAAAGGCATCCATAGGAAGACTTTCTGGGTATTTCTTCTGTAGCCCATTGTGAAAGTTAACAGGCCATCAACCAATAGCTGTCTTTGCTTCAATGTAGATTTTTAACTGGTGAGTGTTACCCCAGTAACAAATACATTTGGGATACAGACATATAGCCAATATTTATAACAGATTCATAACAGACACAGTGATGATACATGGATTTAAACAGGATAAACTTATTTAGCAAATCATACCTTTTCCATTGACACCTTACATAATATACTTTGTACAAGGTTGTTGCAATTGTCTAACAGTGGCAGTATTAATGATATACATTGTCATATTTCAATCAGACAATATCATAGAAGGCACACCCAGAGTTATATGCAGGCTTTCTCAGCCTCTCATGAACTATAACACAGGGAGACACCAGCTAATTCCCCCTAGTCCGAACCTTGCACCTCAGAAGTGTATTGTTTTATACTGCTTAAGATCTTAAAATATGAAAACTCATCAGGGCCGGCAAGAGGGGCAATTTGCCCCAGGCCCCGGGCTCCGCAGGGGCCCTCATGAGAGTTTTTCAGGGCCCCTGGAGCGGGGTCCTTCACTCGCTCTGGGGGGCCCGGAAAACTCTTGTGGGGCAGGGATCCGGAGCTTCTTCCGCTCCCGGTCTTCGCCGGCGGGGGGTCCTTCCGCTCCGGGGCAGAAGGACCCCAGCCAGCAAATTACGTCCAAAGCAGGACCTGCCGCTGAAGTGCAACCCGGTCTTCGGCGGTAGTTCGGCAGCGGGGGGCCCTTCCATTCCGGCACCCGCCGCCGAAGTGCCCCGAAGACCCGTGGCGGGCACTCCCCTCCACCGAATTACCGCCGAAGAGCGGGCTGCACTTCGGCAGCAGGTCCCGCTTCAGCAGTAATTTGCCGGCCGGGGGGCACTTCGGCAGCGGGTCCTGGAATGGAAGGGCCCCCCACAGCTGAACGGGGCTGGCTCTAGACATTTCACCTCACGGGGGGCATCCTGCCGCTTGCCGGTCCAGCGACTCCAGTGGACCTCCCGCAGGCGTGCCTGCGGATGCTCCACCGGAGCCGCGGGACCAGCAGACCCTCCGCAGGCACGCCTGTGGGAGGTCCACCGGAGCCAGCTGCCGCTGATGGCCCCAGGCCCCCAGAATCCTCTGGGCGGCCCTGAAGCTCATTAATTAGTTCCCAACTTCATCAAAGGGTAGTGAAGATGCACAAGTCTTTGTAATCTGAGCACTTTAGGTAAACTCACTGGTAAACTACAAAAAGATTTTAAGTGATTATATGTGTTAGGCATAGAGGTTAGAGTTCCTTACATAACGGGGAAGGGAGGTAAAATCAGAGTCTAAATCCTAAACTTTATTAGACTAAGCAAGATTTTAATCAAGCAGTTTTTCTCACCCCAGCAGGTGTTGTAAGTAGTTCACAATTCTTAATACACAGGCTGAATTGCATGCTCAGCCTGGGCCAATCTCCCTAGGTCAAAATCTTTGCTTCAAAAGGTTCTTGTTGCCTTCAGAGGAGATGGGGAGGAGCGAGGTGGAGTCATGATGCAATTATCCCTTATTTTATATTCTCAGTTCACAAGCCTAGAAAAACACTGGCTCAACATGGAGTCAAGTATCACATGTCCTGTTACCTTGCTGAGTCATGGAGTTAAGCAATCCCCATTGTGCAGAGCTTGAGCAACTGACTCTTATTAAATTGTAAATCTCTGGTTTACAGTTCCCCTGCTGGTCAATGGCTGGTGATGGTTGCATAACACCTGTCTGGGTGTGGACTACTTCTCTTGTTGCCATTGGAGAGCTAGCTGTCTCTGAGATATACAACATATTTCAATAACAACCATATAGCAAAATCTTATAACTCTATATACAATGATGATATAAATATGTTGACAGGACAAAGAGTTTCAGCAAATCATGACTTTTTCAAGCGATACCTCACAAGACATACTTTGTACAAAACATATTCTAATCATATTACAGTGGTGAGCCTGGGGGTTCCAGAATGCTATTTTGAGATACATAGCGTCACAATTTAATTACATACTGTTTGTTTTACAGACTTTTCTTTGGTGCAAATAAGGCAAAGGGGTGCAAGAAGAGCAAGTGTGTTCCCTTGTGCTTAAAGCAGTAGTTTGCATCTCGGAGTGCTGAGTTCTAGTTTTGGCTTTTCCACAATCTTCCTTGCAGAACGCAGTTCTTCTATCAACTAACTTTTAAGTGTTTGACTTAGCAACCTCAGTATTCTTTTAATGTTATTTTTTTGTATGTAATAAAAATGTAGCATGGCAGGAGACTGGCCATCTCAAATTTGTTGCAATTGTAAGTTTTCCACATTTGTTTCCTAGGTTTGCTGAAGAATACAAACAAGGAAAGGGTTCTATAACAGGATACCTATCATTAATCTATCTTGTGTGGCTGGAAGCCAGTTTGTGATTCAGACTGACATTTCATTTTAAAACCTTGAGATTTCTAATTATAGGAAATCAACAAAATGTAATGCAACATAATGTCAACCACACATTCCAGTCATTTTTCTAAAATTGTACTGTGTTAATCAGAGAGCACTATGCTTTGTATTGACTAATAATGGATTAATACCATTTGTCTCTGAGAATCTTAGCCATTCTGTTACCAGTTTATTTTTAAATAGGTTGCATATGTTATTAGAGAAGCACTGGAACCCGTAAGCTGCTACCATGGTCCTTTCATGTATGCTCAGGGAAGTGGCCATGAAACAATTATTCTGCTGCTACTAGGACAGTCAGACCAATGTCCCAATATGCTTGCTTACCCATGACCTTCCTTGGAGAGTTAACTTTATCTAAATGACATCTATCTAAACCTAGCTGTATATAGGGGGAAGAGGGGAGTAAACAGTAATTGTTTCCAGAATGATTCAAGCCTATAATGTAGCAGTGACAATAAGGATCTGATCTAACACCCATTGAAGTCAGTGGTAAAATTCCCATTAACTCCACTGGACATTGGATACAGGCCTAAGGACACTCTTATGCCTTGTGTCACCCTATTGCTTCTTCACTTGGAGTGGACAGGGAACATCACTTGCATGTAAAGGTGTGTGGAAATCTAGAGACCAGTTATGCCATCAGCAGTACTGTTGCATTGCAGCAAGGTCCCTATGAAAGCACTGATGTTTGATGGTATAAGAACAATAGATAGGACTGCTGATGAAATTTCTGTGACAAGCCTCATTATATATATTAATAGTATCTATTGACTGGAATAGAGTTTTATACTAGAAAAATACTACTACAAGGATGGAAAGTAATTTATACTAAGAGTGACTGGAATTCAGGGTGAAGGCAATCATTGCCTATTTAGAGATCTTTTTTTTTTTCAACTGAAGAACTAATAGTTACCCTTTTAAATGAAAAAACTGTATAGAAATATGAAATGTGTTTTGCAGAAGTTTTCTACATGAAAAGTGTCTGCTTTCAAGTTTGCAATTGTTCTTTCAAATTCTGTGGAAAAGGTAATACAGAATTTTGCACAACATTTTGCATTCAATATTTTTCATCATCAGGATGTTTGAACCAAATTCCAAAAGCCATGGTTGCTTGAAAATACATGCTAATGAATTTTGAAAAAGTTGCCAGATTTGGAATGGAGGGTAAAGGTACCTCCCAGCTCCCCTTGCCAAAGAGTTGAATGGTCTAGTCCAATTAGTACAAGAGTGGTTATGTGTTTATGTATGTATGTAACTATTATGTAATATATAAATATTATATTTCTCTCTTTTAATTTGGAAAATATATATATCTTTAGCTATATATCAATATATAAAATAATAGAAAGAAGGAGAAGAGAAAAACAGACGGAAAAAGAACAGAGACAGGAAAGTACAGGACAGTGATATCAGTTCCAGAGTGGAATGAATTACATCCATTCACCATACTCATTGCAAAGAGACGTCTGGAAACAAAACTTGTGCAACAGAGATATATGAAATTGGCAACTTTTAGTGCAGTTCTACTAAAGATGAAGTAGCAGAAATATGGGGGTAAATACTGTACTTGCATTATATCATGTTAGAGTGTATTCCAATGTAGTGGGATGAAATTCAGTGTTTTAAAGTACATATCTCAATGTATAAACTAATCATTTGTCATAGATAAAATCAAATCCACTATTAACATGATGGATAGATGCAAAGTCTAATAATATATAAGGCACTTGGGTATCTCTCTAATCCAAAAATTGAGCTATAGCGCTGCAATGGGGAATGAAAAATAAAGTAAAATCCTACCCTTACTCTTGATTCAGGATGCTTGCAGAAAAAATTGTGTACACACAATTTATTTGCATTATCATTCTGCTGGAGAAAAAAAAGCTATGAAAAAGAGGCTGAAGTCTGAAGTTATTGACACTAAGTCTGTCTGCCTATGTTACTTATATTGTCTTTGTTACCCTAGTATCTGAGCACCTCGCAAGTTTTAATGGATTATAAGTGTAATTACTGCCAACCTGAAAATCATCCAGGAATCTACCCCTCCTTTAGTAGCAGTCACGGACACCTAACCTAGATTCTAGCTCCAGCAGCTTAAAACTGCTGGATTGGTGCAAAACATACATAAAAACATGTACTGATTAAGAAAATGAGAACTCTCCAGGTGAATTATAAGTGTCATAGCTGCTCTACACTCCCTCTGCCTTGAGGCGCAGTGTAAAGTGTGTGGCTGGAGAATGAGAGCATGCCCAGAGTGCTTCTGTGTGTTCGCTGCTTCTGGCTGTGTAATGCAGGCAGCCAGTTGTAAGTTAGAGCAGCGTTTGTGCTGTGCTGGTTTACACTGAGTAGCCAAACGTAGTCTGTTCTTTCTCCTTTTTTGTGAACTGCTAACCATTCTTGGTACGTTCTCCTGCAACTTTCAGTAATGGCATGACTCTTGCCATCCTTATGCCTTTTCACAAGCTCCAAACCTAGAGCTCAGTCAGGGACTGCAAGAGCCTCTTTGCTGACCACAAAACACCACTCAGTTAAAATTGTATGTGCTCTGACGTTCCCTGTGTGCTTTGTGGGAGAGGCCCAGAACATGCACAATTCATCATCTGTAGGGCTCTGTATAGCTGCTGGAATGCTGCTCAGTTCTTTGAGCGGAATTACTATCACCACTTGCTGCAGCATTTGGAAACTGGCTGGCATGGAAGGCCACACAATCATGTGCCTCTACTGATTTGCGCAAGTCCTTTCTCCTGCATTACTACCCTTAAATTCCACCTTGGCATTTCAATCGTATCTGGATTATACTATCAATTGAGCCCTGGCTTCACAATCTTCCTTTCCAGTTTATGGGGAGGGATCTCTAATAGGTTATTAGTTAATTGGGATTTTTACCCACTAATCAAAAATGAAAAAAAAATCAGATCTGGGAACCAATTAGAATCACCATCACCCCTCCAAAGCCACTGAAAATTCTAGATGTTAAATAACTCTCCCATTATTTCAGAAGTATTATTGCACCTGATTGCTTTCTTCCCTCTTGGGAATGTTTCTGTCTTTGTGTTCATCATGCAACTTCTTCCAGTCTGTCTCATAAATATATTTTATACCATTTGTTTCTTCCTATCTTATTTTTACATTGATCTTTCTCCAGCATTTTTTTTTTTACTTCTAACTTTATCTTGTACCAGAGTTGAGCAGTAGCAGACCCATAACTAGCTTACCTCCAGGCATTTGTAGATAGGAAATCGTTGTCCTTAATGGGCCTAATTCTGTAATCTTGACACAAACAAAGCCTGTTCCATTCACATGGTAGCTGGAGTATTGAAATTCTTGTGGATTTCCCTACTACATTAGAATCCACTTAGAAATGAAATTGTCAGTTGCACAGGACTGAAGTAGTCACAGTATTGAGAAGAACAGTGTCAAATCATCAATCCTGTGTCCCAACCAACTGCACCCCTAAAAAACATGCAGGATTTATCAGCAGCAGTTTGCCTAGTTGGAGAAACTTGGGTCCTACTCTTGGAATTGCTGCATTTTTGTTTCCTTCCTCAATGGCAAGGGGATATCAACAGAATGTTAGAGAATGATACCTTTTGGTTTTGACAAACTTGATCATATTTTTGTAACAACAGGGGTTTTCAATATAGAGCTAACAAATAGGTGTCAGGAATCATGAGCACCTTTTGCTTCCCTCATGGCTAAATGGGAGGGTCTAGATCATAGCTAGATGGGAAGGAGGACTGTAAGAAGATCTCCTTATGAAAAAGGGCTTGTGGTAGAGAAAAAGTTAAGAAGCCCTGTGTCTGTAAAACCAAGTAGGTTTGAGTGAAGAAAGGGGTTGTAAATCTATATGCTGCTTGCTCTTATCCCTCTCCCTGTAAATATGCACACATGTATAAAGTCCATACACCATTTCAGATAACTAAATCTAATATGATTGTGTTTTATATAAAAGCAACCTTCTGATGTAGCTTAACAACCAGCTTGCATCAACATTATGATACAAATAATTCTTGTAACATTCTTTCAGCTTTATGTATATTTTAGTACAGGAAAATTATATGTTGACTTCTCTCTATTTGCTGCTAAAAGATTCTCTCCTGAGGATTTTTTTTTGTAGAGCTCAGTGCAAAGGAGAAGAGGATAATGATGATAAAATATTGATCAGAAACTGCAAGCAATGCTGTAGTGGCAGAATTAGTTAGCAAAACTTCACTGACAAGATGGAAAGCCTCTTTCCCCATAGCCAAGATTCTGTTGTGATTCTCAGTACATGTCCTGTGTTTGGTTGTCTCCTTTCAGCAAACTGCCCACATACTAAAGGGAACTTAAAGTAAATGTATAATATGCGCACACGCACACACACACACACACACACATAGTCTCTGAAAACATATCAATATTAGTTTGATATTTCCCTGACTTGATCATGATGAGCATGGCTGTTGGATTCATCCATCTAAATTGCCTAAGGAAAGCAAATATGAGATTTCAGCTCCCTTGTGTTCAATGTAAACTTCTGAGGAATGGGAGCCCTTAAAATATTTAAACACTAGCACAAAACTGGCAGTTTCCCCTGAAGCTGAGGTTGCACAGAATATCCAAAGACTAGACTGATTTCTCAGCGCAAAGAGAGAATGAAAATATATTTATTGAACTGATCCGTTAGGGCCATGTTTTCATCCAGCTGTGCATCTGAATGTTCATGTAACCAACCACCCATGTATATCCAATTTGGAGATGCTTTTCACATAGGGGGATTGTGTGTCAAAATTAGGCAGCTGCAAAAGTCCACTTAGTTATGCACCTGTTTGAATCCCTGGCCCTTAGTATTCTTCCCTTGTGTATAGATGTTGCCAGTGCTAAGGAAACTAAACTGAAATATGCTTCCGGGACTTGAGAAAGGAGTAAAAGTGAATTGCTTGTGAAATATAATTTTAAAGAGACCATATTGAGACTGAAGTGTGATTGTTAGAAATAAACTGTAAAAAAGACATCTCTGAAAAACTTTCCCTACCAAATGTGTTTAGTTTACAAGTCCAAATATTATTTTTAACTCGGCAAACTCAGCCTGGGATATGAAAATTAAACCATGTTATTTCTGCCTCTTACATCTTCTCCAGTAATAAACATTCTTCAATAAAGAATTTAGCTGACAATATTATTGATTAAGCATGTGAAACTTTTTAAAATCTAGCTTTTTCTTCTATAATGCTCTTCACTCTTCAGTACTAATAGCAGTATGGACTTTTTATGAAGAAAGGAATCAGAGATTTGACTTATTCCCAGGTTTTCAACAGGGATTGCTAACTTTGAGTGCCTCATTTTGGGGCATCTAACTTTTAGTCACCTGGGTAACCTTATATGCAGTTTTGCTGAGCAAACACAACTGAATGGGAGTTCTGGGTGCTCAGCACATGTGATAATCCTGCTGAGATTTTTAAAATTGCAACTAGAAACAGAGGCACCAGAATTAGAGACCACTTCTGAAAATTTAGCATATCATGAACAGATATGTAAAGTGACAACTTTATTATGTAGCCACGCTTCTAATTTCATCTTCAGATAAATTGTGTATATCATAAATGAATAGAAAAGCAATGTTTAATTACTCTAGACTGCTTTGAACACCTCAATCTATATCTTGAATGTGATTTTTGAACTTCATGGTCTGCGGTCTGAGTCTGGAGAAAACCCTTTGCAATGAGGTACTTTTCCAAAAAATACTGCTTTTATTCAGAGCAAACTTTGCAAACAGAAGTTATTTATCATATTAGGGAATTAATCTCTTCTTCTGAATCTGTGATTTAACTCTACATGCTAATGCTCTTAAATGTTCTACCATTGTGCAATATGATTTTTCTCCCTCATAGACAAGCAAACAAAACACAACAGTGACAACAAAAAATAATGAAGCATCCAACAAGCACTCCTGTACCCCAGCCAGCCCATCTGGGAAGCTAAACAGAATTTTGATCAATTGATTTGAATTTCCTTAATAACACTTCCCTTTTAAACCTCAGCTCCTCTTCCTTATTTATTTTGATGAGCTAAGTTGCTGCAGAATTGTCAGCACTGCAAGGCTCTCCTATAACTCAGTCAACCACATCTCATCATCAGATCTCTTTCTCTATTATGAATATTTCTCAAAATATTCTCTTTATTTAATCAATCCTGAATATAGTACCAACTTAATGGGCCATAGCTTTTCAGGGCGGGGCGGAACTAATGGTGCAAGGATGTGTTCCTTTAAAGGCATCATATTTTAATCTAAGATTCCCTACCAGTGCTGGAAGTTAATCAGATGATGTAGTTAGTGGAGTAACCCTCTGGGTCTCAAATAATAAGAGTGTGAGCACTGCGTGTGCTGGGATGTACTGCTACAAGACACCACAGATGGAGTGATAGGGAAGAGTGTGGGAGGGAAACAGCTTGTGGGGCTGGAACATAATTATTTATGGAATATTGCTCAGGAAATATCATTACCTATTCTGATCTTTCAAGTTTGTAAAATGGTGTCTGGTACATGTGTGGTAGGAATGGTTAGATGAATGCGATTTGTGGGGGATTATATTTTCTTTCCTCTGAAAACTTGTAATAAATCAATAACTGGGTGTCATTTAAAAGTAAATAGTCAGTGCTACTCAGGTCTGCAGTAACTTCAAGTTTTTTATGTATTTAAAATGGGGGATTCCATACTGTGGTACTGAATTCACTGTAGAGTCGCAAACATTGAATTTTTAAGTGTCCTTTGTGGAGGTTTTTGTGTTTAAAAGCAGTGATCTCCTCTTTTTACTATAGAATCATAATTGCTATATATTCCTTTGTAATGGAAGATTTGAAACAACAGCCCTGCCAGGGTCAGGGCCAACATCTGGATCCCTTGAGCATAACAGCCCTTGAACAGCTGAGAGAAACTACCAGCTTTCAGAATTATCCCATTTTTTTCTTGATATCAGTGAGTTTCCCCAAGTAAAGTCTTCCATGCAGTTCTAGTAATGAGCAGGGCCGGCTCTAGGCACCAGCACTCCAAGCATGTGGCACTTTTCAAGGGGTGGCATTCTGGCTCCTTATTTTATTTTATTTTATTTTATTTTATTTTATTTTTGCTTCAGGTACAAAAAGCCCGGAGCTGGCCCTGAGTTGAGGTGAGCTGCGGCAGTGGGGGCGGCAGCGAGGGCCGCAGGAAGTAACCTTGGGGGGAGTAGAGGAACCGCTCCCCCCAGCAAACATCCTCGCGACTGCTCCGCTTCTCCCCCCTCCCTGCCAGGTTTGCCTCAAAACAGCTGATTCATGTGGCAAGCCTGGGAGGGAGGGGGGAGAAGCGGAGCGGCGATGGTGCATTCAGAGAAGCAGCCTGGGAGGGAGGGGTAGGAGGGGAAATGTCACATGCTCAGGGGAGGAAGCAGGGCTGGGGATTTGGGAAAGAAGTTGGAATAGGGCAGAATTGGAGGGGGGATGGGGGGGCCACAGGAAAATTTTTTTGCTTGGGGCAGCAAAAATCTTGGAGCCGTTCCTGGTAATGAGGTCCACCATTCAGTTCCTGATGCATCTGAAAAGGAGGCAGTAGTTCCTGAGGTATCCAGGCATGATTTTGCATTGCGCTGGTTTTCTGAAGTGTCCCCCTCCCCTTACTGTGAGGCATTTGATAGGGACGCTGCTGTTATTAAAACCTTAAGAAAAGGAATCCCAGACCAATTATTAGCTGTTTAGAATAAAAGTTTTTTTTCTTTGTGTCAATTAAGAACTTTCTTAGCTTTTTTTAATAGTGATTGCAGGGTTTCTCTTTGCTGAGAAATAAATATGAGAAATATATCCAATACAACCCACCCAAGTATCTTCTTGTTTAGGAGCTTTTCTTTTAAGAAAAAAAAGGTTTTAAATAATTATTTATAAAGATAGCTCCTGGGTCAAACCAATTCCATCCAAGGGCTTTATAAATTCAGCAGACAGAGTAAGGGTCACTTATTTCTTTGTTTCTTGAGAAATCATGCTCTGGCTGGCCAAGAATCGGAACCCACTCCCTGTCCTAAGAAGGGATTCCACTTTAGCATTGAGTTGTTGTAGTGATTCTATAATTAAGGGTGCAGAAGCCTTCTCACTTTTGGAATCTAAGATCTGAATATTTCTTGCCATAAATAAATGAGTAGTTCCCCTTAAGGATGGTTTCCTTTCTATTTGTATTTTATTTTTGTTTTATTCTCTTGCTCACTCCTTGAACATAACTTGTTGTGCATGTGTTCGCAAGAAATTAAAGGTAAATGGACGGGGTTTAGCTTTTGTTTGTTTGCCACTGTTTCTATTACAAGTGATGAAAGATTATTCCTTGACTATTGATTCCAAGCCAGCCATAAAGGCATCTTTCTAATTGTTGCAATTCTGTGGATTTAGGGCCCAGCAATACAGCACCACAGGAAAAGAATAACAGCAGCAGTCAGTTGTTTCAATCTCAAGTATTTGAGAGGCTGTGTGTATGATTAAACAATTGCTAGATATTTATCTATCTCACCTCTGAGCAACTGATCACATATATGATATAATATATAACATAATATATGCCAATATACTTGAAAAACTGCCAGCAGAGAGAGGTATGATTAGGGAGAGTTGAAACAGTGAAACCTAGCTACCAAAAAGAAAACCCTCACTTGTTGGCAGGGCTGTCTGGAAATTTGTGAGAATAATGCATAACTGGAATTTTCCATGTAGGTGGTTTTGCAGAAGTTTGGGTGGGAAGATGAAATCTTACAGTGATTTTTTTTGGGGGGGAAAGCAGAAGTTGAAGTCTCATCATATGGTGATAACACTCTTTCCATTCCATTAATGGCTCTGGAGGATGTTCAGCAGAAGCTATGAAAGGTAGACATTTGTTAAATCAGTAGGTCCACATAACTTGCATCCAAGAGTTTTAATAGAGCTGTCTAACATGTCCTGGGCCATTAATGTTGATTTTCAATAAGTCTTGGTACACTGAGAGAGTTCCAGATGATTGTAAGAAAGCTAATGTTGTGCCAATTTTTAAAAAGTATAAATGGGATGGTCCAGGTAATTATAGGCCTGTCAGCTTGGTGTTCATCCCAGGCAAAATAATGGAGGTGCTAATACAAGACTTGCTTATTAAACCTGTAAAGGAGGGTAATATATTTAATGTAAATTAACATGGCTTTATGGAAAATAGATCCTGTCAAACTAACTTGCTATGGTTTTACTTTATTATGAGATTACAAGTTTGGTTGATAAAGGTAATAGTATTGCCATAATATAATAAGACATCTACAAGGCATTTGACTTGGTACTACATGACATTTTGATTAAAAACTAGAACAATATAAAATTAACATGGCTCATGTTAAATGGATTAAAAACTGGTTAACTTATAGATCTCAAAATGTCTTTGTAAATGGGGAATCATCAATGAACTGGTATGTTTCCAGTGGGGTCCTGCAGGGATCGGTTCTTGGACCTATGCTATTTCACATTTCTATCAATGATCTGGAAGAAAACATAATATCACTGATACATTTTGCAAAAATTTGGAGTGTGTATCACAGAGTGCTAGGAGCTAGCAGATGAGCCAGCAGTCTGATCACTTAGGCATCAGTCAACTTCCCTGGAGAAGGCTGATTGGATATGTGTTAGCTAATTAGCTGATCAGGCTGGCAGTGCTGATGAATCAAGTAGCCTATCAGCTGAGCGAGTATAAGAAAGAAACAGGAAGTAAGTGGGAATGAGGGAGTATCTGGGCCCCCAGAGCCCAGTGTGTTCAGCAATCTTAAGGAAGAGTGGAACTGCGGGAAAGGGATAGAGATAGAAAGGCACTGTAAATAAATTGCTGCATCAGACTGTGTTGGTGATGGGAGTATAAATAAATCACACAAAGATGCCACTTATAGGACTGTCTGGGACATCACAGGATGGGGGTTTCATCACAGAGTAGTAAATAATGAAGAGGACAAGAAACTGATTCAGAGCAATTTGGATTACTTGGTAAACTGTGCACAAGCAAGAAATATGCATTTTAATACAGCTAAAAGTAAATGTATACATATCAGAATACAGAATGTAGGCTATTGTGATGGTGGTAATGGGGGACTTCAACTACTCAGATATATGTTGGGAAAATAACACAGCGGGGCACAGACTATTCAATAAATTATTGGACTGCATTGCAGACAACTTTTTATTTCAGAAGGTTGAAAAAGCTACTAGGGGGGAAGCTGTTCTAGATTTGATTTTAACAAATAGGGAGGAACTCATTGAGAATTTGAAAGTGGAAGGTAGCTTGGGTGAAAGTGATCATGAAATCATAGAGTTTGCAATTCTAAGAAAGGGTAGAAGGGAGTACAGCAAAATAGAGACAATGGATTTCAGAAAGGTGGATTTTGGTAAGTTCAGAGAGCTGATAGGTAAGGTCCCATGGGAATCAAGACTGAGGGGAAAAACGAATGAGGAGAGCTGGCAGTTTTTCAAAGGGACACTATTAAGGCCCCAAAAGCAAGCTATTCTGCTGGGTAGGAAAGATAGAAAATGAGAGAAAAGACCAGCTTGGCTTAACCATGAGATCTTGCATGATCTAAAAAATAAAAAGGAGTCATATCAAAAATGGAAACTAGGACAAATTACAAAGGATGAATGTAGGCAAACAACACAGGAATGCAGGGGCAAGATTAGAAAGGGAAAGGCACAAAATGAGCTCAAACTAGCTATGGGAATAAAGAGAAACAAGAAGACTTTTTATTAATACATTAGAAGTAAGAGGAAGACCAAGGACAGGGTAGGCCCACTGCTCAGTGAGGAGGGAGAAACAGTAACAGGAAACTTGGAAATGGCAGAGATGCTGAATGACTTCTTTGTTTCGGTCTTCATCGAGAAGTCTGAAGGAATGCCTAACATAGTGAATGCTAATGGGAAGGGGGTAAGTTTACAAGATAAAATAAAAAAATAACAAGTTAAAAATCTCTTAGAAAAGTTAGATGCCTGCAAGTCACCAGGGCCTGATGAAATGCATCCTAGAATACTCAAGGAGCTAACAGAGGAGGTATCTGAGCCTCTAGCTATTATCTTTGGAAAATCATGGGAGACAGGAGAGATTCCAGAAGACTGGAAAAGGGCAGACATAGTGCCCATCTATAAAAAGGGAAATAAAAACAACCCAAGAAACTACAGACCAGTTAGTTTAACTTCTGTGCCAGGAAAGATAATGGAGCAAGTAATTAAGGAAATCATCAGCAAACACTGGGAAGGTGTTAAGGTGGTAGGGAATAGTCAGCATGGATATGTAAAGAACAAATCATGTCAAACCAATCCGTTAGCTTTCTTTGATAGGATAACGAGTCTTGTGGATAAGGCAGAAGCGGTGGATGTGGTATACCTAGACTTTAGTAAGGCATTTGATATGGTATTGTGTGATATTCTTATCGATAAACTAGGCAAATACAACTTAGATGAGGCTACTATAAGGTGAGTGCATAACTGGCTGGATAACTGTACTCAGAGAGTAATTATTAATGGTTCCCAATCCTGCTGGAAAGGGTTCCACAGGGGTCTGTTTTGAGACCGGCTCTGTTCCATATCTTCATCAACAACTTAGATATTGGCATAGAAAATATGCTTATTAAGTTTGCAGATGATACCAAACTGGGAGGGATTGCAACTGCTTTGGAGGACAGGGTCAAAATTCAAAATGATCTGGACAAATTGGAGAAATGGTCTGAGGTAAACCGGATGAAGTTTAATAAAGACAAATGCAAAGTGCTCCATTTAGGAAGGAACAATCAGTTTCACACATACAGAATGGGAAGAGACTGCCTATGAAGGAGTAAGGCATAAGGGATCTAGGGGTTATAGTGGACCACAAGCTAAATATGAGTCAACAGTGTGATGCTGTTGCAAAAAAATCAAACGTGATTCTGGGATGCATTAACAGGTGTGTTGTGAGCAAGACACGAGAAGTCATTCTTCCGCTCTACTCTGCGCTGGTCGGGCCTCAGCTGGAGTATTATGTCCAGTTCTGGGCACTGCATTTCAAGAAAGATGTGGAGAAATTGGACAGGGTCCAAAGAAGAGCAACAAGAATGATTAAAGGTCTAGAGAACATGACCTATGAAGAATTGGGTTTGTTTAGTTTGGAAAAGAGAAGACCGAGAGGGGACGTGATAGCAGTTTTCAGGTATCTAAAATGGTGTCATCAAGAGGAGGGAGAAAACTTGTTCACCTTAGCCTCTAAGGATAGAACAAGAAGCAATGGTCTTAAACTGCAGCAAGGGAGGTTTAGGTTGGACATTAGGAAAAAGTTCCTAACTGTCAGGGTGCTTTAACATTGGAATAAACTGCCTAGGGAGGTTGTGGAATCTTCATCTCTGGAGATATTTAAGAATAGGTTAGATAAATGTCTATCAGGGATGGTCTAGACAATATTTGGTCCTGCCATGAGGGCAGGGGACTGGACTCGATGACCTCTCGAGGTCCCTTCCAGTCCTAGAGCCTATGAATCTATTAATCTAATCAGCTGAATATGAGTTCCCAATATGATGCTGTGGCTTGAAGAGCTAATAAGATCTTGGGATCTATAAACAGGGGAATCTTGAGTAGGAGTAGAAAGGTTATTTTATCTCTATATTTGACACTGGTGTGGCCATTCCTCTAATACTGTCTATAGATCTGGTGTCCACAATTCAAGAAGGGTGTTGATAAACTGGAGAGGGTTCAGAGAAGAGCCATGTGAATGATTAAAGGATTAGAAAACATGCCTTATGGTGCTTAACAAAGAGGCGGTTAAGTGGTGACTTCATTACAGTCTACAAGTACATACCTGGAGAACAATATGTAATCATGGACTCTGCAGTCAAGCAGAGAAAGGTAGAACATGATCCAATGGCTGGAAGTTGAAGCTGGACAAATTCAGAGTGGAAATCAGGCATCGTTTTTTGACAGTGAGGGTAATTAACCACTGGAACAATATGCCAAGGATCATACTTGATTCTCCATCACTGACATGTTTAAATCATGATTGAATGTTTTTCTAAAATATATGTTCTAGGAATTATTTTAGGGAAGTTCTCTGACCTGTGTTATACAGGAGAGCAGACTAAATTATCACAATGGTTCCCTCTGGCCTTCCAGCTGCCATTTCATGACTTAAACAGTGGCAGTTTGGCCAATGTAAACTAATCTGTGCTAGAAAAAGCTTTGAGAGTAGCATGTCAAAACGGAGCGCTAAGGAGGTCTAAATGAAGTTCTGCTTAGTTGCTTTAATTCTTGTCCACGTGAAGCAATATTCACTGTTCCCAGTGAGAAAACTTGGCAGAAGACTAAACGCCATACAACTTTATTTTTATACAGTTATTTGAAAACACAATATTACAAAGTTTTACAGACAAAGGGATAGCTCCCCGGCTATGCCAGAGCAATGCTCGGAGCGCTAAGCCAAGACTGGGGAGGGCTTGGGTGACTTTATGCCAACTTTCTGCTTCCGTGATTGTGGGGGATTCCAGCATCCCAGTCAATATCAGTGTAGATAGAGAAGGCACATTGTACTCCAGCTCCACTCCTTACCCTGGAAAAGCTGGAGCACAAGGTGGAGTTCTTGGCTACTATTTTAGGACAACTTTTAAAATATTTTTTGCAAGAATTTAAGAAAGTCAGGGACTGAATAAGAAACCAGTGATAATGGAGGTTTGTAGGAAAGATGCAAAGTTAGGAGGGAATGACTTTTAGATACTGTAACAGAATGGCAGGATCTTCCGTTGATCAAGTCTATTAGCACATGTTGAGACCCTGCTTGGAAATGATGACTGAGTGCAGTTTACTCATTAAGTTACAGTTTATTGATCCAACCTTAATAAGGAGTTAGAAGAAACTCTTTAGGCAGAAGAAACTAGGCTCAGGACAGACATTCTAAATCAGGGATTGGCAACCTTTGGCATGTGGCCCATCAGGGTAAGCACCCTGGTGGGCTGGGCTGGTTTGTTTACCTGCCGCATCCGCAGGTTCAGCTGATCGCGGCTCCCACTGGCCACAGTTCATCGCGCCAGGCCAATGGGGACTGCAGGAAGACAGCACATCCCTCGGTCCAGGCTGTGTGCCAAAGGTTGCCGATCCCTGTTCTAAAAGGAAATCCATTCACTTTGCACTGAGTATAAATAACCAAACAAGGTGCAAGTCAGTGTAGAATAAGGCCCATATTGTTTTCATTTCTCTTTATGAAAGTCTAACTATGCAATAACTGTAGTGAAGAACAGGCAAGGTTTATTATGATTCAGAATCTTTGTAAATTTCTAAAACAAACTTTGAAAAAAAAAGTAAGACTGGTTAATAGGGTTGCCAACTGTCTAATCACGCACTACTCAACACACTTGCCCCGCCCATTCCACGAAGCCACGCCCTGCCCACCCCTTCTCCAAGGCTCTAATCCCACTCACTCCATCCCCTCTCCCTCTGTTGCTCGCTCTCCCCCACTGTCACTCACTTTTACCAGGCTGGGGCATGGGACCAGGGTGTGTGTGCAGGTTCTGGACTAGGATGGGGCTGAGTGATACCGAGTGTGGGAGGGGGCTTTGGGCTGGGACAGGGGTGCAGAAGATGATGTGGGGTGCAGGCTCTGGCAGGGAGTTTGGGTGCAGGAATGGGCTCAGGACTGGGGCAGGGGGTTGGGGTATGAGAGGGGGTTTGGGGTGCAGGCTCTGACATGGGTGCAAGAGGGGGTTCAGGGCTTGGGCAGGGGTGAGATGTGTGGGCTTCAGGTGGCTCCCGGAAGTGGCTGGCATGTCCAGATCCTAGGTGCAGGGGCTGCCAGGTGGCCAAGGCTCCAGGCCAATGGGAGCTGCAGAGTCAGGTCTCAGGGCAGGACATGGTGGTAGCACACAGAGACTCCCTGGCTGCTCATGCACCCGAGAACCGGACATGCTGACTATTTCTGGGAGTCGTGCAGAGCCAGGGCAGCCACCGACGAGACTTTGGCCTATTAAAATCCCTCAGATGGCCTTTAATGGTCACCAGGAGATCAAGTACAATTCCAAGAGACTCCTACCAATCTGGGAACCCTACTGGTTAAGAAGCTGAAATTGTTACAGCAGCCTTTTAAAAAAAAATACACAAGACCCCTTCGTTCCTCTCTACTGATAAACCAAAAGAAAAAAGTGATTGATGACTTGGATACTCTGTGACTCTTAACTTCTGTAGGGATTAGGGAAAAGATATCAAGACAAATTTAATCTGCTTCTAGAACAGTGAAAGAATATTTGCATAGTAATGAAATATAAGTGCAAGGGAATATTGTTTAATTTATTGGAAAATAAGTAGTCAGATGGGACTAGAGATAGGGAATGTTGCTGTTCTGAATCTAGCTTGCTTGACATTGGTACTTACTGAGTGCATAATTGATGTTGCAGATGGCATTGTTACTGACTGAAAAACGCCACTTTATATTTACAGTGCTGAATGACTTCTATGTTCTAAAAGCGAATCTAAAAACAATTGCATATCATGCTTTCTATATTTTTTTTCAGAAGGTTAAATTTACAGAAGTAATAATTCATAAGTCTCATGTTCAGCAAAGTGCTATCCATACATGTGGATACTCTGTAGAGCCAATTATTCAGCTGATGTAATTTGACATGCCACCATTGATTTCAGCATGCTATCATCTTGGTCGTATCCCATTTCTATCTTAGTGGTCCTACTTGTAGCTCGAATTGATCAATTTTCTATTATTATGTAATATAATTTATTGACAGACCTGAAACCTTCTGCCACATAGGCTTTTGTAAGGAATATATTCTAATATATCTGTTGGGTTTTGCCTACACTGCAGAGAACAAAATAAGTGTGTTCTTCATTTGGGTTAGCAAGCTTGAGTTAGCTTTAACAGGTTAAAATAGCAGTAAAGACACACAACTTGCTTTTCAACTTGAGTTAGAAGCTCAAGTTCAACCCCAGGCTCTCCTTAAGGGTACATCTATATTGCATTGTAAACCCAGGGTCAGACTAAGGTTTGAGCCCAACCCTTCCTACCATATACACACAAATCTTTCTAACTTAGATCAGCAGCCCCTCACAACCTGGGTATTATGACCCTCCCAGGGCATGGGAAGGGGGGTCTGAGCCCAAATCCTGCTGGGCCTTGGGTCCAAACACCATCATTTTGCAGTGTGGGCAAAGCTCAAGCCTGGGTCCCCAGAATCATGTCCAAAGAGTACACCAACACTATCCCAGAATCCTACCAGGCTTGTATTTCTTGGTCCTTCAAACCCCAAAATTCCCCAGGGAACAATCCGGACTGATGAACAGCTGTGTCCTCCTCCGTTCTCCAACCTCCAACAATGGTATCCAAATGATTCCTGAGGCAACACCAACAGGATTTCAATCTGCCAAACACGCATTCAACCACCATCCCACAGCTACTGAGGGGCATAGTTAAACTAGGGATGTAAATATTGTTTAAAAAGTTAATTGTTTAAACTATTAAGACAATATAATTTAACTGGTTAACCTATTAAAGGGAGAGGGGCTGGGATGGCTCTGGCCGGCCACCGCAGGGCTGGGGCTGAGATTGGCTGGCCCGGGACTGGGTGTTAATGGTTAGGGTGGTTTAAATGGTAAGACTGATGCTTACTGGTTAACTGTTTAATATTTAACATCCCTAAGTTAAATCTTCTTTTCTGAGGCCTCTGAGTTCAGGGTATGGTTTCATGAGCAAAAGAGAGCACATGAGGTTGTTTGAATAACTGTGGAGATAGTGACTCCATTAATAACAAAGTCATTTGTTGAGAATAATGTCCCAGCTTGTCATGCACCTTTCCAGCGCATTCCATGTTAGTGTCCATGAATCTGCCTCTGTGAATGACCAGAGTGTGCAGAATGATGAAGTAGTACACTTTGTGGTTGGTGTTTCACACACTCCTTGCAGAAGGTGAGCTATGGGCATGTGACTCCCATCTATGGCTCTGGTGCAGTTTGGAAAGTCCATTCTCTCAGCAGTTATTTTAGGAACATTTTTTATGCCCTTTGAGTAAATCACAGTCATGATTGCCTCACAAATCACCACCGCCATAACCACCACAGTTGACTTGCCAACATCAAACTGATTAGGACCTATAGCTGTCTAGGGTAGACAGTTGCAAGAGGGCTATAGCAGCATGATTCTGGATGGCATGCCTGTGTGTATCCTGAGTTGACACTGGCGGATCAGAGTAAACTCAGAAAGAACCAGGAATGTCTGATTCTTCATGTGAAAATTCTGGAACAGCTGTTTAACATCCCTGGTCTGCATTATGATGTGATCCCACTGGTCTGTGGTCATGGCCCTGCTCCAGAAACACCAGTCTACATTGGAAAATCGGCGTCTTTGGCAAGAGCTAGGAGCACAGCTGGGTGGAGTCTGCCATGTCTGCATCCCTTTCCAAGAGGTGCCTCCGGTAGCTCAAACAATGCCACAGAAATGTCCACCAGCATCTCAAACATGCTTTGCCTACTTCCTGGAAAAGGAGTGAAAATGCAAGCTGGAGAAGTTGTTCCACCAGTGCTGGATCCATGTTGCTGGCTCTGGTTGTAGAGTGTACAGACCCAACATAGCTCATTTGGATGCGTTGATGGGCTAAGACAACTTACAGTCAAGCACTGTGGAATGGGCAAACAAACTTCTACACAACACACCATGAACTCAGACCTAGAGTAGCTACACCTGGTGAGGGCACTAGGAACCCTGGAAACATTGAGAAACACCCAGAAGAGCAGAAGGTCTGACTTGGCTCTGCGTACTGCGGTATGGAGGCATCAACACAGTTGTGAGACCTTGGTCCATCCATTGCAAATCTGGGTTTACTGTGCTGCGTGGATTCACAGGCACGGCTTTGCAAACACCATGTCTGCAGATGTGGGTCCATCAGACCCAGTTTTCCAGTGTAGTGTAGGCATAACATTAGGCTTTAATTCAAGCTGCTAACCCAAGTTTAAACTCAAGTTGCTATGTCTTTGCTGCTATCTGAACCCAGGTTAGCTAATTCAAATTAAGAACACTTTTTTTTTTAACAGTGTAGCTGTGCCCTTAGATGAAGAGTTACTATGATGCTGAGCTTATGAGCGTAGTAGTTCAGAACACAGCTGTGGAGTTAAAGACATGGTCATAACAACTCCAAAGGATAGTATGATGTATTTATCCTTTAACCCTTTTTTCACTTTGATATACTGTATCACATTTGATTTCACTAAACCATTCTTCTGTATAGCTTTGTTTTTTTAAGTGTACAAAAGAACAGGGCAAAGAGTGACATGTCTTGACCATACAAAGGCAATTGCTTCACTGCTTTCTCTTCATGTGTAAATCATTTGGTACATTTCTGTTACAAACATGCAGCCCAATCCTGTGAGACTCTGAGTGCCTCCTACAAGATGCTGAATGCTCTCAACTCCTTTTGCTTTCAGCTGAAGGTGTTAAATCATTTGCAATACTGCACCCATGATGAATACAAAGAAAAAGTTTATTTTTAAAAATCCCAAAACAAAGACATTATTTCTTTATGTTACAGCAGCACCTAAAAAGACTGAGGCCCCATTGTGCTATGCAATGTACATAGTGTGGTAAGAGACAGTCCTTGCCCTTACATAGCTTACATTCTGTATAGAAACAGGTTTGGAGAAAGGGTGTGATATTATTTTCCTCACTTAAAGATGGGTATTTGAGGCAAAGGGAGATTAAATGACTTGCCAACGGTCCTACAAGAAGTCTGTGGCAAAGTCAGGGAATTGAACTGAGATCTTCTGAGTCTCAGCCAAACACCTTAACCACAAGACTCCTTCCCCTCAGCCATCTTGTTAACATCATGACCACTGTAATTCATATTCCAGTACCTGATCCCAAATTCTTCCAGGGTAGTAATCATCTCCTTTACTGTAAAATTAAACCAACATATATACTGTGGGGAATGTAAAAACTCAGCAAGCATCATATTTTTTTAGGAGTTAGTAGCCTAAAAAATTAAGTAAACAACTGGTCTATGTAGTTCAACTGGATATTATTTTTTTTATTTCTGTTATTTCTCCGAAAATGTGCCGATAGTTCTGTAATAACTATTTCTGTGTTATTTATTAGATCTTTTGCATGGTGAGTCATACATGCTGAATAAAATATGTAGAAAGGTTGGCTGAATGATGCAAGTATTTCTGAAAATTTAGCTGTTCATTTTCATTTAGCTACCTGTGTTTTCGTTCTTTTAAAAAAAAATCATTCATCAGTTCTCTAGTCAAGGGAGTACAAGCCATGAGGCATGTACATTAACATGCATAAATAATTTTGAATGTATACAAAGTCATATTAAAAACATTTTCACCAAACTCTTATAATGTAAATTCCACTGAATACACTTAATTATCCTTGGCCTAACTTTCTTTTGAACTTTGGCAATTTTAGAGTTCATATTTCAACTACATTATTATCTGGTGTAAACACTGTATTGCTTCTAACACATACTCTGAGGAAATACATACTTGGGCCTGACTGATTATGGGCATTACTATAGTTTTATGTGCATGAAAATATTTTAAAATCCAAGGCTTTGGAGCGGAGCAGCTCCGGAGCAGTGGAGCTGCAGGTTTTTGCCTGGAGCTGGAGCAGAGCTGGAGCACAGCTCCAAAGCCCTGTTAAAATCAGACTGGAATGCTTAAACTTATGCCTAATGGTAAGCACATAAGTAGTCTCATCGAAAGCATGTGCTGAAGCATGTTGATGAATCAGTCTATGTGTGCATATAGGAGATTAGTTTTTTACTTATGGCATGCACAATTATTTGACTATAAACACTACCAATTTTCAAAGAACTGTGACTTACATAAAGCTCAAGAAAAACTACCAATCCTCCTAAAATATGATTCATTAATATAGCTCCACAAATTATTTGAATTTTAGATCATGCACATAAATTGCTTTCTGACTAGAACAAATACCTCATTACTCAAGCATATGCTAATCCAAGACTGTTGGTAACATGAAAAAGAATAGCTGCCAGGACTGGGAACAGAACAAACTGAAGGCAGGTTTATATCTAGAACCAATTCTGCTCTCACTGTCAAAGTTCTCGATGAGTGAGAATCAGATCAGACTAATATGTACCCTCTTTTTACCCCCATTAGCCATATAAAGTTACTGTAGAAAAGAATGACAAAGTAAATATAGATGCAGCTACTTTTATGGAGGGGAAATATGAAAGAAGGAGAGGAAGCCATTTAGATAATTCCCTATTTATTAGCAAGTCAGTGGGAGTTGAAGGCAGTCAGCACGAGAAACAGGCAAATGTTTTTGGATGAATAGCTTGACACGCAACTATATGTAAATTTGACTCAATTTATTTCAGTTAGGAAAATGTTTTTCAGGGCCAGCAAACTGTGTGTGTCTTTCCCCCTTTAGGTTTACCAGGTTGTAGCTGTGTTGGTTCCAGGATACAAGAGAAACAACGTGAGTGCGTCAATATCTTTTATTGGACCAATTTCAAGAATAAGAAGTTGATCCAATAAAGTATATTACCTCCTCTACCTTGTTTCTCTGTTCCCCTTTATAACTTTTCAGCCTAGTCATTAGGGCAATTGCCTGGAGACCCAGGTTTAAATCCCTACTCCAGAACAGGAATTTTAACTAAGTTTTCAGCCCTGCAGGATGAGCAGCTTCGCTACTAGGCTATAGGCTGTTCTGGGATGTGTTGCTTTCAATCTCTCCTGTTAAAGCTATTCCAGAAACACAGTTTGCTGGCCTGAAATACATGCTTCCAAATTTGCTGACAAATTCCAAATATTTTAAGAACCAAAACAAAACTTGTTCCCAAACTTTTTATTTTTATTTATTTTTTATTATTTGGTTTGCTAGATGAACTAAACAATGAATTATTTACGTAGCTGTACTCAACACCTTCCAGGACTAGGTCATGTCCAGAAATATGTACTAAGTCATGAGGTGGGATGCATAAGGAAAAAATATTCTATTCTGTTCTATATGTTCTTATACAAGTCTCATCACCATAATATCTGAGCACCTTCCCAAAGCATATTAAGTAATGTGACTAAAACTGCAATTTGTATTATATGTATTTTCTATGTGTTTTTATTAGAGACAGTAAGGTGGAAGATATGCACCGTGCATTTAGAGCAGAAGAGCGTGAGGTTTGTGATGGTCCTTATGTCATATAGGAGTTCATTCCTGACTCAGAACAGCCCCTGAAAAAAATCTGTCTCCCACACGAAGAGAAAGCAAACATAATCTCAACCTAAGACCAAATCTAATCCTGGTACAGTATCTCAGAAATCGAGGGAAGTGCATCAGGAATGGATCTGGAATGCATTGTGCATTTGAAAGATGGCAAGAATGGAGGGGAAGTTGTGAGCAGAAAGTGATGACAGCATTTAATACAGTGTCTCAGCTTAGTACTGTCTCTTGGAGCACATATGGTCCCCAGTCTTGCAAAGATTTACATATGCTTAACTTTGAGTATTCTCCCTGAGTAGCCCCACTGGATTTATTCATGGGCCATTTCTCCAGTCTGCCAAGCTCACTTTGCAATGTTTATGCAGTATAAAGTGAACTTAAACCAGACAGTGATTTGGGCTTGGGAATACCCCTGGTGTGCGGCAGGCATGGGGAGGTGGGGATGAGAGGAGGGTACTGGCAGTGGGATATGCACGGTCTACAACACTTGGTCCCTAGTTGCTTTAATTTCCTTTAGGAACAGTGGAGAAGTAGAGCCAGAGTGCATAAAGTTAAGCACATATATAAATCTTTGCCTGATCAGTACCATGAGATTTGTAATTCATTTTCAAGGTATATGTTTCTAAAACAAGGAAAAAATGCAGGTTATAGTGAATAAAAATTGACTATCATTTTGCAATTTTTGTAGTCTTGAATGAACAATATTGTCTGAGAGTGAATGTGGAAGGAGGCATTTTTGAATAGATTAGATGTTAACGTTATGCCCTGTTTGGATGGTGATCTAAGAAATGCAGCCTCTTGTTGCTGCTTTTCTATCAGGCTTTCTTTTTATCTTTCTTTTTGGAAATTCTGGAACAAAATTTACATTCCAATTATTTTATGTTACAACTACGTCCTTAGTGATGGACTCTCTAAAAATAAATACCTTACCTAGTGTGAAGTCATGAACAGTTTTATTTTTAACAAATAATAAAAAATCATTTTCTTAAAATATGGCATAAAATATATCTGATAAAATACAATATACATACACCTACATAAAAAAAAAGTCATAAAAGTGTGTGTTCATGCACGCATTTTTATGGGATATACAAACCTCATGCTAGTCCAGAAGGGGTTAATGAGAGCATGTGGGCTTATTCAGCACCATTCTGCTCCAGCTGCAGTAGGTGTCAGGCTTGGAGGGAGTTGCTAAAATGGAAGAACCCAGCTCAGTGAGTCACTCTCTCAGAAGAGGAGCACATCTCTGGTTCTTAGTAGGTGTAAGAAGCAGGGCTGGGAACTGAGCCAGACTGCTGGTGATTTGGGCTTCCTTAAAGGAAGGTAGACCTGAAGTGGAGCTATCCTTTAATTTCATTTGCATCACCTCATCTGTTGGTGCTGGGATTGATTCCTGCCTTTCAGCCTCCCTGTGGGAAGGTAGTCCTGAAGCAGGGAGCCTGGACTATTGTTGGCTGGAAGAGACAGACCCTGTGTAGAAGGACTAGGTCCAGCTGGGCACTGGGATGGATGACTCTCCTTTTGAGTTTGTTCTGTTTCTGTTGGAGCTTTGATACCCTGGAAGAGGTAGAACTTTGGCATAACTTACCTGGAGCGTAAAGTCACCATAGCACCTGCCCCTTGATGAGCCAGATGGAAATGGACTTAGGGTGAATTGTTCCATGGTGGGCCATATGGGGATGCTGTACAGGCTGATCCTGCCACATACACGTGCACGTACATTTATAAAAATTGTGTGTATCTATATATAGTACACAGCCATTATAAATTTTTTAGGTGAATTAAATATAAATCTGACAATTACTGTACGAAAAACCCCTACTTGATTGTCACTTTTAGCGTATTAGTGAAGTTGATGTTTATATCTTTACATGAGGGAGGGTGGATGTGATGATACATAAAAAACTTCAGTGAGAGCTGTAAGAGCCACACACAAGGCTAATAGAGATTGCCAGCTCAGCAACTTGATAACCACAAAAGACTAGGGTAGTAGACTCAGAGAGTTGTGAAACTGTCCCTAAAGTACCACATATTTGTGCAGCTAGGTTCAATCTATAATACTCAGCACTAGCATGACAATTCTTGTATTGAATAGACCATGAACCTTTCTTCTGTATGGTAAAAAGAATAGTTTAGGCCTTGATCCTATAAGCTCTTATGTATGATCAAATGATTGTGACATGATTCATATACTTTAATGCAGTTCTGTGCAGTGGTGGAGTCCGCCTGCACATAAGTTTCCAGGTTTGAGGTTTTAGATAGAAAACAGCCATGTGTGGCTTTTTGGGTTTTTTTTTAAGGATTTTTATCACATGCTTTTGGCTCTGTATATTGTGACCAACCCTTGCTTCATCTTTTTTTTTCTTTTTTTTTTAAATGCCATGATAAATCACAGCACCACCTAATAATTCATGTGATTTATATTCAGTCTGCTGTTGTTGGTCTTCAAAATAATATACTGTGTAGGGTTGTTCAGCAAGTTGTCAATGGAAGGTGAAAATCTACCACACTGTACTCTCAATTCCAAGGCCTTCATATGTGGATTCCACAGTCACCATCATAGATTTTAAGAAGGATTTCTATAACTTCCTGTCTGTCTATCATAACCTTAGTCCCAGATTTGGACCTTAGCGTCCAAAATATGGGGGTTAGCATGAAAACCTCCAAGCTTAGTTACCAGCTTGGACCTGGTACCTGCTGCCACCACCCAAAAAATTAGAGTGTTTTGGGGCACTCTGGTCCCCCTGAAAAACCTTCCCTGGGGACCCAAAGACCCAAATCCCTTGAGTCTCACAACCAACGGAAATAATCCTTTTTCCCTTCCCCCCTCCAGGTGCTCCTGGAGAGATACACAGACACAAGCTCTGTGAATCCAAACAGAGTGAATCTCCCTCTCTGTTCCCAATCCTGGAAACAAAAAGTACTTTCCTATTCCCCCAGAGGGAATGCAAAATCAGGCTAGCAATCCAACACACAGATCTCCCCGATTTCTTCCTCCCACCAATTCCCTGGTGAGTACAGACTCAATTTCCCTGAAGTAAAGAAAACTCCAACAGGTCTTAAAAGAAAGCTTTATATAAAAAGAAAGAAAAATACAAATGGGCTCTCTGTATTAAGATGATACAATACAGGGTCGATTGCTTAAAAGAATATTGAATAAACAGCCTTATTCAAAAAGAAAACAAATCAAAGCACTCCAGCACTTATATTCATGCAAATACCAAAGAAAAGAAAACCATAGAACTTACTATCTGATCTCTTTGTCCTTACACTTAGAAACAGAAGACTAGAAAGTAGAAAGTACTTCTCCAAAGCTCAGAGAAAACAGGCAGGCAGACAAAAGACTTAGACACTCAATTCCCTCCACCCAAAGTTGAAAAAATCCGGTTTCCTGATTGGTCCTCTGGTCAGGTGCTTCAGGTGAAAGAGACATTAACCCTTAGCTATCTGTTTATGACACGCCCCCCAAATTGCAGACAGTGGGGAAGCTCACTGGCGGCGATTTCCTTCTAGAACTTGAAAATAAACAGATTAATACAACACATACACCTTTACATATACTCCTAAGTATATAACTAACAGACTTCTACATTTTAAGAACACTTTTTAACTACTGAATTCTGGGAAACTCTCACGGGAGAGTGCATCAGCAACTTTATTAGAAGCTCCTGTGATGTGTTGAATTTCAAAATCAAAATCTTGGAGAGCTAAACTCCAACGAAGAAGTTTCTTGTTGTTCCCCTTGGCAGTATGAAGCCACTTTAGTGCAGCATGGTCAGTTTGTAGTTGGAACCGCCGTCCCCAAACATATGGGCGTAGCTTTTCCAGGGCGTACACAATGGCATAGCATTCCTTTTCACTGACTGACCAGTGACTTTCCCTCTCAGACAGTTTCTTGCTGAGAAACACGACAGGATGGAAGTTGTGATCTGTTGCTTCTTGCATGAGCACTGCTCCTATACCACGCTCAGATGCATCTGTGGTTACTAGGAATGGTTTGTCAAAATCCGGGGCCCTGAGCACAGGGTCAGACATGAGCATCGCCTTAAGCTGGGTAAAGGCCTTTTGACACTCATCAGTCCACTTAACGGCATTTGGCTGGGTCTTTTTGGTCAGGTCGGTCAATGGGGCAGCGATTTGGCTGTAGTGTGGTACAAATCGCCTGTAGTATCCGGCCAAGCCTAAGAAGGATTGGACCTGCTTCTTTGACTTTAGGACAGGCCACTTTTGGATAGCATCCACCTTGGCCTGTGTAATAACCTTAGTCCCAGATTTGGACCTTAGCGTCCAAAATATGGGGGTTAGCATGAAAACCTCCAAGCTTAGTTACCTGCTTGGACCTGGTACCTGCTGCCACCACCCAAAAAATTAGAGTGTTTTGGGGCACTCTGGTCCCCCTGAAAAACCTTCCCTGGGGACCCCAAGACCCAAATCCCTTGAGTCTCACAACAAAGGGAAATAATCCTTTTTCCCTTCCCCCCTCCAGGTGCTCCTGGAGAGATACACAGACATAAGCTCTGTGAATCCAAACAGAGTGAATCTCCCTCTCTGTTCCCAATCCTGGAAACAAAAAGTACTTTCCTCTTCACCCAGAGGGAATGCAAAATCAGGCTAGCCACTTCAACACACACAGATCTCCCCTGATTTCTTCCTCCCACCAATTCCCTGAAGTAAAGAAAAACTCCAACAGGTCTTAAAAGAAAGCTTTATATAAAAAGAAAAAAAAAATAAGTACAAATGTTCTCTCTGTATTAAGATGATACAACACAGGGTCAATTGCTTAAAAGAATATTGAATAAACAGCCTTATTCCAAAAGAATACAAATCAAAGCACTCCAGCACTTATATTCATGCAAATACCAAAGAAAAGAAACCATATAACTTACTATCTGATCTCTTTGTCCTTACACTTGGAAACAGAAGACTAGAAAGTAGAACTACTTCTCCAAAGCTCAGAGAAAGCAGGCAGCCAGAAAACAAAGACAAAAGACACTCAATTCCCTCCACCCAAAGTTGAAAAAATCCGGTTTCCTGATTGGTCCTCTGGTCAGGTGCTTCAGGTGAAAGAGACATTAACCCTTAGCTATCTGTTTATGACACGCCCCCCAAATTGCAGACAGTGGGGAAGCTCACTGGCGGCGATTTCCTTCTAGAACTTGAAAATAAACAGATTAATACAACACATACACCTTTACATATACTTCTAAGTATATAACTAACAGACTTCTACATTTTAAGAACACTTTTTAACTACTGAATTCTGGGAAACTCTCACGGGAGAGTGCATCAGCAACTTTATTAGAAGCTCCTGTGATGTGTTGAATTTTAAAATCAAAATCTTGGAGAGCTAAACTCCAACGAAGAAGTTTCTTGTTGTTCCCCTTGGCAGTATGAAGCCACTTTAGTGCAGCATGGTTAGTTTGTAGTTGGAACCGCCGTCCCCAAACATATGGGCGTAGCTTTTCCAGGGCGTACACAATGGCATAGCATTCCTTTTCACTGACTGACCAGTGACTTTCCCTCTCAGACAGTTTCTTGCTGAGAAACACGACAGGATGGAAGTTGTGATCTGTTGCTTCCTGCATGAGCACTGCTCCTATACCACGCTCAGATGCATCTGTGGTTACTAGGAATGGCTTGTCAAAATCCGGGGCCCTGAGCACAGGGTCCGACATGAGCGTTGCCTTAAGTTGGGTAAAGGCCTTTTGACACTCATCAGTCCACTTAACTGCATTTGGCTGGGTCTTTTTGGTCAGGTCGGTCAGTGGGGCAGCGATTTGGCTGTAGTGTGGTACAAATCGCCTGTAGTATCCGGCCAAGCCTAAGAAGGATTGGACCTGTTTCTTTGACCTTGGGACAGGCCACTTTTGGATAGCATCCACCTTGGCCTGTAGGGGGTTTATGGTTCCTCGACCCACCTGGTGCCCCAGGTAAGTCACTCTGTTTTGGCCTATTTGACACTTTTTGGCCTTAACAGTTAGTCCTGCCTGCCTGATGCGCTCAAAGACCTTTTCCAGGTGTAGTAGGTGTTCGGGCCAGGAGTCAGAAAAAATGGCCACATCATCGAGGTAGGCAACTGCAAATTCTCCCAGTCCAGCTAGTAGACCATCTACCAGCCTTTGGAAGGTGGCGGGTGCATTACGAAGGCCGAAAGGAAGGACATTGAATTCATCCACCCCCGCATGGGTGACGAATGCTGACCTCTCCTTGGCAGGTTTATCTAGCGGTACTTGCCAGTACCCCTTGGTTAAGTCTATTGTAGAGATGAACTGGGCACGTCCCAACTTTTCCAATAGCTCATCGGTACGTGGCATTGGATAGTTGTCCGGACGAGTTACAGCATTTAGCTTACGGTAGTCCACGCAAAAGCGTATTTCCCCATCTGGTTTGGGTACCAGAACCACTGGAGATGCCCATGCACTGGTAGATGGGCGGATTATACCCATCTGTAGCATGTTCTGGATCTCCCGTTCTATAGCAGCTTGGGCATGAGGAGACACTCGGTAAGGTGGGGTTCTGATTGGGTGAGCATTACCTGTATCAATGGAGTGGTATGCCCGTTCAGTCCGTCCTGGGGTGGCTGAGAACAATGGGGCGAAGCTAGTGCACAGCTCCTTGATTTGTTGTCGCTGCAGACGTTTCAGGGTGGTTGAGAGGTTCACCTCTTCCATGCCACCGTCATTTTTCCCGTCGTAGTAGACACCGTCAGGCCACTCAGCATCCTCTCCCTGGACTGTAAACTGACAAACCTGTAAGTCTCTGGAATAGAAAGGCTTGAGAGAATTAACATGGTACACTTTAGGCTTTAGTGAGGAATTGGGAAATGCTATGAGGTAGTTTACAGCTCCCAGGCGCTCTTGGACCGTGAATGGCCCTTCCCATGATGCTTCCATCTTATGGGCCTGTTGCGCCTTCAAGACCATAACCTGGTCTCCTACCTTGAAGGACCGATCTCTGGCATGTCTGTCATACCAGGCCTTTTGCTCTTCTTGAGCATCCTTTAGGTTCTCTCTAGCAAGGGCTAAAGAGTGTCGGAGGGTGCTTTGTAGGTTGCTTACAAAGTCCAGAATGTTAGTTCCTGGAGAAGGCGTAAACCCCTCCCATTGCTGCTTCACCAACTGTAATGGCCCCTTAACCTCGTGACCATACACAAGTTCAAATGGTGAAAACCCTAAACTGGGATGTGGTACAGCCCTGTAGGCAAACAGCAACTGCTGCAACACTAGGTCCCAATTATTGGAGAATTCGTTGATGAATTTTCGTATCATGGCCCCCAAAGTTCCATTGAACCTTTCCACCAGGCCATTGGTTTGATGGTGGTACGGGGTGGCAACCAAGTGATTCACCCCATGAGTTTCCCACAGTTTTTCCATGGTCCCTGCCAGGAAATTAGACCCTGAATCTGTAAGGATGTCAGAGGGCCAACCTACCCTGGCAAAGATGTCTGTTAGGGCCAGGCACACAGTGTTAGCCCTGGTGTTGCCTAGAGCGACTGCTTCTGGCCATCGGGTAGCAAAGTCCACTAAAGTCAGTACGTACTGCTTTCCTCTGGGCGTCTTTTTTGGGAAAGGGCCCAGAATATTCACAGCTACTTGCTGAAATGGGACCTCAATTATGGGGAGTGGCTGGAGAGGGGCCTTGACCTGGTCTTGAGGCTTACCCACTCTTTGGCATACCTCACAAGACCGGACATACTTGGCAACGTCCTTGCCCATCCCCTCCCAGTGGAAGGACTTCCCCAACCGGTCCTTGGTTCTGTTCACCCCAGCATGGCCACTGGGATGATCATGGGCTAAGCTTAAGAGCTTCCCCCGGTACTTAGTTGGAACCACCAACTGTTTTTGCGGCTGCCATTCTTCCCGGTGTCCACCAGAAAGAATTTCCTTGTATAAAAGTCCTTGGTCTATAACAAACCGGGATCGATTAGAAGAGCTGAGAGGCGGTGGGGTGCTCCGTGCCGCTGCCCACGCTTTCTGAAGGCTGTCATCTGCTTCCTGCTCAGTCTGGAACTGTTCCCTTGAGGCTGGGGTCACCAGTTCTTCCTCAGACTGTGGACTTGGGCTTGGTCCCTCTGGAAGCGATGTAGGTGATGGGGTTGTTTCCGTTGCTGGTGAACCGCTCTCCGCTGGTGCACCTGAGGATATTTCAGGCTCTGGCTGAGCCTTTTGGGTATGGCTGTTTGTTGCTTCTGCCAGTTTTGGCTCGCTGGCGCCCTCTGGCGTTGAGTTTGAAGATGTAGTTGCACTTGCTGGTGCTGGTTGCTGTTCCAGTTCCGGGCCTGGGACTGGAGATGCTGTGGCTGTTTCAGTGGTAGGCATGGAATCCGGGTCCTCTACCTCTGTCTGGGTCTCTGGTAACACAGACGGGGCCTCTGTGGACGGTTCAGGAACAGGAATGGGTCTGGAAGCTTGCCTGGGTTGGCTACGTGTAACCATTCCCACTCTCTTGGCCCGCCTCACCTGGTTGGCCAAGTCTTCCCCCAGTAGCATGGGGATAGGATAATTGTCATAGACTGCAAAAGTCCACATTCCTGACCAGCCTTTGTACTGGACAGGCAGTTGAGCTGTAGGCAAGTCTACAGCTTGTGACATGAAGGGGTAAATTGTAACTTTGGCCTTTGGGTTGATGAATTTGGGGTCAACGAAGGATTGGTGGATAGCTGACACTTGTGCCCCTGTGTCTCTCCACGCAGTAACCTTCTTTCCACCCACTCTCAAATTTTCCCTTCGCTCCAAGGGTATTTGAGAGGCATCCGGGCCTGGGGATCTTTGGTGTGATGGTGGTGTAATGAATTGCACTCGCATGGTGTTCTTGGGACACTTGGCCTTGATATGTCCCAGTTCATTACACTTAAAGCATCTTCCATCTGATGGGTCACTGGGCCGAGGTGAGTTACTGGAGACTGGTGAGGTTGAAGGGTAGGGTATCTGTGGCTTTACTTGGGTGGTATGTGGGGTCTTTGGCTGTCCTCGGTTGTAGGGTTTATGGTCTGTGTGCCCCCTGGGGTAATCGTTCCCCTTGACAGTAGCTTTCTTGCTTTCTGCCAGTTCCATCCATTTGGCTCCAATCTCCCCCGCCTCAGCGATATTCTTGGGGTTTCCATCTTGTATGTACCGCGTGATGTCTTCAGGAACACCATCCAAGAACTGCTCCATTTGTATGAGGAGGTTCAGTTCTTCCAAGGTTTGAATGTTGTTTCCTGTTAGCCAGGCCTCATAGTTTTTTGCAATGTAGTAGGCGTGTTTGGGAAATGACACCTCTGGTTTCCACTTTTGGGTTCTGAAGCGCCGACGGGCATGATCTGGGGTTATCCCCATCCTGTATCTGGCCTTGGTTAGAAAAAGTTTATAGTCATTCATTTGGTGCTTAGGCATTTCAGCTGCCACCTCTGCTAAAGGTCCACTGAGCTGTGACCTCAATTCTACCATGTACTGGTCTTCGGGAATGCTGTACCCAAGACAGGCTCTTTCAAAATTTTCCAAGAAGGCCTCGGTGTCATCACCTGCCTTGTAGGTGGGAAATTTCCTGTGCTGTGGAGCAATAATTGGCGCCGGGTTGTTAGGGTTGGCTGGCACATGCAGCCCAGCTTTTGCCAACTCCAGTTCATGTTTTCTCTGTTTTTCCTTCTCTTCATTCTCTTTTTGTTGTTTTTCCATTTCTTTTTGGTGCTTTTCCATTTCTCGGCGGTGGGCCAACTCTTCTTCTGCTTGTTTCCTTCGGTAGGCCACCTCTTCTTCTTCTAGTTTTCTTTTGTGTGCTGCCTCCTTGGCTGCCTCTTTGGCTGCCTGTTCTCTTTGGTAGGCTGCCTCTTTGATCTGTTCTTCTCTTTCTTTCATCTCCATCTCTTTTTGTTTTATTTCCAGTTGTCGCCTGTGTTCAGCTTCTTTGATTTGTTCTTCGGCCTCAATTTTTGCCTTAGAAGTCATGGTTCCTGTTTTCTTGTGTTGGGGTGCCCTCCGGTGTTTATCTTCTGAACTGCAGGTTCTCTGTTGCCTCCTGAAGTCTGCCTAGCAACAGTGCCTTTAGCTAATTTTCCTTTTCTCTCTCTAGCTAATGTTCAATGAAGGGAAACCAGAAAAACCACTTTATTTGCATGCCTATAAGTGCTGGTACTTGCCTCCTAATGGGAGGGCTATTGCATGACAAAAGACCCTTAACATGCAAGCCACAAACTGCGAGAGAGAGCAGAAAAAAAAATTCTCTCTGGTTCCCTTTTAAAACCAACTGCTTCTCTCTGCTAAAAAGCCCTTAGCAGAGAAAAGAAAAATATAATATTTCTACTGGCTTCTGAATTCTGTCTATCTCCCACCAGCTGCACACCATGTAATAACCTTAGTCCCAGATTTGGACCTTAGCGTCCAAAATATGGGGGTTAGCATGAAAACCTCCAAGCTTAGTTACCTGCTTGGACCTGGTACCTGCTGCCACCACCCAAAAAATTAGAGTGTTTTGGGGCACTCTGGTCCCCCTGAAAAACCTTCCCTGGGGACCCCAAGACCCAAATCCCTTGAGTCTCACAACAAAGGGAAATAATCCTTTTTCCCTTCCCCCCTCCAGGTGCTCCTGGAGAGATACACAGACATAAGCTCTGTGAATCCAAACAGAGTGAATCTCCCTCTCTGTTCCCAATCCTGGAAACAAAAAGTACTTTCCTCTTCACCCAGAGGGAATGCAAAATCAGGCTAGCCACTTCAACACACACAGATCTCCCCTGATTTCTTCCTCCCACCAATTCCCTGAAGTAAAGAAAAACTCCAACAGGTCTTAAAAGAAAGCTTTATATAAAAAGAAAAAAAAAATAAGTACAAATGTTCTCTCTGTATTAAGATGATACAACACAGGGTCAATTGCTTAAAAGAATATTGAATAAACAGCCTTATTCCAAAAGAATACAAATCAAAGCACTCCAGCACTTATATTCATGCAAATACCAAAGAAAAGAAACCATATAACTTACTATCTGATCTCTTTGTCCTTACACTTAGAAACAGAAGACTAGAAAGTAGAACTACTTCTCCAAAGCTCAGAGAAAGCAGGCAGCCAGAAAACAAAGACAAAAGACACTCAATTCCCTCCACCCAAAGTTGAAAAAATCCGGTTTCCTGATTGGTCCTCTGGTCAGGTGCTTCAGGTGAAAGAGACATTAACCCTTAGCTATCTGTTTATGACAGCCTGTAGGGGGTTTATGGTTCCTTGACCCACCTGGTGCCCCAGGTAAGTCACTCTGTTTTGGCCTATTTGACACTTTTTGGCCTTAACAGTTAGTCCGGCCTGCCTGATGCGCTCAAAGACCTTTTCCAGGTGTAGTAGGTGTTCGGGCCAGGAGTCTGAAAAAATGGCCACATCATCGACGTAGGCAACTGCAAATTCTCCCAGTCCAGCTAGTAGACCATCTACCAGCCTCTGGAAGGTGGCGGGTGCATTTCGAAGGCCGAAAGGAAGGACATTGAATTCATACACCCCCGCATGGGTGACGAATGCTGACCTCTCCTTGGCAGGTTCATCTAGCGGTACTTGCCAGTACCCCTTGGTTAAGTCTATTGTAGAGATGAACTGGGCACATCCCAACTTTTCCAATAGCTCATCAGTGCGTGGCATTGGATAGTTGTCCGGACGAGTTACAGCATTTAGCTTACGGTAGTCCACCCAAAAGCGTATTTCCCCATCTGGTTTGGGTACCAGAACCACTGGAGATGCCCATGCACTGGTAGATGAGCGGATTATACCCATCTGTAGCATGTTCTGGATCTCCCGTTCTATAGCAGCTTGGGCATGAGGAGACACTCGGTAAGGTGGGGTTCTGATTGGGTGAGCATTACCTGTATCAATGGAGTGGTATGCCCGTTCAGTCCGTCCTGGGGTGGCTGAGAACAATGGGGCGAAGCTAGTGCACAGCTCCTTGATTTGTTGCCGCTGCAGACGTTCCAGGGTGGTTGAGAGGTTCACCTCTTCCACGCCACCGTCTTTTTTCCCGTCGTAGTAGACACCGTCAGGCCACTCAGCATCATCTCCCTGGACTGTAAACTGACAAACCTGTAAGTCTCTGGAATAGAAAGGCTTGAGAGAATTAACATGGTACACTTTAGGCTTTAGTGAGGAATTGGGAAATGCTATGAGGTAGTTTACAGCTCCCAGGCGCTCTTGGACCGTGAATGGCCCTTCCCATGATGCTTCCATCTTATGGGCCTGTTGCGCCTTCAAGACCATAACCTGGTCTCCTACCTTGAAGGAACGTTCTCTGGCATGTTTGTCATACCAGGCCTTTTGCTCTTCTTGAGCATCCTTTAGGTTCTCTCTAGCAAGGGCTAAAGAGTGTCGGAGGGTGCTTTGTAGGTTGCTTACAAAGTCCAGAATGTTAGTTCCTGGAGAAGGCGTAAACCCCTCCCATTGCTGCTTCACCAACTGTAATGGCCCCTTAAGCTCGTGACCATACACAAGTTCAAATGGTGAAAACCCTAAACTGGGATGTGGTACAGCCCTGTAGGCAAACAGCAACTGCTGCAACACTAGGTCCCAATTATTGGAGAATTCGTTGATGAATTTTCGTATCATGGCCCCCAAAGTTCCATTGAACCTTTCCACCAGGCCATTGGTTTGATGGTGGTACGGGGTGGCAACCAAGTGATTCGCCCCATGAGTTTCCCACAGTTTTTCCATGGTCCCTGCCAGGAAATTAGACCCTGAATCTGTAAGGATGTCAGAGGGCCAACCTACCCTGGCAAAGATGTCTGTTAGGGCCAGGCACACAGTGTTAGCCCTGGTGTTGCCTAGAGCTACTGCTTCCGGCCATCGGGTAGCAAAGTCCACTAAAGTCAGTACGTACTGCTTTCCTCTGGGCGTCTTTTTTGGGAAAGGGCCCAGAATATCCACAGCTACTCGCTGAAATGGGACCTCAATTATGGGGAGTGGCTGGAGAGGGGCCTTGACCTGGTCTTGAGGCTTTCCCACTCTTTGGCATACCTCACAAGACCGGACATACTTGGCAACATCCTTGCCCATCCCCTCCCAGTGGAAGGACTTCCCCAACCGGTCCTTGGTTCTGTTCACCCCAGCATGGCCACTGGGATGATCATGGGCTAAGCTTAAGAGCTTCCCCCGGTACTTAGTTGGAACCACCAACTGTTTTTGCGGCTGCCATTCTTCCCGGTGTCCACCAGAAAGAATTTCCTTGTATAAAAGTCCTTGGTCTATAACAAACCGGGATCGATTAGAAGAGCTGAGAGGCGGTGGGGTGCTCCGTGCCGCCGCCCAAGCTTTCTGAAGGCTGTCATCCGCTTCCTGCTCAGTCTGGAACTGTTCCCTTGAGGCTGGGGTCACCAGTTCTTCCTCAGACTGTGGACTTGGGCTTAGTCCCTCTGGAAGCGATGTAGGTGATGGGGTTGTTTCCGTTGCTGGTGCACCTGAGGGTATTTCAGGCTCTGGCTGAGCCTTTTGGGTATGGCTGTCTGTTGCTTCTGCCAGTTTTGGCTCGCTGGCACCCTCTGGCGTTGAGTTTGAAGATGGGGTTGCAATGGCTGGTGCTGGTTGCTGTTCCAGTTCCGGGCCTGGGACTGGAGGTGCTGTGGCTGTTTCAGTGGTTGGCATGGAATCCGGGTCCACTACCTCTGTCTGGGTCTCTGGTAACACAGACGGGGCCTCTGTGGACGGCTCAGGAACAGGAATGGGTCTGGAAGCTTGCCTGGTTTGGCTACGTGTAACCATTCCCACTCTCTTGGCCCGCCTCACCTGGTTGGCCAAGTCTTCCCCCAGTAGCATGGGGATAGGATAATTGTCATAGACTGCAAAAGTCCACATTCCTGACCAGCCTTTGTACTGGACAGGCAGTTGAGCTGTAGGCAAGTCTACAGCTTGTGACATGAAGGGGTAAATTGTAACTTTGGCCTTTGGGTTGATGAATTTGGGGTCAACGAAGGATTGGTGGATAGCTGACACTTGTGCCCCCGTGTCTCTCCACGCAGTAACCTTCTTTCCGCCCACTCTCAAATTTTCCCTTCGCTCCAAGGGTATTTGAGAGGCATCCGGGCCTGGGGATCTTTGGTGTGATGGTGGTGTAATGAATTGCACTCGCATGGTGTTCTTGGGACACTTGGCCTTGATATGTCCCAGTTCATTACACTTAAAGCATCTTCCATCTGATGGGTCACTGGGCCGAGGTGAGTTACTGGAGACTGGTGAGGTTGAAGGGTAGGGTATCTGTGGCTTTACTTGGGTGGTATGTGGGGTCTTTGGCTGTCCTCGGTTGTAGGGTTTATGGTCTGTGTGCCCCCTGGGGTAATCGTTCCCCTTGACAGTAGCTTTCTTGCTTTCTGCCAGTTCCATCCATTTGGCTCCAATCTCCCCCGCCTCAGCGATATCTTTGGGATTTCCATCTTGTATGTACCGTGTGATGTCTTCAGGAACACCATCCAAGAACTGCTCCATTTGTATGAGGAGGTTTAGTTCTTCCAAGGTTTGAATGTTGTTTCCTGTTATCCAGGCCTCATAGTTTTTTGCAATGTAGTAGGCGTGTTTGGGAAATGACACCTCTGGTTTCCACTTTTGGGTTCTGAAGCGCCGACGGGCATGATCTGGGGTTATCCCCATTCGGTATCTGGCCTTGGTTTGAAAAAGTTTATAGTCATTCATTTGCAGCTTAGGCATTTCAGCTGCCACCTCTGCTAAAGGCCCACTGAGCTGTGACCTCAATTCTACCATGTACTGGTCTTCGGGGATGTTGTACCCAAGACAGGCTCTTTCAAAATTTTCCAAGAAGGCCTCGGTGTCATCACCTGCCTTGTAGGTGGGAAATTTCCTGTGCTGTGGAGCAATAATGGGCGCCGGGTTGTTAGGGTTGGCTGGCACATGCAGCCCAGCTTTTGCCAACTCCAGTTCATGTTTTCTCTGTTTTTCCTTCTCTTCATTCTCTTTTTGTTGTTTTTCCATTTCTCGGCGGTGGGCCAACTCTTCTTCTTCTTGTTTCCTTCGGTGGGCGAACTCTTCTTCTTCTAGTTTTCTTTTGTGTGCTGCCTGTTTGATTTGTTCTTCTCTTTCTTTCATCTCCATCTGTTGCCTGTGTTCAGCTTCTTTGATTTGTTCTTCGGCCTCAATTTTTGTCTTAGAAGTCATGGTTCCTGTTTTCTTGTGTTGGGGTGCCCTCCGGTGTTTATCTTCTGAACTGCAGGTTCTCTGTTGCCTCCTGAAGTCTGCCTAGCAACAGTGTTTTTTTCCTTTTCTCTCTCTAGCTAATGTTCAATGAAGGGAAACCAGAAAAACCACTTTATTTGCATGCATATAAGTGCTGGTACTTGCCTCCTAATGGGAGGGCTATTGCATGACAAAAGACCCTCAACAGTCTCTTAATGGCTTCTCGCTTAACATGCAAGCCACAAACTGCCAGAGAGAGCAGAAAAAAAAATTCTCTCTGGTTCCCTTTTAAAACCAACTATTTCTCTCTGCTAAAAAGCCCTTAGCAGAGAAGAGAAAAATATAATATTCCTACTGGCTTCTGGATTCTGTCTATATCCCACCAGCTGCACACCATATCATAACCTTAGTCCCAGATTTGGACCTTAGCGTCCAAAATATGGGGGTTAGCATGAAAACCTCCAAGCTTAGTTACCAGCTTGGACCTGGTACCTGCTGCCACCACCCAAAAAATTAGAGTGTTTTGGGGCACTCTGGTCCCCCTGAAAAACCTTCCCTGGGGACCCCAAGACCCAAATCCCTTGAGTCTCACAACCAAGGGAAATAATCCTTTTTCCCTTCCCCCCTCCAGGTGCTCCTGGAGAGATACACAGACACAAGCTCTGTGAATCCAAACAGAGTGAATCTCCCTCTCTGTTCCCAATCCTGGAAACAAAAAGTACTTTCCTATTCCCCCAGAGGGAATGCAAAATCAGGCTAGCAATCCAACACACAGATCTCCCCGATTTCTTCCTCCTACCAATTCCCTGGTGAGTACATACTCAATTTCCCTGAAGTAAAGAAAACTCCAACAGGTCTTAAAAGAAAGCTTTATATAAAAAGAAAGAAAAATACAAATGGGCTCTCTGTATTAAGATGATACAATACAGGGTCGATTGCTTAAAAGAATATTGAATAAACAGCCTTATTCAAAAAGAAGACAAATCAAAGCACTCCAGCATTTATATTCATGCAAATACCAAAGAAAAGAAAACCATAGAACTTACTATCTGATCTCTTTGTCCTTACACTTAGAAACAGAAGACTAGAAAGTAGAAAGTACTTCTCCAAAGCTCAGAGAAAACAGGCAGGCAGACAAAAGACTTAGACACTCAATTCCCTCCACCCAAAGTTGAAAAAATCCGGTTTCCTGATTGGTCCTCTGGTCAGGTGCTTCAGGTGAAAGAGACATTAACCCTTAGCTATCTGTTTATGACACTGTCCTAACATGATTTTCTGTGGAACAGTAGGACATTTATTGAGCAAGTCCCACTTTAAACTCAGAATCAATCATACACAAGTTTTGTCTGATTTTGTAGAAGATTAAATTTAATCTTTGTTAGTTTGTAAAACATTTCAAATAATTAATCCAATCATGTTTGCTTGATGAATTTTTAAAATGCATTATTAAAACATTATTTTCTAATAACTTTGCATTTGCAGCAGTGCCATTAGCATGAACTTTAGAGTAATCACAGTGTGAACAGAACCACTGCATATCTCATTAAAATCAAAATGCACAGAATTTAAACAAAATGATTTAATGGAAAAAGTATTTTAATGAACAAAGTCCTTTTAAGCTGAGTCCTGTTAGTTAAAATACCACATTTTATAGATTTGATATGAGACTGACATGTTTGGTCCTTAGAATATATAAGCACACATTTTAGGACAGTAGAAGAAATGTGGAGTGCTTTGGACTAAACTGTCTTCAGTTATACCCCCAGGAACTCTTCTGAGTTCAGCGGGAAAGGACAGATATGAGTGGAAGCAAAACTTAGACCTCTTTACCTTTCTATCTAATGCAACTGCTTGATGCCAATTTTCATTTGTCTCATTAATCTCAACCCTGAAAGAACAAAACATACACATTAAGGCAATAAACTGAACCGGATTCAGTTTTGGGGCTCTGCTGGCAAGTGAATCACAGGCTGAGCCTTCAGCAGTAGAAAGTCTACCCAGAAGAAAACCAGCTCTGGAGGCCTGAGTTGGCTGGTGTAGCCCTCAAAGGGTAAATATACACAGCAACAACAGAATAAAAAAATCTCACATGCACAACCCACAGCAGGTTTCAGAGTAGCAGCCGTGTCAGAGACTGGGTCTACAGACCTCGCCGGGTTTCAGAGCCCGATCTCCAGCCCACATGGGAACATCTGTACTGATGTTTTTTAGCACTGAGGCATAAGCCTGAGTCTGCAGACCCAGACTCCGAGACTCATGGCTCTGGGGCTTTTTTTAAATTATTTTTTATTATTTTTTATTGCAGTGTAGAATAACCAAAGTGACCTGGGAAGGAAAGGGTAGGGTCAGGGCACCACTGAATCAGGTGGGTAACTATTATTGACAGGGGCCTCAAGAAGCTCCAGCTGAAACATATAGCTGCTCCTCTCTGGAGGAACCTATCTGGGAAAGCAGTAGCTGTACTGCTATCTGCCATCCTCTGGGAGTGAATGCCCATGGGAGCAGGGGTATATAAATATCCCTTCTGATGGTGAATCAAGCCTTTTGTGTAATAGACTCATAGACTTTAAGATCAGAAGGGACCATCATGAACATCTAGTCTGACCTCCCTGTATTTCCCATGCTCAGACCCCAGCCTATATTAATGCGAATGGTCAACACTATATCTGTTTTTTTGTAATTAGGTGTAAGGATAACACAAATTGTGCCTCTGAACCTTGAAAACCCAGACTTTTCATGTTTCTAATATGCAGCTATCTCTATGTCCCCCCTCAGTTTCATAAAAAGCTAATCAACCCTCTCCTCCCCTGATTATTATAAACCCCAGTAGGCTGAACACTTAAGCGGGGGCTACTGCTCAATTAGCTGTGCTGGTGAAATTTGCAGCAGACTGGATGAGTGTACATCCAGTAATGCTAATCCCAAAGGTTCAAAAATTAGTGAGACCTCCCCAAAATTATGGGATGACGTTCAACATTTTAAAAAGAAGAGATTTAAAATAACTATCCCTTTTATTTGCCTTCTGTTTTTTGAGCTTCAGAGTGTGCTGAGGTGATCCTGGCGGGTGTCACATTTTCCAGGTGTTTTTTGCAACTAGGAGGGCTAGAAACCATTTTTATTTATTTATTTATTTTAAACAAATGATAAGATTCACACAGAATTACATGATCCCAGGAAATGTGGTTCAAATACCACCTCCCCCAGATCAAATATCATGACACTTGTGACAAAATTATGAGAGTTGGCCACATTATGTACTCCAGAGACTAGCCTCAGGTGTGTCAGACAATAAATTACACCCCTGCCTTGCATAAATCCCCCCAGTGAACAACTCCCACCCCGCATAGGTCAGCTCTTCCCTACACATAGACAGGCCCCTATGCAGTCTGCGACTCTCAGGACTACTGCTAGTGGCAAGACTACAGGCAGTCCAGCTGCACTGTGGCTACATAGAAGTGACTGCTGACCCACACTGATGTTCCTGTGTATTCTTCCTGGCTGGCTTGTGCAAAGGGCTGGACAAGGGCTAAAGGCTGCTGCTATACAGCTGCTGCTGAGGCAATTTGCCTGAGAGAGACTGTGAGTGTCTCATAGCAAAATCCTCCACAAGCCCTGCAAGAGAGGTTTATGAGCACAAAAACAAGAGCATATTTCACAATTTTAAGATAGTGATATTTGTGTAGTATTTTGCAAAATTGAAACTTCTAATAAAAGAAACAAATGCCGAGCCTGCTCCTTCTCTTGCTGAAGTTAATATCAAAACATTCATTGACTTCATCTGGAAGAAGAAGTGGCAGCACACTTCTGTGGCAGCACACTGATATTGAATGAGAGGTCCAGAGAGGGAGACTGGGACTGGTAATCACTGGGGATTGGGTCTGCGTGTGAGGCATAGCGGGGATGACAGGTTGGATGAGCCACTGGGAGGGATAGGAATGGCTGGGAAAAGAGACTGGGACTTGAGGAGAGAGCCTAGGATGGGGACTCTAGACTGGTGAGAGTAGGAGTTACTAGGAATGGGATGAAATGCCTGAGGAGAGCAAACTAGGACTTTCCACCCTAATACTTATAATTTTGCCATCTTTTAAACATCCGAAGTCAGTCTTATAATGGGAAGCACTGGACAACCTTTATAATAGGCAAGCTACCAATATCAAAATATAAACAACGTACTGTTGTCTTAATAGCTATACTTTGAAGAAAGCAAAGCGGGGACTTGATGACCCATTCCTCCACTTCTGTCCCCTCCCTCTTGGATAAATGTAAAGTTGCAAGCCAAATTGAGATCGTAGTATTGCCAGTTATTGCCATTCAAAATCATGAGTCAGGTCCCCTGAAAATCCTGGGACTGGCTAAAAATCATATTTTTAAGCTAATAATACATTTTTGTCTGCTTGTTACTATTTTTTTTGAGTCCTTAGGGTTCACTTGGATTACATTTTCAAGCCTTTATCCTCAAGCACAAGAGCTAAAAACTTTTTTTTTCTTTTTAATGAAAGCTGGGATGCTTATTTAATCACATAAGGCCCCAGTTCCTGGATTTAAGAAAAGCACCAAATATCACAAGGTTCATGAAAAAATTGTGAAAGTTGGCAACACTGAGAACTCTAGTCAGTGATTAAGCACAGGCTCACTTTCCCCCTCACCTTTCTGTCTCCTTTGTGTGCATATATGTGTGGGTGCATAAAAACAAGAAAAGTAAGTGCATAATCGAACCACATCTGAAATCAATGGAAAGATTCTAATAGACTTCAGTCTAAGCTGAGTCAAGCTTTTCATGCTAAATAGCTACTATAAAGGAATAAAAATCAAGATCTCACAGTAAAATAAAATATTTTATTTTCTATGCAGCAATATTAACTAGGCTGAACTGTGCATATGTTCTTAACATATTTTTCCAGTTATTAGGTATATTGTAAAATATATATGATAAAACATACAGGATGTTCAATGAAATTGAATTAATCTTCTCTTGATGCCTTAGCTTTACATTTCCTGACTTTTTGTGTTTGTTGTAATTTAATGTTGCATTACCATAGCTTCTTAACACTCTATTTTATACCAAGGTAATATAGGAAAGGAAGAATGAAATCTAACCAGAACCAAATTAGTCAACCGTAAGTAGCTTTCATTATGAATCTGGTAGTTTGGGAGCCAATAGAAGTGTAGGCCATGAGAATAGATAATGTAGTATATGAAGCTGTCATAAAACCAGCAGTGAAGCAGCATCACTATTAAAAAACAAACAAACAAAAAACCAGTCATTCTCTAGCTTTTGTTTCTATGTTCAAAATGCCCCCCAGACCCCTGGCCAGAATTGTAGAAAGTAGTTCCTAACCTGCACTAACTGGTTTCTTTTCAGAGCTTTTTTTGAAAAACTGGAACACTTTCAACTAGAAATTTTGAACAACATTTCTGGGTTTCTTATTTAAACCTCGGCTCTTTCTATTGATATTCTCTTGTGAATGGGAAGGCTATAGAAAGGACACTAGCATTTAGGGGGAAAAAATCCAAATGTCAGAAATAATGTTAACACTGCTACTGTGGGCACATTTAAAACAGTTAGTCTGGTTTTAGAGGCTACCAGATCTAGCAGTATTGTCCATTAAGTTTAGGTAGGAAAGTTGGAACCAAGAATGTAATTGGTGATACCTGTAGAATTTGAATAAACTGTTTGTGTGACCACTGTATCAAAATAATTGAATAAAAATATTATCCTATAAGATATGATATGCAGACATTACAGTGGCTTATCTAGGAACCCCAAGTAGTAACTGTGAACTGTATTGACACCTACAATCTCAACTGGTATGACTGCTATGTTTTTATTTAGTCAGCCAATCATATTGTTTAATAATGTAATAATCATTCCTTACTTCTGGAGGCAATTCTATTCAAGACATTTTTAGTATAACATATTTTAAATTTTAATTAATAAAACAAGGAATTTCCAGCTATAATAGACCAGCTATTTAACAGTGTTCTCTTAGTTATCATCCTAAGAAATTCTTGTCTTAGGTAACAGCTGTGCCACCTGAATGTCAGGTGTTTTTTAAAATAGTTCAAGAACAACATATTTTAGCATGATGAAATCCTCGAAAGCACATGCAGTGTAGCTCATTAAACATTTCCTTCCACCAGTGATACTAATTCAGAAAGCATGGGAATTTGAGCAGGGTCCAAAAAGGTGCTTGTCTTTCAAAATGTTCATTGAACCTAGAATGTGTCTCTTGGAAAAATCTCATTTGCTGGGATAAGGGGTTGACTTGGGAAATATATTATGTGGATGACATAGAGATATAGAAACACAGGTTGGTTGGTTTATTGTTGGTGGCTAGCAATAATCAGTCTCCAGATGGAGATTTTGCAAATGTTTCTTAATATTCTTGCGTCTTTCATACAATACGTTGTTGTTCTGCCTGGGTATGTAGGAATGTCTAAAGCTCTGTAAGTGGTAGTGGCTCAAATTTTCAAATGAGTGTATGCTGACTTTTTCATGTGTTCAGCTTACCTGTACAAATCACACAATATGTGCAAGTCCAGATTGTGCATACACTAATACGTATATTGTGCATGCACAGATTGACTATCATTAGGAGACCGAAGTCCTAAACTGGACACATCCAAAAACGTACGTACATTGAAGGATATACCTACTTGCAAATGTTTGAAATGTATTTCAGTGAAATATTAACTATAATTATGGAGATGCCCTGACTGCTCTGTACCTAAGGTTGTATTGAAATTTCTACTTAAAGTATGATTAAAATCTCCCCATTTTACATTTAATAAATCAATTTAATTTCTTGTATTTAACATAATAAATCTTCAGAAGATAATTGAATTTTCCATAATTTTTTTGGTCAAAGATATGCTACCGTTGGCACAAAGATTTTTTTTTTAATAAAAAAAATCTTTAATTCATTTTTTCTAGTCTATTACAGGTAAAGGATCACAACTTACTAAAAAACTCACAGTCAGACTCAAATTCACAATTTTATTGTTGACTGCATGCTTTCTCATGTACAAATGACACATTATACACTTTGCCAGGTAATGTATGCAAAAGAAAATGACTGGTCAAAAAATAGGGATGTGAGATGGGATGAGGGAGGGGAATTTGGAAAAAATATGTTAAATTTCCATGTCTCCAATGTTTTTGATATATTTGAAATTTGCCATCTAGCTCTAATCTCTATAGATATCTTAATGTAGCTGAGGTCTGAGTTCAGGTTTTGTATGAGTTTAAGGAATTGGATGTGTGCATTTGTTTTGGTTCTGTGTTTTTAATGGAAGGTGCGTTTATGGCGGAGGTGAGAAGTCTGAGTATGTTTAAGTATTATGGCATTTGCATGGTAAAGTATTTGAGCTGAGGTAAGTGTGGATGTCCATGTTGGCTTATTTGGTCATGTCTGGAATTTTTAGTGATTGTGTTGCTAGCAAATGCACTGAGCAACCTTAACTAAAAGATTTGTGTTGGATTTAAAGCATTAGTGATAGAACTTCATTGGGCAAAGCTCATAACTTCAGTTCTCGATAGCATAACAGTTATAGCTCAACCTTACAATCCTGGGGGCAGAGGCAGATTTACAAAAAAATACAGGGTGCCCTGGCACGGGGCCCCTCAATGACAGGGCCAGGCAGTTGCCAGGGACAAAGCTTGGTCCTCCTGGCTCCTGGGGCTCATGCTGCAGGCTCCACTCCCACTGCCAGCCAAGCTCCTCCCTCTCTCGCCTCTTCCCTGCCTTCTCTCTTGAATGTGGTGCATTCCCTCCCTGCCCCCTCCCACTCCAGTGCTTCCCCCGCTGCCAAACAGCTGTTTGCTGGTGCTCAGGTGGCTCCGGGAGGGAGGGGAAGGATCGGGGCCACAGCATGCTTGGAGGAGGAGGCAGAGAAAAGGTGGAGGTAGGGCCTTGGGGAAGGGGGTGGAATCAGGGCAGGGTGGAGCAAAGGCAGAGTCCTGCACTCTCCTGCTGTGAGCCGCTCAGGGCAGGCAACTGGGGTGGGGCAGGGACTGGGAGCACCCCCACGGCCCCAGCCCCCTGCCCTGACTCCTGCATCCCATCACATACCCACAGCTCCCTGCCCTCCCTGATTCCTGCAACCCTCCATTCCCCCTACCCACAACACCCCCCCAGCCACCTGCCCTCCCTGACTCCTGCACCCCGCCATCAACACCTGCACCCCTCACACCAAATGGGAGCTCCTTCACACACACCCCACACACACACTCCCACCTGCACCCCTTGCACCAAACGGGAGCTGTCCCAGGTAAGCTCTCCACACCTCAACCTCCTGCCCCAATCCTGAACCCCCTCCTGCATCCTAACTCCTGGCCAGACCCTGCATCCCAACCCCCAGCCCCTTCCTGCACCTCCCTCATGCACCCCCAGCCACCTGCCCTCCCTGACTCCTGCACTCCCTCGCACACTTCCAGTCCTGACTCCCGCACCCCCTCACACACCCCAGCCCCCTGCCCTCCCTGACTCATGCAACCCCCCACTCCGCCTACCCCAAGACACTCCCAGCCACCTGCCCTCCCTGACTCCAGCACCACCCCCATCACCATCTGAACCCCTCACACCAGATGGGAGCTTCCCCAGATAAACGCTTCACATGCCAACCCCCTGCCTAGCTCTAAGCCCCCTCCCACACCCTAACTCCTGGCCATACCCTTCACCCCAACTATAGCTTGCTCCTGCACCCTAACTTCCTCCCAGACCCTGCACCTCTAGCCCTGAGCCCCATCCCACATCCTAACTCCTGGCCAGACCAGCACCCCAATGTTTTTTTTGCATTATATTTTTTTTAATAAAGGGCTCTTATCCAAAGTGCTTTATAATAGTTAGCTAATGGTACAAACAATATTTGGAAATGTCATTAAGTGGTCTGCCGAGACCCTCAGCAATTTTCAAGTGGTCTGTGGAAAAATAAGTTAGACTACAAAAACTCCAATTGCAGTCAGACACAGAGCCTGTGAGTGGGTCAAGGTAAAAGAATAGCCAGTTGCAGAGCTGAGACAAGAACTGAAGAATTCCTGAGTCCCCAGTCTTGTAATAAGCCTCACCTTCCCATCTCATATATATGGATGCTATCATCCCACTTATACTGATAGAATTTATGTATGAACATCTAGTGGTCAATAATTCCCTTAGGTTTGTCTTTCTCTGAAGGTGAAAAAAGATCAAGGAATGCAAAATTCCCACTTTACTTGTATTGCAAAAAGAACTGAGTTTAAAAACTACAAAAATATTCTGAATACATAGGAACAGTTTTGTCTGTTTTTTCTCTTTCTGTAGACCTTTAGTCTATCAGCCTTGCACAATACATTTGAGAATCCTCATACCAATAGTGTATCATACAGAATATCAGATGCAAGAGGGGAGGAAAGTGTTTGTTTATTTTTTCCTTTTTAGTGAGCTATTCATCAGAGACTAGTACTTGGAGAACAAACCCCTCCAATCTCACTGCTGTTTGGGTAGTAGACTTCTGATTAAGGATAAACGGAAAATCTATATGCAGGCAGACATTTAAGAACAATTGCTAGAAGAAGCAGCATAGGAAGCATGGATTATGTTCTGACAAAACTATCTTTTTTGGGGAAAAAAGTTTGAGAATCCTTACATTTGCTGAATTCAGGTGAAGATTATGCTCTTAGCCTCTGGAGTCCAAGAGCAACTGAATTTGGTGAATTATTGCCCCTGGATGGTAGAATAGGGTTACTTATTTGCCTAGGAAGGGCAATTGGCTCATATCCATGCCATTGGTTTTAAAGCAGGATCCCTTATCCATGGTGCTAGGAACATGTTGCAGAGGAGTGGAAACCAAGTAGCTTTGTAATGCCATTATCAGAAGCTGTAGACAGCATGACCCAGATTTTTAAAGCTATTTAGATGTTAGAGGCTAACTCATTTTCAAAAGGGATTTAAGCCCTTAGCAGTCTAACTCCCATGATACTACTAAGTGCCTAAATCTCTATTGAAAATGAGATTTAGGCTCCTAAGTCAGTTAGGCGTTGCAACACTAAGCATAGAATTCTGTAAATATCTTTAAAAATCTGGCTCCATGTGCCTGAGTTACCTAGCTAGCTGCTGCCAGAAGTGGCTTATATTCAATGGCCAGGATTACATACAGGATCTTCAGTCATGATTCCACTGCTAACTATACTAGCCTCAAGTGAATGCCAGACTTGGTCCTTACAATCTCCTCTTTTATGAGTAATTGTGAATGGGATAAGTTATATGTGCTTGCTTTGGGTAACGTGGGTAGTCCAGTTTTTTTCACTGATCCTCTATAGAGGGGGACACATTCAAAGTTAATTTTTATAATTGTCCTGTTTTTCAGGGCTACTTTCCCATTCTTGATGTGCTGATAGTCCAGACTCTCCCTATTTAACATGTTTCTGAGCTAGCCCATTAATTTCAGGGTATTATAATAATGTCTATAGGTTAAGGCATTTTATCACTCAACTCTGTGCACCGAGACCACTGTTTCCACATAACCTTTCTCTTCTCTTGTAGATGGCCACTAGAGCACCTTGATTTCAATGCAAAGTCTTGTTTAAAATCAATGACATGATATAACCCAACTTCCTCTAAATATACTGTTTCGGTTTCTGAGACATTAAGGAGGCTTTGGACTCCCGAAGTGTGCTCTTTCTTATTTCAAGAGAAAAGTGAGTGGACACAGACTAAGGGCAGTCTTTCCTACTCTTTCTTATTTTTTTATAGTAATGAATAGCTCCTTTTGATTTCCTTGAAGAGAAAAGATGAATAGCAAAAGCAGCAAGGCCTATAATTCATAGGTGTACTAGTGGTTGCAATTTCAGAACTCCGGGAAGAACAGCCATGTCTGAACACTTTCAAAGGCCTGTCCCTCTCTCTGCAAGTTGTTTCAAGACACTACTTCTGACATTATTTCTTTATCCATCACAAGCACATCAAAATCCTTCCATAAAAACATGTGCTTGGCCAATCACTCGGTTACTACTAGCCACCAGCCAGGATATGAATGTGATTCCAAAGAATACCTTGGGTCTGGAATCTCTGATTATATGTCTGGTTTGAATAAATGATAACCAATACTAAGCCTTTCTATATGAAAGTGATTCTGCCTTGGGGCAATAGCTGAGATGATGTGCTATGTGAACATTTGTGTAACACTTCACTTGTGTGCCTTAAGCAACGAGCTGATATGTCCAGCATCTGCAGAGAAGAGGAACTTTTAATATGACCTGTTGGCATGAATTTATTTTCATATGTTTGACATATTTTTACAGTATGTTAAAAGTATGTAGGAATATAATATCCTCAAATAATAAAGCAGGAAATTGTTCATTTTATTTTGAAACACAAGTGTGAGTAGAGATTTTCTTTGGTTGGTTTTGGGTTTTTGCTTTTTATGTTTTTGGGTATATTTTTGGCATTATATAGTTCATACAAACAAAACAAAGGGAAAGCAACATAATCCATGTAATGTAGAGAAGGAAACAATTTTTTCAGATCTCCATGTAATAGGTTTCACTGATTTGTTTATTGCCTGTAGCTACACATAAGAATGACTGATAGATTAATTAAAGAGGGGGAAATCAACTTGGCTGGTTACATATTACTTTTTTAAAAGATTTCCATCACAGCTGACAATAAGTATTTCTTCAAGATCTACCTTCTATATATTCAGCTACAACAGCAACTTTCATAATGTTACAATGGCCTAACAGATTTTCTGGATATCTTTTATACTAAAATAGAATACTTTTTCAATGTACTTCTTTTAAACATGTTAATAACTAGATTATATTTTGATTACTGTGTTTATTTGAAAGGCCCTTGATGTAAAGTGCCAAATGTCGCCTTAGTCTGAGGACTAAGATTTCAATAATTAGGCCAATAATTCTGTTCAAGGAACGTTTTTGCCAGCTCTCATATTTGCCTCTTATACAAGGTGCGTTCATCACAGTTGCTATAGGCTTGATATTAAGTAGCCCTGTGGCACTTCCTCCACAGATGGGAAAATCCACATAATATCATTGTCTTGACCCTGGCTTCTCCTGGCACCTCTTTGCATCCTGGACACTGCCGCAACGAGAACAATTGCATGGTTGAGCTCGTTGTTGTGCAGGGCCGGAGGACATACCAGCCCACCTTCTCTCCTCTCCCTTGCCCTGTAGAGCCACACCATTTCCACTTCTAAAGGGGGGACCACTGCATCTACTGTGGATGGGGGAAGGATTTGTCCCTTTGTTGGAATAATAGATTTGAGAGCTGAAGAAAGTCCACTAGTTTGAGCAGCAAAGAGTCCTGTGGCACCTTATAGACTAATAGACATATTGGAGCATGAGCTTTCGTGGGTGAATACTCACTTCGTTGGATGCATCCGATAAAGCGGGTATTCACCCACGAAAGCTCATGCTCCAATACGTCTGTTAGTCTATAAGGTGCCACAGGACTCTTTACTACTTTTACAGATCCAGACTAACACAGCTACCCCTCTGATACTTGACACTAGTTTGAGTAAATCCCCGTGAAATTTGCTATAGTCCTGTTAGTGAACATCCTATATATTATGCTTGGTCTTAGCAAGAGACAAGAGGATGATTTCTAGATACAGCCTGTTTTCAGATTAGGCATAATATTTACATTTTAACATTATTACAAGCTAGCTACATGAGTTGTTCCAGATAATGCAGATGTCTGTAATAATTTGAAGGGGATTAGGGAGATAATCATGTCTTTGTAAATACAGTTTCAGCACAACCCAGAAAGGGGAATTGCCTGTGAAATGGAACAACACTTGCTCTCAGCTGTATGTTTTCAAGAGGCAAAACAGTTTGAAATCTGGATTGTTCACATTTTAAAAGGAACATCTTGTCATGCTAGGAAAGAAAAAAAAAGTCTTTTAACTTTTAGGCTGTTAACTGAGTGTGTTAAGACCCCTTGTAGGCTTAATCAGAGCACTTACTTTTGGAGCAAGATCATATTTTTTTAGTGATTTAATTTCATTAATCTTGAAAACCCGATTCCTTAGTGTGGAAGCCTCACACTTGGAATTTGTGTGTTTAGAGCAGTATATTGTGCAGGTCGAGGAAATTTTTCTGTTCGCTCAGGTGATTGTGGTCAGTCATTTCAGAACTATAGTTATATCGTCTCATAGCCCATCTCAAGCTATTGTATTGGCCTGTGCTTTCACTCCTGGACTACTCCACATGCAGTCTGCTAGCTGAGGTCACTTTAGGCAGGCAGGATGAATATTTAATAAGCTGTTCCCCACATTGTATCAGCACACTGTGCTTTCCTTATTGAGCTACTCTTTTGATAGAGCATTGCTTACATGAGGATGCTTGAGTTTGTGGTGACTTTCTGTTAAAGGTTGTTGTGGTGCTTCTGCTTCTCTTGGGACAGTTTCTAGTTAGGCTACCAACCTCTAGACCAGGGGTCGGCAACCTTTCAGAAGTGGTGTGCCACGTCTTCATTTATTCACTCTAATTTAAGGTTTCGCGTGCCAGTAATACATTTTAACATTTTTAGAAGGTCTCTTTCTATAAGTCTATAATATATAACTAAACTATTGTTGTATGTAAAGTAAATAAGGTTTTTAAAACGTTTAAGAAGCTTCATTTAAAATTAAATTAAAATGCAGAGCCCCCTGGACCGGTGGCCAGGACTCGAGCAGTGTGAGTGCCACTGAAAATCAGCTTGCATGCTGCCTTCGGCACACGTGCCATAGGTTGCCTACCCCTGCTCTAGACAAATGTGTCGCAAAGCTAGTATTTCTAAAGTTTCTTCCAGTTTTCTAGTTATCTTTGTGTGTGGTTTGTTTCTTTTTTATTTTAGTTGTAAGAATCGAGTTTAGAAAGGACTATCTTTGTTTTGGAGTAGTCAGATTTAAATGTTATGGGTGCAAGCTGCACAGAAATTCACTCACCATCCTTTTCAGTTCAGATCTCATCCTTCCAAACACTCCAGACATCTATCTGGATTCTTATGTAACACCTGCCACAAATGTTTATGAATGAGAGAATACATCTTTGGTACACAGAGAATGTTATTGACCTATTCTAGAGGTGGAGAGCTGAGGCACAGAGAGAAGAAGACTATGTCACAGCCACTACTCTGCTGCAGGGAAGTAAAGCCTTTTCCTTTCTCCCCTCCTCAGCCCTGAAACTCTGACTGCAGAAGAGAGAGCAGGCCTTCCCTCCCACTCACCTCTCAGGGAAATGGGGGTAGCAATAGGGAATAACTGATTATTATTGCTATTAAAAAAGAGCATTATCACTGATGATGTATTAGTAGCACTTAGTGTCTGCACTGTGGTACGTTAATTTGCTAATAAAGTGTTAGGGTTCTGCATTTTGCCATTAAACCTCTGTTAGAAATGTGCCAGTTTAAAAACTGTAAGACAAATCTTGAAGTGTTACTCAGCCCAGTTAGTCAATAGGAGTTTTCTCTGAGACACAGCCAAATGCAGAGGTTCTCAATAATCTCTGACTAGACCAATGAGTGGAGGATTAACTTTATTTCCAATTTTTGTTGTGTATTACATTGACAATTGCTAATTCAGTGAAACTTTGTCCTGAAACCTTCTGGCCTTATTGAATCATTGTGGCGACACTGTCATTCTCTCCAATGGGTTATAGTGCATGGTTGATTCAAGCCCAAGATGTTCCTAAAGGCAGAGTTTTTTAAAGATGTTTTCATTTTCAAGTGAAACTGTACATTTGGAACCACTTCTGGGGAGCATACAACATGTTCCATTAACACTGAATGTTTCACAGTGTGTTGCAGTGACTCTTTTTAGAGTGGTTCAGTTCAAACTACCGGAAGAGATACCGTTGTCAGTGATAGATCAACATTCCCCTCCTCTTCATCCAGGTCTGCAAGTGCTTGAAATCTGTTATTTAACTGCAGAACCAAGGCTTTCTGTATTTCATGGACTTTAGCTTGTCAATATCATAATGTTTATGTCCCTTGTTTGGTGGACCCACACTTCTCAGTTTTAGCTTGATGGAGGCTATCACAAGGTGGTGGTCACTGCCAGCATCTGCACCCCTTCTCACTTTCATATTTGTCAGTGAGCATCACCATTTGCCATTGATCATGATATGGTCAATCTGGTTCTTATCTCTGCCATTTGGAGAACACAGTGTCAGCTTGTGAATTTCACGATGTTCAAATAGGGTTCTGCTGATGACTAGGTCATTCATATTACAGAAATCAATTTTCTCCGTTTTCATTTATGATGCCACACTCATGTCTTCCCATTGCTCTGTCATTGTTTGTGTTGTCCTTACTGACCTTGGCATTCTGGTCTCCCATGACGATAGGTCGTGGTGTGGTACTCTCTCTAACTCTGCCTGTAGTGTAAGGTAGAATTTGTCCTTTACTTCTTAATCACTGTCATTTGTTGGAGCATTTGTCAGAGAGGTCTTAGTTGCTACTATAATACAAATAATAATTTATCAGTACAATGTTACACTGCATGTATTTTCCAAAAGTGTGACTGCCTGCTTGTATGTAGTTTACACTGGGACAGATTGCAGAGCCCTTGCTCAGAGAGGTGGTGATATTTATGCAAACAGTTCTAATAAAGCCAGTGGGACTACTTACATGGAGAGGATTCACAGTACAGTACAAGTAATGGTCCCACATCTAACCCACTGTAACTAGGTACTGTGAGGTAGATTGTTCCAGCAGTGTATGATGTGTCTTATTGTGGACATGAATCCAGTTATTGTCAGTAGCATAATATTTATACCACCACAATTTACTGAAAAAGTATTCCTAAAAATCTGAAACAACTCATGAGACCATCTCCAAAGCTTGCATGCAGCCTTATTCCATAGTGAATAAGAGAAAATAGCTGATTGTAACTTATTCTGAAAAGAAGTTTTAAGAGCCTAATAAAGAAGTACACAAAGAGTGAACATATATTACTATAATCAATGTGGTTTTGACAGTGTGCAGCAGCAATAACCAGATCATTGTGAGAAGGTGTAGAGAGTTTAGAATACTTTATCTCGATGCTTGTTTCATGTAGCAGTTGATGAAAATGTTGCAGCTGGGGGACCATGGGGGACAAGAAGTATCAAGCATAACATGTAACCTCTAGTGTCTGATGAAAATACTTCAAATCTAAACTGTCTTTAAGTGACACAAGTCAGTTTTTGCAAGAAAGGAGGAGAAAAGCGTGTATTCGCTAAATAATGGTGCTGAGAATAGTAAACAAGAACCTATTACAATATGTTTGGACAGGAAATAAGAAAACACGTCTGCTATTGATCTCCTCCCCTCCACCCTCCACACCCCTGAATGCAGCTTCTAATCAGTTTGTTTGCACAGTGTCTCTTGTTAAGAATGCAGTTTGTGAACTGAGGCAATAGGGAATTCATCTAAGGACTGGCTCTCCAAGCCTGATAGTCAGGTGATCAGCACAATAGCAGAGGACAGAAAGTGACAGGCTTTAGAAACCCACATAAAGTCAAACTCGAATACAAAGTTACCATATTTTTTTTCCCCTTTACTTGATAGGCTAAAAGTAAGAAAATAGGAAACATGAGTCAAAAATACCGAGTTTAGTTAGTGATCCTATTGGTACTGATATTAAAGAAATTAGGAGGTGGTGGTGGTGATTATTATTATTAAAATTATGCATAGGGTATGTTTGCAGTGCAGCTTGAAGGTGGGATTGCCAGCCCAAATAGACAGACTTGCATCAACTCTGCTAGCCACCCGAGTCCATGCCCACTTCTGTTAAGCATGCTAGCTCAAGTCTTTATCCACACTGGGAATCACACTTCCCAGCTGCAGTGTAAATATACCTGCAGAGGCCTCAATGGAGCTCAGGTCCCCATTGTCCTGGGTGCTATACATACACATAGTGAGAGACTTTTCTTGCTCTGAAGAGGTTACAATGTAGATAGATAGGACATAGAGTGGGAGAGGAAAAAAACTGTTATCCCAAATTGGGAGACAGAGGCTCAGAGGGTTTTAGTGCCTTGTCCAGCATCTGTAGGTACCTGAAGACTTCTGTAAATCTAGCCTGCAGCCCTTAAAAAGCCCCCAATCTTTTTGAATTTTTCCACTTAATGTACATGCTGAATAAATGCTGAAAATTTACACATATGTATTGTCACTTTAAATGAGGGGGGCAGGCTGGAATGTATAAAGGCAGGAATGTATAAAGGCATTTCCAGATAACTTATGAAAATCAGTTTCATCTCATTATAACTGAAATTGTGCCAAACCTGGGTTCTTTACTGAAAGAGGACTAAATTCATAAGGTTCATCTAAATATTGAACCCGAGTTGAAGAGAATCTTGGTGTTTTTTAAATTGCTTTCCTCCCAATTAAGACCAACTGCTGAGTTCCAACTGATGTCTTTGCAGTTAATAGTGAGATATTTTTACATTAAGAAGAATGACTGGGTGACATGAAGGGGGATGGACACACTGATTTAACCCTTCCCTTCTTGTAATGCATGAACCCTTGAATTCAACATTTATTATTGATTACTTGTTGGACCCAAATAATATACTTAGTGCAAAGTGTACAGTTCCTGTCCTAATGAGTTTATGATCCAAAATAAGAGAGAGACAAAGAAGAGAGGAAAAATTGAAGTATGAGTAGGGAATAATTTAGAATATTTCTGGTTTTATTCTATATACTTTTGTAATTCACTCACTACTTATGAGTACTCTGAGGTTTTTAGGGAGGATTTAAATGAAGATTGGGTAGTCACTTAGGGAAACATTTTTCAAATGTGAATGCCCTAATTTATCAGCAACCAAAGGCTCTTAAAGAACCTCCGTCAGTGGTGGAACTGAAAAGTGCTGCCAGACAGTCGTAAGTGGCATCAGCACTGTGAATGGTCTTGCCTGTTTTTCCATTTCCCCTGCCATCCACTCCACTGAAGTTTGTTTATAGATATATAATTATGAATGATGTAGTTATCAGACTGGCTTGCATTAATAATAATCTTGAGAGGCCATCTGGTGTCTAAGAAAGAAAGTATGGAAATAATAGCAGGGCCTGGAAAAGCACTGTGAGTGGTGAGCCCAGTCTACAAATGAGTACCTCAGTATCATGTTGCTGTTGATGGTAAATTCTGTGAATAAGTAACAGCGAAGTTTGTGTTAATCATACTCTCTAGTCCAGATCCTAGGCCCTTACTAGAGGACTTAGAGTCACACCAAACAAGGCAACAGAGGATTCCTCCAGTGTAAGGGAACCCTCACCAACTGCTACCTCTACCCTCAGCTATAGAGGGCATTATAGGCATTGTTGAAGCAAATAGAAAGCTTTAATTCTTTTTCCAGTGCCTTGATGAGATATGTAGTCCTCCTTCCAGCTAGAAGTAGCTAGTTAGTACAGTTAAGCCCTTCATACTTTTTTTTTTAAGTACAGTTCTTTGGTGATTGAAAAGACTTCCCTTTTTTCTCTCACATTGGAATATAGTTCCGAAAAAGTGTGTAGCTTTTGACAGGAAATCTTTGAGGATACTGAACTTTCTGTTAGGTGTCTTAGGGTTGACTTTTTCATTGCTACTACTTAGCTGCATAAATTCATAGTATTATACCCTGTAGCCTTTTATGGCTTCTTAGAACTCTTATCAGACAGAGGTCTATATTTTACAGAGGTGGGGATATCTTCTGGTGGTTTTTATTCTGCATTATCTACGAGGAAGGACCTAGGTGTCATCAGACTTGCTTTCAAGAAAAAAAAGATATTTGAGTCTTTGAACAATATAGAAAGAAGGAAGTAGTTTTTCAAAGTCTCAAAATACTTTAATGCCAAAGTTTGATTGAGAAAAAAGAAAATTCAGTTGTTCAAGCAAAAAGTCATTCCAGTGTCTAAAATAGCTACCTCCTTTCACATAGGATTCTTAATTTAAAGTATAGTTGGTGGTGGTTAATTTTTTCCCAGGGTAACATTTGCTGTATATATGAATATCTCTGAATGCTGGACAAACAAATAATAATTTAAATTAAAAAAAAAATATCGACAAGGTCAATCAATTTCCTTAAGGTTCTCAGGGCACTATCTATTGCTCATCTTCATCTACAAATGTGAGCTTAGTACAATTGCAAGCTAGGAAAGGAAAGACATAAGGAGACGAAAAATAGATAAAGAAAAAAAAACAAGCACTGGCTTGGTAGTAAAAACAGAAATGCTCAAATGTACTGAAGTCAATAGGAGTTTAGATGACCCAAGATTTCATCCTCTGTGTCTCAATATACCCATCTTTAAAATGTGTTAGAAATAATGGATCAGGTTCTCATCTGGCGCAAATCAGCAAAGCTTAATTAAAGTCAGTGGAGTTGCATCATTGACACTGGATGAGAATCTAGCCCAATATGCTGTGAGACTTCAATGATGTTTGTAAACACTTCATTCCCCAGGTGTTGTGTGTTATGGAAGTGCAAAGTATTAATACATATTTTGTAGAGAGTAAAACAGAATAAATGGAACAAACTCATAACAATAAAAAAAGAGTTCAGATAAACTGGAGGTCTGCTGGTATACTGGAAAAATAGACACAATCAAGAATATTACAAAAAAGAGACTACTACCTTGGAGAGTTAATAAAACTAGAAAGAAGAATGGAAAATATATTAAGTGATTGAGTCACTAATAAATAACTTACTTACCTTATTGTTTGTTATATTGACGTAAGGGATTATAATCAATTGAACCAACTGGGTTCATAAACTGGAGCAAAATCATACAACTGAATCATAGAAATCAGGGTTGGAAGGGACCTCAGGAGGTCATCTAGCCCAACCCCCTGCTCAAAGCAGGACCAATTCCCAACTAAATCATCCCAGCCAGGGCTTTGTCAAGCCTGACTTTAAGAAAGGAAATTCCACCACCTCCCTAGGTAACACATTCCAGTGATTCAACACCCTCCTAGGGAAAAAGTTTTTCCTAATATCCAACCTAAACCTCCCGCACTGCAACTTCAGACTATTACTCCTTGTTGTGTCAATTACTCCTTGTTCTATCTCTTTAGACTGCTACCTTGATTCTCTACTGTATAGTACACATACAGTACATACTCTTTAGCACATTTAATAGAAATCATCCTTAAAACATTAATGTGGTCCATTTTTCTAAATGACTTGCAAAGCACATTCCATTTAGTGGCAGCCCACTGCTCAAACTCAGTATTTTTTTAATCCATCCCATTAGTCTTTTTTATACTGGATACAACAAAGGTCAGTTCATTTAATGAAGGCTGTTCCTGTACAGTGGTTTGAGCATTGGCCTGCTAAACCCAGAGTTGTGAGTTCAATCCTTGAGGAGGCCACTTAGGGATCTCAGGCAAAAATCAGTACTTGGTCCTGCTAGTAAAGGCAGGGAGCTGGACCTGATGACCTTTTGGGGACCCTTCCAGTTCTATGAGATAGGTATATATCCATATAATTTGTATTTATATTCTCAATACGTTACTTCAATGGGGCCAAATACTGGAATCTACCTATAAATAAATTTACAAATAAGATCTAACCTGTCTTCGAGAAATAACTAGTTCTAGCATGTTATACCTGTTGTAATGATCTTTCATATTGCAATTCAAAATGTATCTACATTATTCAGAATAAATGACTCATAATTTATTTAATTCTATAGTAGTACAAATGTGCTATAAGTAGTATATACTGTGAAGCAGGCACTGTAATAGTGGTTTTACATCTGTCACTCCTGGAGTAAAATTTGGATGTAATTTCTATATAGAGATTTCTGTGTCTGCTGAGATTTCAGAATATTTTTGTCTGCTTTTCATTTCTCAAATACATGCACCATACTAAGGGCTTGATCCTACTTCCATTCAAGTCAATGGAAAAAAATCCCATTTACCTGAATGGTTAAAGATCAAGCCCTTTTATTGGGGGAAATCAGTGGCAGCTTGGCTGTTGACTTACATTGGGTCAGGATTTCACCATATATAATACATATAAATTCCTGCTGGAAATATCTTCTCTGTAATACTCACTTTTTGCAGTGCATCATAAGAAGATCCAGAAAAGCCCTTCTTTATTTCTTGCCCTGTGACTAAAGAAAAGCTACCTGAAGAAGTTGCAGATACCTTGAAGGACAGCAGCTCTAAGAAGAAAAGGGAGGAAGGAATGGGCAGGCACTCCTCAAATAATCTACGGACTATTTGGGGTTGGAAACTTGTGAGAACATATCCTAAATAGGGACAGCCAGCCAGGGGCTGGGAAGGCTAAGCTGCCCTCCTTTACCCATCCTCTGGGAATAAGGCATAGGCAGAGATACTTCAATAGTTGGAGGGGTTAATCTGTGTGTGTGCCGTTGTTCCATCTACCCCAGGAATCTAGAAATATTTGAAGGAGGAGGATGTGAGAAGAAATCCATGTTCAGACAGAGATCAAATGAGGGAGGCTGGAAAGGTGTAATTCCCAGGAGGAAGAGGAGAGGGCACTGCTACCTTATTAGTTTCTCTTCAACATGTGCTGATAACAAGTCAGTTGTTATGTTTCATATAGGATATTAATGCATTAGGGGGACAAGATTCCTTAAACTCCTCACTAGAGCCTAGTGTTAGGATATAGATATTCAGGCCTGTCTGCAAAGGCCTATACTTTAAGAATTTAGGTGTATTCTTATCACTTAGCTAGTTATAGAAGTATAAAAGAAAGAATCAAAATCACTGTCTGTGTAATGGCCTTCTCTTACTGTGACAGGCTAAGGCCTTCAGCTAAGATTTAGTTAGGCAGCCATAAGCTGGGAAGTGTATGGTCACATCCTCACATTCAGGGCCGGTGCAACCATTTAGGTGGACTAGGCGGTTGCTAAGGCGCCAAGATTTGAGGGCGCCAAAAAGCGCCCCCCCAATTTTTTTTTAAATTGTTGAGCAGCCGCTGCTGCTGGGACAGAGAGGGAGTCTGCTCCACCGGAGCCGCGGGACCAGCGCGCGGGGTGGCCGAAATTGCCTTCCGCCTAGGGTGCTCAAAACCCTCGCACTGGTCCTGGCCGCAGTCGTGCCTGCGGACGGTCGGCTGCTCGCGCGGCTCCGGTGGACCTCCCGCAGACACCACTGCGGCAGCTCCACCAGAGCCACGGGACCAGCGCGTAAGGCAGTGAAATTGCCGTCCACCTAGGGCGCTTATAACCCTAGCGCCGGTCCTGCTCACATTCCAAACTAGTCACATTGAAATAAGGTGCTATTGGGCTATTAGGAATACAATCCTGTCCTGATAGTCCTAACACCTCCAGAGAAAGGGAAGAGCCTAGAAGATGTAAAAGGAAACTTAGTTTAATATCATCCTGTCTGGCAAGAACTCACTTATCAATAGACACAGCTGGATAACCCTTATGTCTGTATAGATGTAGTTGTGAAATCCTTACTTCTGTATTGTTTTGTATGTTTATTGGCATGGTCTCTGTCTGGTTCTGTGATTGTTTCTGTCTGCTGTATAATTCATTTTGTTGGGTGTAAACCAATGAAGGTGGTGGGGTATAATTGGTTAAATAACCATGTTACAATATGTTAGGATTGGTTAGTTACATTTCAGTAAACGGATTGGTTAAGGTATAGCTAAGCAGAACTCAAGTTTTATTATATAATCTGCAGTCAGTCAGGAAGTAAAGGGGGGAACGGGAACAGGGACTGGGGATGGGGGAATTAAAATCATGTCTTGCTAAAGGGGAAAATGGGAACAGGGATGGGAACAGGAACAGTGACATAGGCAAGGCTCTGTGGTGTCAGAGCTGGGAAGGGAGACACTAAGGAAGGAAACTGGAATAATTCTTGCTGGAAGTTCACCTCAATAAACATCGAATTGATGTGCCTTTGGACTTCGGGTATTGTTGCTCTCTGTTCATGTGAGAAGGACCAGGGAAGTGAGAGGGTGAAGGAATAAGCCCCATCCAGTATGCAAGGTAGAGACCTGGATGCACGCACACATCCTTGGTGTGAAAGAGACAAAAGGAAACTAACTGCATACTTTGCACCCAGCTAACTAATCATTCAGTAGCCTATTTCTTTCTAGGAATGATGCTTCTAACAAGGCCTGCATAGCCCACATAGAAAAAGCATTAATATTTTTAAAAATTCCCTAATCCTGCTTAACTGCTACTCTAAACTGCAGTTTCTCTTTTTTAATTTCATACTGTATTGATTCCTTCAGAAATAAGGAGAGAACCCAAAAAAGGCTCCGAGCAAAAAGGGATGGAATGGAAAACAAGGAAGGCGGGCAAGGAGGGGAAAGGAAAGCATCACCTTGTTTTTGATCCGCTAGTAATTAAAGATTTTTAAAAGGCGGACTACATTTGTCTAAGATCCCTTTTCTCAACAACACTACCCACTCTTCAGCTGCCAGATTAGTCAAGTTGCTGGTGCTTCCATAAGTTATGGTGCACGAACCTTGTCAAAAGAGACTGCTGCTGTAGATGTGGGTTTCCCAGAGCTATGCTGGCTCACATGTTTTGAGACTTCCCTAGGATACAATCATTTTGACCAAAAGTAGGCAGGAGGATTAACATCATAATGACTGTCTTCTTAAAAATTACTTCTCAGAACTGTCTGGGGACATATCCCATCGTCATGGAAACTCTGGTTCTCTAGAGCAGTGCTTGTAGCCAAGTGATGCATTGCTTACACAGAAGAACAGACTGCCTTCAGGATAGAAGATTGGTAAATTGCAGTTTATTAAAGAGTTTATGATTTGAGGAGTTATGCATGCCCAATCAAGGAACAGAAGCAAAACCATGTGCTGTATGTGATAAATCTCAACTAACCAACTCACTCAATTTGAATTTCATAGGGATTGTGCTTGCAGTGAACTGATTGTGATAAACCTGTAGAGTGTTTAAAAGGGGGAATAAATATTAATACCAAATATATTTTGAGCTATAGTAATCTACTTGTAGACATTCCATATACATAAATAAAAGGGAGAGGGAGGAAGCAAGGAAGCTAAATTAATCATTGTAAATTATTCACTGAAAAGTATTTGCTCAGCTCTAGCAGTAATCCAGACTAATCACTATTTTGGGATATTTTGTCAATAGCTGGTTCCACTGATTCTGAATAGCTTGCAAATGTATTATTACATATTTTTAAAAGACAACTAATGGAAAGGTATTTATATGTGCTGCACTATTCTCCTTCCCAGTTACTAGGCTTCTTTAACAATAATCAATAATGGAACTTCAATTAAGGAAATAGAATCAGCTGAAAAGAATCATTTAATTCTTTTGGAAACATTAATAAACACTGTCAGAGAAGAAGTGAGTTTGTGTGTTGGACTATGTTTCACAAAACCATTGTTTGAAAAATTCCCCTTCAGGGCAAAGCCTCATGTTGCAGTTGTCCAGAGTTTAAAGAAAGGATTTCAAACCAACAGTGCTGTACAGGTGTTAAAATAAACCTTCCCACACTATCACTGAAGTCTATATTGTGAAGCACTTTTGGCCCAAAAACTTTGTGATGGGAGTGGGGCCAGAAGGAAATGCAGAGTTGGTTCTGCAATACCCTGAGCCCTTGCTTATTCCAAGAAAGCTTAAAGCATAGTAAACCCTTCTGTCCTCCCTTGCAGCTCCTCAGAAACACCTCCATCTACATTTACACCTAGAATTTGTTTGTAATGTAGTGAAACTGTGTGTGTTTTCATATAGCTGTATGCATTTATTGTAAGGATTATTTTGTAAGAATGGAAGGGAAGATGGCGTACTGGAATTAGTGGCAATGACTGACTCCCATCTCATCCCTAATCTTTGTAACCAAAGAGCCTATGTCCTTGTGATTCCTTCACAATAAAGAGTGTCAATTTCCTTCATGATTTCTCTAATTTGTTTATTAGAAGAAAAGTGTTAGACACATTTTTATTCTAAAAATAAATTAAAGGGAATTTATGGACCTGAGGGTAGTTTGTTTGAAACTTAACCTACTTTTCTCTCTCTTATATCTCTTTGCAAAGTCTATATAATTCTTTTAGCTCCTCTTTTAAAAAAGTCCTTCAAAATTTTGCATTGTATTCAAATAATGATGATAAACAGCTTTGCATTACTGAGCTAGCATGCAACAAATGATGGAGGAAAAACATTGAGACAAGATCAGATTTGAGTTTCCAGGGTTTTATATAACTGGTATTGTTTTTTTAACACAACTTATGAAAAACTCCATAACAAGTAACCCTTTTAGTCTAACATATGCATTTTGATTTAAGAGTACAGTGATTAAAGGTTGAAAACTTGGAAGTCTAAGCATTAGATTTTTCTTCTGGTGGTTTGAAATTGGTTGAGTTTATGGAGCAGAAAATCAAGAATTTTGACAGGTTTTTTAATACGTTCATTTTCCTTTTTAAAGCAGCACATTTAGTGCTTCTGAAAAGATATTGTTTTCCACGGGTGACATGTATTTACCTGATTTTTCATAGGCTATGAAGTTCTTAGGAAAATATGGCAATTGCTGGCTGTAAGTCTCTAGGAGTCACTTGTCTATTTTGTACTTGCTTTTATAGGCCCTGTAGGAAACTAATTAAGTTTTTCCCTGAATAGGGATAAATAAATAAAATAAAATAAATAAATAGGGATGGTGGACTTAAACTTTTTTTAAAAAATGCTTTCCTGAATCAAAGTCATGGCATAACTTTCCATAATGTATAAAAGTTCAAATATATATTGTAATAAGTGAAGACTATATTTATAGTTATTTTCTGCTTTAGCTGGTGTCTCATTTAGTACTGGTAGTAAAATATGGATCAATAACTGAGATGTGAGTGGCAGTGGTGATTTTTTTTTGTTTAAGCCTGTCATATGTTAAAAGGCTTGGGATAGTATTAGCTTAAATGGTAGTATTAGGTAAGCACTACCTCGCCTTCTAATGTTCCGAAGAAAGTGCATATTTTGCATTTTGTACTCTTTGATTGTTATCCTTGGTCAGTTTTATTGTTTGTTTATTATTGGTTATTTTGTTATTTACAGCGGATTGATGCGGGAGGTCCTTGACATAAATAAATTACATATTTTTAGGGTGGGATGGGGCACTGCTTCATAAACTAAGTTTTTATTTTAATTAAAGAGTCCTTTCTCTCACAGCATAATTATAAAAGTTTTTTTTTTCACCCTCATCAGTATCATAGAATCATAGAAGATTAGGGTTGGAAGAGACCTCAGGAGGTCATCTAGTCCAATCCTCTGCTCAAAGCAGGACCAACCCCAACTAAATCATCCCAGCTAGATATTTGACAAGCTAGCCTTAAAAACCTCTAAGGATGGAGATTCTACCACCTCCCTAGGTAAGCCATTCCAGTGCTTCACCACCCTCCTAGTGAAATAGTATTTCCTAATATCCAGCCTAGATCTCTCCCACTGCAATTTGAGACCAGCCGAGCTCCATCCTCTTTGGAACCCCCCTTCAGATAGTTGAAGGCTGCTATCAAATCCCCCCTCACTCTTCTCTTCTGCAGACTAAATAACCCCAGTTCCCTCAGCCTATCCTCATAAGTCATGTCTTCCAGCCCCCTAATCATTTTGATTGCCCTCCGCTGGACTCTCTCCAATTTGTCCACATCCTTTCTGTGGTGGGGGGCCAAAAACTGGACACAATACTCCAGATGTGGCCTCCCCAGTGCCGAATAGAGGGGAATAATCTCTTCCCTTGATCTGCTGGCAATGATCCTACTAATACAGCCCAATATGCCGTTAGCCTTCTTGGCAACAAGGGCACACTGCTGACTCGTATCCAGCTTCTCATCCCCAGGGCCTTTTCTGCAGAACTGCTGCTTAACCAGTCAGACCCCAGCCTGTAGCGGTGCATGGGATTCTTTCGTCCTAAGTGCAGGACTCTGCACTTTTCCTTGTTGAACCTCATCAGATTTCTTTTGTCCCAATCCTCCAATTTGTCTAGGTCACTCTGGACCCTATCTCTACCCTCCAGTTTATCTACCTCTCCCCTCAGCTTAGAGCCATCTATGAACTTGCTGAGGGTGCAGTTCATCCCATCATCCAGATCATTAATAAATATGTTGCACAAAACCTGCCCAAGGACCAACCCCTGGGGTACTACGCTTGATATCGGCTGCCAGCTAGACATGGAGCCATTGATCACTACTCGTTGAGCCTGACTTCTATCCACCTTATAGTCCATTCATCCAATCCATACTTTTTTAACTTGCTGGCAAGAATATTGTAGGAGATCATATTAAAAGCTTTGCTAAAGTCAAGGTATATCATATCCACGGAGCCAGTTATCTCATCATAGAAGTTGGTGAGGCATGACTTGCTCTTGGTGAATCCATGTTGACTGTTCCTGATCACATTCCTTTCCTCCAAGTGCTTCAAAATGGTTTCCTTGAGGATCTACTCCATGATTTTTCCAGGGACTGAGGTGTGGCTTACCAGTCTGTAGTTCCCCAGGTTCTCCTTCTTCCCTTTTTTAAAAGATGAGCACTATATTTGCCTTTTTCCAATTGTTGAGGACCTTCCAGATCGCCATGAGTTTTCAAAGATAATGGCCAATGGCTCTGCAATCATATCAGCCAATTCCCTCAGCACCCTTGGATGCATTACATCTGGACTCACGGTCTTGTGCATGTCCAGCTTTTCTAAATAGTCCTTAATCTGTTCTTTCACCACTGAGGGCTGCTTACCTCCTCCCATACTGTGTTGCCCAGGACAGCAGTGTGGGAGCTGACCTTGTCTGTGAAGACCAAGGCAAAAAAAGCATTGAGTACTTCATCTTTTTCCACATCATCTGTCACTATGTTTCCACATCATCTGTTACTCTCCCATTCATTAAGGGTCCTGCACTTTCCCTGACCTTTTTCTTTTTGCTAACATTTAAAAAAATCTATGGAAATAATCTCATTTTCTTTTAAATTCAATAGGTTTTTTCAGAATATTTTAATGGAAATTTACTAGTTTTTCCCTGGCAAATTGTATAGGGCTCTTTCAAAGTGTTAATTACAATGTTAAGTTAAACTATGAACCAGTCTGAATTTTAAAATGTAAGAACATAACACCAATTCAGTGAGTGTGCCTATAGGATTAGGGGGAAAAAATGTGAGGGATGCTCTGGTTATATATATGTACCCTAAACACAACACACAATGAATAAGGATGAACGACTGAGCTACTTATTTTTTTTGAAGCAAAACATTTCTAAATAAAAGTGCTGTTTAAAATGAATTTTTCTCGATTACAGGAAAAATCACTGAAATTGTTTTAGATTAACAGAGCTAGGATGTGAAGGTAAATACCCAGAGATGATGCAGTAGCTAAAAGTGATGGGATTATTCAGAACTGACACCTACTGCTCTGTTCAAACTGACACAGTAGCAGCCTTTATTTGTATCCCCCATTGCCAGCTGTGCCACCATGTCACTGCAGATTGTGTGCAGAGATTTATTTTCATGCTCCCAAGGTAAATAGTTGTCTCCTGTATGAGACAAGTAGCAAGAAGGAAAAATCTCTTGGTGGAATACAGGACCTACATGAACTATAGGCCAACTGAACTCCAGCCAATCACAGCTGAGGCTCAGTACTGAAAACTGAATCGACACTGCTCACCAACAAAGATCTCCCAGATCTCAGATTGCTGCCAGAATTGTGGTCGTGTGCAAGATCTATCATACTGTATTTGTGACTCCTAGAGTTGCTAATAAGAAAGTTGCCAGTGCACTATTACAGGTTGTACACTCGATGACATTACCTGGCTTTCTCATTAATACTTCACAAGGGCAGTGTTCAGCCTTTAGAATAAGAATAATATTTCATTACTAACAAGTTTAACCCCTCACTAGTTCACATCCCATATAGATTTGTAAAGAAATTAATACAATTAATGCAAAGCAATTAGTTATCCCTTTCACAGAATATTAGGGTTGAAAGAGACCGCAGGAGGCCTGCAGAAAGCTTTCTTTTTACCCTTTACATCCCTTGCTAGTTACAACTCCAGTTGTGTTTTGGCCTTCCTGATTACACCCCTGCATACTTGAGCAATATTTTTATACTCTTTCTCATCATCTGTCCGAGCTTCTACTTCTTGTAAGCTTCCTTTTTGTGTTTAAGCTCACCAAAGATTTCACTGTTAAGCCAAGCTGGTTGCCTGCCATATTTACTGTTCTTTCTGCACATTGGGATGGCTTGTTCCTGCGTCCTCAATATGGCTTCTTTAAAATACAGCCAGCTCTCCTGGACTCCTTTTCCTTCATATTAGCCTCCCAGGGGATCCTGTCCATCAGTTCCCTAAGGGAGTCAGTCTGCTTTTCTGAAGTCCATGGTCTGTAGGTCCTATCCATCCCAGTACTGAAGTTACACAAGGAATGAATTTTTCCCAGTGTGTTTTTAGCAAATGCTTGTAAGTGACTGAACTGTGGAAGTGTTTTCAGACCTGTCTACATGCAGCATAAATTAGTTCTGTAACACAGATAAGGAGTGGGTGGTTCCACTTGTTCTCAATGTCATTCTGCTGCTAGTCAAAATCTGTCATTTAATGATGTCTGTCATTGTCTCAGAGATGAAAATGCAGAGTGTTTCAGTGCAAAAGAGACTTTAATCAATAAAAGATCAGACAACAGATCAATATGTTGTATCCTTAAGGATGAATCAACTAGTGACATGAAAGAAATCCTTTCACCCAGCAAACATTCATGCAATAAGAATGACAAAAGCTATCCGCTAACACTGGTACCAGCAGAGCACGCAAGCTTATAGCATTTATTTATTTATTTAAAAATAGGTCTTCATGAAAACGTGGTTGGAATGATAAACATATGAACAGAGGTAACATGGAGGGGGAAGGGCATGCGGGGTCACAGGCCCCCCCCCCATTTGCTGTTTGACTTGTACTGGGCGTGCTCACACAGATTAAGTGTGCTCAGTAACGCTGCTGAAGCCTGCTGCCCTCACTCTGCCGCCTGTACTGTCGACAGGCACTGGTCGTCTCTGTGATATGACGCCAAGCTAAAACCTCCTTTTAGTGTCCCCATTTATAGAAAACTTATGAACTATACCAATACCTTGACCTTTTGCCATAAGATCTCTTTTGACTCCAGCCTAGAAAGAAGTGACTGAAATCTTTCTTAACTAAATTATGAAAGGTCAGAGAAAGTACAGTAGTTTAAATGATTACTAGTGAGTTGTTAATCAGATATTAAAAAAAAAAAGAGGGATGGGTAGAAGAAAGGAGGAGGTAGTTAGCTTCGCTATAGCCTGCTGCAATGACTTAAGCTGATTGATTTTGCATTCGCATGATGACTTCATTTTCTAGGCAACTGACAGCAAAAAGAATTTCAAATTGAAGAAAGGAGATCCTGGTATTAGTAAAGTTAGAAATGTAGTAGTATTGTTAAAACTATCTTCTATAAAATCTTCTCTCAATATAGATTGCTTGTCTCTCTCAAACTTCCACAGAAAAAAAATACTGTAAGTGCTCATTGTAAAGCATTTTAATAGATATATGTCTTGCTTGAAAGAATAGTGGGGAAAATAAAATCTTAAGTGAAAGATGTACTATATGTGCCCAAATTTTATAAAGTAATAAATTACTTTTTAAAAGTACTAATTACTAAATACTAATTAGCCATGCTAACATACAGGGAATTAAAATGAAAGTGCGTATTTAAAGGTTTTAAATTAGAAATCTATTTCAGTCAAAATATCAGTTATAAACAAAAATATCAAAAAATACTTTTTTCTTACCATGTTGTGCAACAAGGGAATTATTTGCTTAAAATCCCAAAATTCTTTATTTGAAAATGATGTTCTGTGCCTGTATGCATTGTTGTCCAGTCTGCAGCAGTATGAAGTGGGGAGCTGCAGAGGGATGAACTGTGTGTGTGCGCATGCACATGTACATGTACATATAATGCTGACTAACATCTTTGATCTGGGTTTTTTTGCATATATTAATCCTACAACTTTCAAATGTCTTCTGTCTCCCTGAGTAAATTCCACTGAATAACACAGTTCCTGTAATAAAGACACTATTTTCCTGCAAAAAAGGTACAGTTTATATATATAAAATAGGCAGGTGTGTGTGGCAGATCTCTGATACATTAACAAAGTTCTTTGGTGGGTCTCAGATTAATTTTTACAGCAGCTGGGTTTGCAGTATTGCAAATAAATTGGAGTAGGGGGAAAACAAATAAAAAAAGTAGAATTGAGAAAGAAGCTGTATTCGTAAGCAGCAGGTACAATAGGCCAGGGCAGGCTAATCCTCCTCTGGCATAGCTGCACCTGCTGGTCACTGGTTGCAGGATTTGCACTGGAAGTTTTTGCTTATTATGATGCCCCATGCAGGTTCCGGGGCAGCTGAGGAGGTGGTATATGCTACTCATCTTCCTCCAGGGAGATTATTGATGAACCCAGGAAGCGATTAACTCATACTGCCAAGGCCCACTGCTCAGTGAGGAGGAAGAAACAGTAACAGGAAACTTGGAAATGGCAGAGATGCTTAATGACTTCTTTGTTTCGGTCTTCACTGAGAAGTCTGAAGGAATGCCTAACATAGTGAATGCTAATGGGAAGGGGGTAGGTTTACAAGATAAAATAAAAAAATAACAAGTTAAAAATCTCTTAGAAAAGTTAGATGCCTGCAAGTCACCAGGGCCTGATGAAATGCATCCTAGAATACTCAAGGAGCTAACAGAGGAGGTATCTGAGCCTCTAGGTATTATCTTTGGAAAATCATGGGAGACAGGAGAGATTCCAGAAGATTGGAAATCTATAAAAAGGGAAATCTATAAAAAGGGAAATAAAAACAACCCAGGAAACTACAGACCAGTTAGTTTAACTTCTGTGCCAGGAAAGATAATGGAGCAAGTAATTAAGGAAATCATCTGCAAACACTTGGAAGGTGGTAAAGTGATAGTGAATAGCCAGCATGGATTTGTAAAGAACAAATCATGTCAAGCCAATCTGATAGCTTTCTTTGATAGGATAACGAGTTTTGTGGATAAGAGAGAAGCGGTGGATGTGGTATACCTAGACTTTAGTAAGACATTTGATATGGTCTCGATGATTTTCTTATCAATAAACGAGGCAAATACAATTTAGATGGGGCTACTATATGGTGGGTGCATAACTGGCTGGATAATCGTACTCAGAGAGTAGTTATTAATGGTTCTCAGTCCTGATGGAAAGGTATAACAAGTGAGGTTCTGCAGGGGTCTGTTTTGGGACCAGCTCTGTTCAATATCTTCATCAATGACTTAGATGTTGGCATAGAAAGTACGCTTATTAAGTTTGCAGATGATACCAAACTGGGAGGGATTGCAACTGCTTTGGAGGACAGGGTCATAATTCAAAATGATCTGGATAAATTGGAGAAATGGTCAGAGGTAAACCGGATGAAGTTTAATAAAGACAAATGCAAAGTGCTCCACTTAGGAAGGAACAATCAGTTTCACACACACAGAATGGGAAGAGACTGTCTAGGAAGCAGTATGGCAGAAGAGATCTAGGGGTTATAATGGACCACAAGCTAAATATGAGTCAACAGTGTGATGCTGTTGCAAAAAAAGCAAATGCAATTCTGGGATGCATTAGCAGGTGTGTTGTGAGCAAGACACGAGAAGTCACTCTTTTGCTCTACTCTACGCTGGTTAGGCCTCACTGGAGTATTGTGTCCAGTTCTGGGCACCACATTTCAAGAAAGATGTGGAGAAATTGGAGAGGGTCCAGAAAAGAGCAACAAGAATGATTAAAGGTCTTGAGAACATGACCTACGAAGGAAGGCTGAAAGAATTGGGTTTGTTTAGTTTGGAAAAGAGAAGACTGAGAGGGGACATGATAGCAGTTTTCAGGTATCTAAAAGGGTTTCATCAGGAGGAGGGAGAAAACTTGTTCACCTTAGCCTCTAAGGGTAGAACAAGAAGCAATGGGCTTAAACTGCAGCAAGGGAGGTTTGGGCTGGACATTAGGAAAAAGTTCCTAACTGTCAGGGTAGTTAAACACTGGAATAAATTGCCTAGAGAGGTTGTGGAATCTCCATCTGTCAGTAACCTAGTCCCAGATTTGGACCTTAGCGTCCAAAATATGGGGGTTAGCATGAAAACCTCCAAGCTTAGTTACCAGCTTGGACCTGGTACACCACCCAAAAAATTAGAGTGTTTTGGGGCACTCTGGTCCCCCCAAAAACCTTCCCTGGGGATCCCAAGACCCAAATCCCTTGAGTCTCACAACAAAGGGAAATAAACCTTTTCCCTTCCCCCCCCCCCAGGTGTTCCTGGAGAGATACACAGAAGCAACCTCCGTGAATTTAAACAGAGGGATTCCACCCTCCCCGTTCCCAGCCTGGAGAACAGAATTACCGAGAGTCAATCTCTCTTCCCCCCTCACCCAGAGTGAATGCAAAGTCAGGCTAGTACATCTAACACACACAGGTTTTCCCCTGACTTCTTCCTCCCACCAATTCCCTGGTGAGCTGCAGACCCAATTCCCTGGAGTTCCTCACTAAAGAAAAACTCCAACAGGTCTTAAAAGAAAGCTTTATATAAAAAAGAAAGAAAAATACATACAAATGGTCTCTCTGTATTAAGGTGACAAATACAGGGTCAATTGCTTAAAAGAAATATGAATAAACAGCCTTATTCAAAAGAATACAATTTAAAGCACTCCAGCAACTATAGACATGTAAATACAAAACAAAAACCAACTTTGTACTCACAACTTGGAAACAGAAGATTAGAAAGCAGGAAATAGAAAAAATCCTTCTCTAGCTGAGAGAGATTCAGGCAGAAGACAAAGAACTCAGACACAAACTTCCCTCCACCCAGAGTTGAAAAAAGTCTGGTTTCCTGATTGGTCCTCTAGTCAGGTGTTTCAGGATACTTTTTTTTTTTCAGGTGAAAGAGACATTAACCCTTAGCTATCTGTTTATGACACCATCTCTGGAGATATTTAAGAGTAGGTTAGATAAATGTCTATCAGGGATGGTCTAGACAGTATTTGGTCCTGCCATGAGGGCAGGGGACTGGACTCGATGACCTCTCGAGGTCCCTTCCAGTCCTAGAGTCTATGAATCAGCTACAGTGGAATCTGCATGGTGCATATCAAAAGCTCAGGTTCTTTGGCAAGAGACAAGCTTTTCCCATGGAACAGCTTGGGGTCTCAGGAGGGGAAGTGCAGCATGGCTGGAGGTCAGGGGGAGGGGCTCTGGCTGGCCTGGGGGTACTCTGGCTGCAGGGGGTCTTGGGGCTTCAGCCTCTGGGGAAGGGGGGCTCAGGCACAAGCAGTGTGGGGGGAGGAAAGCCACAATTGGCGGCACTTCGGCATTAGCTCTACTGTGCCGCTTCATTCTTCAGTGGCAATTTGGCAACCAGTCCTTCCCTCTGAGAGGGACTGAGGGACCCGCCACCGAAGAGCCGGACATGCTGTCCCTTTCCGTTGGCTGCCCCAAGCACCTGCTTCTTTTGCTGGTGCCTGGAGCTGGCCCTGGGCACAAGAAGTAGGGCCAGGGAGGCTAGCGTCCCCAAAGAGGGGTTCCACCCACCACCCATCGCTGTATTCAAAGAGTGATCACAATGAACGCCTGTGTCAAATCCACACTTGCATGTCTATATCATGGCAGATGCCTCTCGGTAGAGTTTTGAAGTAGTGGAATAGAATTGGGTTGAGAAACAGTTCCAAATGCAGATAGTCAAATAAACATGTGACTTGTCCAGGGAGTAGGCTGCACTTTCAATGGGACTTAGGCTCCTAAATGACTTAGATGCTTCTGAAATTTGTAACCCAAGTGTTTAACAGAGTGCCATCCATTACAGTTGTAATACATCTGTGATGCTTTCCATGGGTATCCAGAGTGTTGAGACACCTCACCACCACCTGCCCTTAGTATGAGCAGGTGCCTGCTGTGGATCAGCTCCTTGAAACCACCAGCCTCTGCAAACACAGGCATTACCATCCAGGCCTCCCTATCTTTGTACAGTTTAGGAATAGGCACACATCAAGCCCCAAGTTCTCTGTAGTGTCCAGCCCCCATCCACTGAAAAATTTGCAGAATTACCAGGCCTGCTGTTCTAAAAGAAAATCTACACTGCAGATTACCAGTTGGACCTTAGAACACAGTTCTGCTGAACATGCTATATTTAATATATTCATAGTGAAAACAAGAATAAATTTGTTATCAAAGAACAGAGATTCAAGTGATAGCAAGTAAGAATATTGGAAACAAATAGTTACATATCAAACAAAATCATAATCTACTTTCTAGAGATTAAACCTAATTAACAAATCATTCCCCTATTTCCTGCTAAAAAGCTACCCCAGTTCTGTCACCAGCATTTTCAATCAGTTTGGTTGAGACCCCTTCTCATAAGATCAACCCCTCATAGATTGAAGGAAAAGCTTATCCTCATAGATTGAAGGAATACTGAGGGATTCATCTGTACCCCAGATATAACTTCAAAAGTTCATTGGTTTACCATTAAAGAAGATTAATCCTACTGTTCATCTATTCCTGTTACTTTCCTCTCTTTGAAGATGTCATAGTCCTTCATTAGCATTTGTCTTAGAGTTGTCAGTGTTCGCCCATTGTGAACTGTACAATATTTAATTTATGCACAGATAAACATTTCATGTCTGAAAGAAAACTTGCTTTTCACCTTCACTGGTGACCAGTCTCTAAAAACAGATCTTAAGCACATAATTTTCAGTGTAAATACATAACTCCTTACACTACATACATTTCACAATGATATTGATGACCAGTGTGACACAGCCTTTTATTAGAGACCTCACATGATACTCTTTGGTGAACTAGACCCCTTATGCCCTCTTCCAGTTTGGCATCAAGAGGTCCCTGGATCACAACATCATGACCACTCAGATCCCAGTGTTCCATCAAAAATATGTGCAACATCTGAAATCCCATTAGCAGTGAGAAAGAAAATAAAAGCTGAACTAGCTTAATTGTGGTTCTGTTAACTAGTGTAGAGAGCTATCTTCAAAGGTTTTTAGCAGAAAAGCAGAGGAAAGGGTTACAATGGAGCATAGATGTTCAACAAGAGCAGAGCTCTGGTCAGTGAAACTACAGAGTTTCATAAATGTGGGCTTCACTGTACATGGGGACCTGGAATGATTTAAAAATATTTTCCAAGAAGCTTCCTTAGCTTTTTAAGAACTGAACACTTCCAGCTTGGAATGCTGTGTTTCAACACTGCTAGAGCTATCATGGTATTAACATTGTATTATATGGAACCATTTCATTCTGAATGAGATTTTTGCCCTCGTGGCTGTTTGCTATGTTCCCTATAACTGTGTGGCTTGTACTTCTTCTGCCTGTGCCTTTCCAAGGATTCCCCTAGTAAAAAGATGATACATCTCAATGGGATCTTTCCTGATGTCTCTGTGGTTCTTGTATGTGCCCAAGCAACAAATGGTGAAACTACATTAAATTACTGAGACACCCTCTCCTATAGTAAGTATCTAGTTGCACTGTAGTAAGCTTGTGACATTGGGCAAGTCACTTGGTAAACTTAGGTTAATACTTCCTTATCTATCTGGTCTCTTTAGACTGTAAGCTCTTCTGGGAAGGGACTATCTGTTACCGTATACTTGTACTGAGCCTAGTTCCCTGAATTTGCCGGGAACCTTAAGGAGTTACCATGACAGAAATAAGTGATAATATATCACAACTGTTAAGACCTGCATTACATGAGGGGAGAAGAGTGATAAATGATCTATCATCATTTAAAAAGCAACAACAAAGAAATGGAAGGACATAGCTGTATCGTCATTGTGCTGATGTTCATTCAGAGCCTTAAGAGGCTGTCTAGTTTGATGTCTAGTTTGTGTGGGGAAGCTACACAAAATAATTTGATTCTACAGTCTTTCCTGTTCTAGCAAGGACCAATTGACGAATTCAAGGACAAGGTTTTCAATAGTGGCACTAAAAAGATGATTAATATGTATGCCTCTTGTATTTATTTTCCTGTGATTGCTTCATATCCCTTGACTCGGTTTGACATAAATAGGAATGATTTGGCAGAATAGCGATGCTACTCTGCTAACAACGTCACTGAACTCTGGATCCTGTACTTGATCATTGACTTATTTGCTGGGGAGAAAAAAACACCACACTCATAATTCACTGAGAAACCAACTACATTGTGGTATGTGAAACAAATCCTCCTTAGATCAAAGTTAAAGGTCATTTTTGTATAAATACAGATCATGCAATTGATTCTGTGACAAGTATATCAGAAAACTAAGATATTTTTCTTCTGGCTTCTATATTGCTTTAAGTGATCACCTTTCTAAGAATGCAAGTTGTTCGGTTGCTTTGTCAGGTCTGTGTTCAATGCAGAATTTAAATGTGTCTTCAGAAGCTGCCACTCAGTGAACAACAGTCACATTGCCCTTCTAGAGGTCTTGGGATATATGATTGTAGTGCAGCTGATTTTAAAACTAGAAACAATGTGTGTGGTAGCATGTGTTCTAGTTGAAGATCTCAAGATGGAATCTTGCTAATGCATTATATTACATTTTTACAACATTGTTGTTTTTCTGCACTTTTATTACCAAGGACATTTATGGTCCTGCAAATTAGTGTTGAAATCTCTGTGAGTTTTCAAAATTACATGTTAGCCATAAACAACTAACAGTCATTTTCCAGAAAAGTTCAAAGTACCATATTTCTGGCTTTGTTTGATAGAACCTCATTCTATTATGACAATTTTACAAGCCTGCATTGTATCTCAGAACATTTTGATACGAAAAGGTAACCCAAATTGCTTTGGTGTACACAAATAAGATATTAAATAGGGAAGTTTGTGCATAACTAAAGCAAGGATCATTTTTTTCAGCAATAATGAGGAATGACTATGAATTGGGGGGTGGGGAAGGGTTCCCCTACAATCGCAATCTTAATGTTAAAATTCGCTTAGGTTACCTATAACGATAGACCTACAGCAGAAAAGTTGTGTTCTGGGGATTTGGATTAGGGCTGTCATTTGTTATCTACAATACAGGGTAGTCAGATGAAGGAGAACATAAAGCATAGACACATAACAGATTTCACTGTCTTGCAGACCTTGGATAAGGTGTCGCTTCTGAGGAAAAATAACGATGCCAAACTATTGAATGCCAGCTTCAGAGTGATCCACTGTTCTACAGCAGAACGCATGGAGCTTGGATCCCTTCACACTTCCAGTTCCACTGGCCTGCATTTCACCTCCATGATTCATAGATAAGTAGTGACAATTTATTTTCTCTGTTTGAATTTTTAACATTTTTTTCATGGTGGCAAGAAGCGGAACAATTTAAGGCGATGGTGGTGGAAAACCATGCAAAATGGATAATGATTTGTCCATGCAAAATGGATAATGATTTGTCTAGCTGGTTACAAAAATATCCTAATAGTCAGTAGTGAATTTAACAGCCCTTTACTACTGACAAACAACCAGAGGACTGATGGACCCCAAGGATCTACAGCACTCTTCTTGGGCCAGTTATTTCCAATCGCTAGCCCAGTGATTTATTCTCTTGGAAAACTTCCATGTTTGAACTGAGGTGAAAGATTCCAGGGCCGAGGGAAGAGCATGAGGTCTGGGGCAGACACTGTCTTTGTTCTGTGCGTCTACAGGGACTAGCACAGTGGGGTCCTGGTTCATGACTGGGGGGTCTTTCAGCCCCATTTTTGTTTGGCAGGAAAACAGTGATTCATTGCTATAAGGAAAACTTCAGTGTACTCAACTGTACAGGTTTCAGATTTGTATAAATTGCACATATTCTTGGGTTTAGTACACACGGCTTGGCTGTGCGATTTAGACATAGTCTTGCATTGGAGTTAAGGCAGAGCCACGCTGGCTCCTGAAGGCATATACCATCCCCAAATCTCCCTCTCATGTATGGTGTGGGGGAGGGACTTCTTAGGCTGCAACAGCCCATTTCATTTTAGTTATCTTCAGAGAGAATCCCAGGGCTTTTTGCAAGGGAGAACAAGATAAGCCATTTGGGTGAGTATGGGTCCCCGGGGGGGTTCATGAACTTTCTACTTGTAAAAACGACCTCAATCCCTGTTTGAGTTTTTGTAAGCATTGGCTCATGAATGAACTGAATCTCAGGTTGAGGTTTAGTGTGAATATTTGATAGAACAAAAGGGGGAAATCTGATTTGAACTGGTTCTTCTCAGTTTAAAATTGTATGCTTTCATTAAGCTCTCTGGGACATACAGGGCAAAAATGGTCCTGTGTCACAGCACCTCCTGAAGACAGTGTGTCAAGTTTTGTGTGTGTTGGTATGTGATTACCAACTCATTTGCCCCTAGCTGATATGTTGATAGGAAAACCTGAAGCAAATACTCACCAGCAACCACAGACCACACAACAAAAACACGAATCCAGGAAACTATCCTTGTAACAAAACCCATTGCCAACTCTGTCCATATATCTATTCAGGGGACATCATCATAGGACCTAATCACATCAGCCACAATATCAGAGGCTCATTCACCTGCACATCTACCAATGTGATATATGCTACCATGTGCCAGCAATGTCCCTCTGCCATGTACATTGGCCAAACCGGACAGTCTCTACGTAAAAGAATAAATGGACACAAATCAGACGTCAAGAATTATAACATTCAAAAACCAGTCAGAGAACACTTCAATCTCCCTGGTCACTCAATTGCAGACCTAAAAGTCGCAATTGAGAGATTGCTGAATTGGAATTAATTTGCAAACTGGACACCATTAAATTAGGCTTGAATAAAGACTGGGAGTGGATGAGTCATTACACAAAGTAAAACTATTTCCCCATGTTTATTTACCCCCACACACACACACACACTGTTTCTCACAACTTTTTGTCAACTGCTGCAAATGGACCATTTTGATTACCACTACAAAAAGTTTTTTTTTTTTCTCTCCTGCTGGTAATAGCTCACCTTAACTGATTACTCTCGTTAGAGTGTGTATGGTAACACTCATTGTTTCATGTTGTGTGTGTGTGTGTGTGTGTGTGTATCTTCCTACTGTATTTTCCACTCCAGGCATCTGATGAAGTGGGCTGTAGCCCAGGAAAGCTTATGCTCAAATAAATTTGTTAGTCTGTAAGGTGCCACAAGTACTCCTGTTCTTTTTGCGGATACAGACTAACACGGCTGCTTCCCTGAAACTTTTGTTTTGTGACCCCATATACATACAGTGCTCAGAATAGTTGTCAAGGTGCAAAGGATACTCGTAAACCAGTTTGTTTGACATTATTGGTGCTGTAATTGGACTGTGCTTTTCCATAAACAAAGAATAAGCAAGACTCTTGCTGCTTTCAGCTCAAAAACCATTTCTTCAATCAAGTCTACCAATAATATAATAAAATATATGTGAGATTCTGGGGCTGTCTGCTTGTTACATTTATGTTTAGACTTTCTAGTACACTCTGATACTATGGTGATAAGTGTAGTATAAATCTATGGATACACAGATTAATAATATACTTTCAGTCAAAATTATTTTTATTTCAGATTAAAGGAAAGTAAAAATAAATAAAAAATGTGGAGGGGTTGGGGGAAAAATGAAGTTTCCCTGAAATAACATGGTGGTATAGTAGCAGCCATCCTGATCTGAAACTGCCTTTCATAGTGAGATCCTCACTGCTGACAGCAGAAAATGGAGGTGACTCGTTTGAAAAGTAAAGATGAAGTACACAGAAAACAGTAGTTACACTTATGTTTCCATACACATCATATCAGCCTCTGAATCATCACTATCTACAAAGTCTGATTATTCCCAATCTATGGAGGCACTGCTAGTTTCTAATTGTTCCCAACAGGATCACCTTTTTCTTCACCTTATCTCATCAGTTGGGGCTGGTGGCTCTTTTTCTTCCTTTCCAAGCATTTTTGTCAAGTGTGTCTTCCAAGATGGCACCAACCTTCCTCATATTCTCCTCCAAAGAAGTCAGCTTTGATCTGTTTGCTATCACTTATAACACTGCTCTACAGCCAAAATGCTTCTGAAATAAATGTAGTCCAACTTTACTAATTCTGGGTCACTGAGAACAAAAATAATGCTTAAAATTGTTGATTGCCTCTAGCTTTCAAGATATGCCATTGGGTCAGTATATACGACCCTTGACTTGGGAATGGTGGAGGATAAGTGAGTTATAAAGCGAAGGGATCTCAATTTAAACCAGAAATGACTAAAATACATATTAGACTGGATCTATGAATAAATCTATGACTGGGTTTGGACAGTACTTGCTTTTTAGGCAAAACAATGAATGATGCAATCTGAAGCTGGTATTGCGTCATACATGATATGAATTGCATCATGTTATTCCTAGAAGTCATGGACGATGCAATCATAACGAAGCTTACATCACTCTGCTGAACAAATTGCCCTGTATCAGCTCTAGAAATCATACAGTTTCGTGCTCTCTTCTTTGTCAGTGTTTGGTTATGCAAAGGGACACATTTCTGTTTAGCCAAAGTGAGCAGAGATGTCTCATACTTGTGTGAACAGTGCAGATAACTTCTGCTATGTTTGTGGAGAAGTGACTTTTGCATCACAAAAGCGCAGTATAACCACTATGGTTAAGAAAGGCTATCACCTTTATTTCGGCTGCAAAATTGGAGATCAGGACAAGAGGTGGGCCCCACACATATGCTGCAACACTTGTGCAACAAATCTTGGCCAGTGGTTGAACAGGAAAAGGAAATCTATGCCTTTTGCAGTGCCAATGATTTGGAGAGAGCCAACAGATCATCCCAGCAATTGTTACTTCTGCATGGTGCCTCCAGTTGGGAAAAGTGTGTCAAAGAAGAAAAAAGTGGACTGTGCATTATCCAAACATTCCATCAGCTATACGCCCAGTACCCCACGGAGAAGGACTGCTGGTTCCTGATGCACCAGAATCATTCTCACTTGAGTCAGTCGAGGAAGAGCAAGAGGATGAAACTTCTGGTCCTGAACCATCAATGTCACAGGACCCACATTTTCTCCCATCCTCCTCCTCTGAACCACACCTCATAGCACAAGGTGAACTGAATGACCTTGTCAGGGATTTGGAACTACCCAAGAGTAAGGAAGAGCTGTTGGGCTCCAGACTACAGCACTGGAATCTCCTGGCAGGCTATCAGGGCAAATGGAGCCCATCAATGCTTGCAGACTATTGCTGGACAGTGACAAGAGATGCTCCATATAATGAATACAAGAGACAAGCCAAGAAGCGCCAAGTAGACACTGAATAGGACTAAACTATGTACAGAATAGGTTTTTTGCCTTTTGTTTCATAATAAATTTTATTTATATAACCCTTTTGCTGATTTTTAAAGTGTTACATAAACAGGACAGGTGAAATGTTATCATGTAAAGCAACCATAAACACATGAAAAGACCTAGGTTTACAATTTATGATTAAAACTCTACTATCTACACAATATACAAAGACATAAAATGTAAAAACTTAAATATCTTAGAAACAGTAGCCAATCAGTTGTTTTAATTGTCATATTTGAATTCAGCACATCAAAATACATAATAAATATCACATTTTATCTCTGAAGCAGACGACTTCTCAAAAATTGTAGACCAGTGTAATCACTTGAAATCTATCTTTTTGTAGTTAATAACTTGTTGTTGTTGTTGTTGTTGTTGCTTTATCGAAACAAGTGTGCTTTTAAAAGAAGTGTCTGGGGAAAAATCTCAGCTTGGTTAACATAGTCTTGTTGCATATCTTTTCCACATTGAGGGGAGAGCGAATTATGAATGAGCTTACTTTGTACAGATCCCTGAGCCCTATAACACAGTATAATTTTGGGTTTATACTGCAGCAGGAGGGGGAAAAGGGCAGAAGGGAGGGAATGCTTGCCTGAGGAACTGAGAAATTGGCTGGTGTCTGCTGTTTGCACTCAGGTAGTTCAGTTTGGGTGAGTGGCGCCACCTGCTGTCTTGTTCGGTGATAGCATGGCCTGGTGAGGCTGTCTGTGTGTCCAGCAAAGCCGTGTGAACTGAATCAGCCCAGTTTTGTGCCTTAGAGAGGCGCAGTGATTCCCAAGGCTCCCAGACTACACCCTGGGGTGACAACCTGTTACACAACCCTCCATGGTTCTGGGTTGCTTTCCAGCTCATATTTATGTTCCCGGCATAACATGTCATTGTCAAAAAGCATGCTCCATGGAGCCTCTCCCCTAATCTCCGACATCAAGGTGTCCATTACAATCACAAATAGGAATGGGCTTAAGACTGATCCTTTGTTACAGACTTACCTTTGTTGTGTATAACTCACTGTAGCTTCAGGTGCTTTTCACTACTTTTGTAGTGCTACCCTCATTCATGTCCATGATAGTCTGAACACATTTCTCTAGGAATTCTGTTATAATTCTCCTCTAAATCCACAGACACTACATGCAAGAATTTGCATTTCTCCCTGTACCTCTCCTGCAATATTCGGGCTGCAAACACTGCATCCACTGTCTACCTTCCTGGCATAAAAATAAATTCATTGTTGCTTTCTTGATGCTATACCTCTTCCTGAAGTCTCTTCTTGATGATTCTTCCCAGCCAATTCATCATGTGACTCATTAATTTAACAGGGGAGTAAGAAGTATGGAGAATTAAATTGACAAAATTTGTCATCATCACTCTCTCATGATTTAAATTCCTCTGTTGGTACACCATCTCTTCCTGCTATCTTCCCATGTTTTATCTTCAGCACTATGTGAGTCTCCATCATGGTGATATGCCTTGTGAGGTTGTTGCTTGTGCTTGGTTCCTTCAACTGTTTCTTCACGCTCTCTTCGTTGAGCAGTTTCTCAGAAAACTGCTGCCACCTCCTAATGAGTTCACCCGCTCCCTCCAGTACTCTTCTGTTTTTATCTTTGAGGCAATTCACAGCTGCTATGTTTTCTGTGCTTCTTTGATTAACCTCGGTTAATCT